>NW_011888821.1:8362746-8366104 GCF_000151845.1 Pteropus vampyrus | reverse complement strand
GTGTTTAAGGATTTATGAGTATCTGTTGGACATCTGTTGGACGCTAAGAACCTTCAAAGGAACTCTGAGCTGTGGCAGTCCCTCAGCGTGTACAAGATGCCTTTGACTTGGTCTGTTTTCAAAAGAACTGAACATCAGTTTGAAATCAGAAAATGCTATGGAATGTTCAGAGCATAATCCACCCCCCGGTGGAGGCACATTCCCAAGCATTCACCAGCTCTTCCCGGAAGAGGATTATACTTTTCTGACCCACTGATGTTCGGTTTATCCACGTGACTTGCTTTGGCCAGTGGCACAGCGGCAGATGTAATGCGAGCCACGTTCAAGCAGAAGTTTTAGGATTACGTGTTTCTCTTGCTTCTGTCTCTCTCTCCCTTTGCTCCATAAACGTCGTGGGGCTTTGACAGGGGCTGTCCCTTCAACCTGGGTCCTAGAATGAGAAGACATTCTAGGAGCAGAGCTGTAGGTCATCCGTGACTAGCCACAGACAAGGAAATGGTGACATAAACCTAAATTGTCGTAAGCCACTGAGATTTGGGGAGCTGCTCGTTACACAGCCAACTTAGCGAAAAGCTAACAGACACAGAAGCTGAGAGGAGTTATTAACCAAAGAGCTGACTGTTAAACATGATAACGGAAGCCAGAGATTGGTTTCTAATGCTAACCTCCCCAAACTTAATCTTTTAGAAAATCGTTCCCGCTCTTTCCCATGGTTCAGGAGTTTGGTGGCTCAGTGGACCTGATTTTTTAGTCTTGCTTTGTGTGAATGTGAAGTGTGCGTGTGCGTGTGCGTGTGTGTGTGTGTGTGTGTGTGTGTGTGTGTGTGTGTGATGAAGTTTCCAAGACCAAGATCGTTTCAGAAGAACACGTGTTCTTGCATGGACTCAGCCTCGAGGAGCGGTGCTTCATTACTCAGGGGCTGCTTATCACCCCCCATTCTTTCTTCGAATGTGGATTTAGACCATCTCCTGGACATTAGCACTGCTCTTCATTAGCGACAGCAAGCGGCTGTGAGAGAAGCCCGAAGCCACTTATCGGCTTGTCGACGAATCACTTCGGCAGAAGTGAGCCACCGGTACCTTCTGAGCACTGTCTAGGTGCTGAAGAGATATGCCCTACCTTAATCTTTATAGCCATCCATGAGGTAAGTGTTACTATGCCCATTTTACAGATGATGAAACCGAGGCTGAGACATTAAACTCTTAGCCCAGAATCACGCAACTGGTAGGTAGAGTTGGAATACAGAATCGGAGGTTTCTCTGTGTTTTTCTTGACTTCATTCATGACTTTCGTGATTTAAGTGGAGGATAATGGTAAATCATATGACGAGAGCGCCCATGTACCATAGAGAAGTATAAGGCTGGAGAGCCTCTTTATTACAACGCGGTGGGAAAACCTGGAGCCAAGAGGCAAACTCGCAGTCCTGAGCACACAGAGGAGGGACAAGAGAAGCCAGCGCTGGGACCGGCCCGTGTGCCCACTGCGTCTCAATTGGCTCCTCGGGAAGATCTTTTGGAAAGTGGTAAAAATGGAGAATGAGAAGACTCTCTTCCTGTTCGGGAGGTTCTTTTTCTTTTCAAAGTGAAAAAGCAACCGCTTTTGTTGAAACCCCTAAACGAACTGTTTCCTCTTCTACCTCATGAGATACGAAACTGAGCAATGGGTGGCCGTGTACTCTGAATGGTAAGGTTGTCCTCAGCCGGCGCTATGAGCGATACAATGCAGGTGTTTAATGAATTATGCGGACATGTGTTTGTGCTCATTTATAAGACTGGTTGGCTTGCACGTTGCATCTGAGCTCTTGCCTGTCCAGAGGGCCTCCTGGGTGTAAGGCAGTGGCCGGACTCGAAGCTGAAGAAAGAAATCCCAGAAGGTTTTAAGTTTGGCACGTCCTGAGGGTTACTTCTCAGGGGTTCTCAACTCGGAGAGATTTTGTACCCACAGGGAACATTTGGCCATGTCTGGAGACCATGGCCCAGAGAGGGAAAGCAGCTTACTCAAGCCTACACAGCTGGGTAGTGGCAGAACTGGGCAGTAGGGCGATCTCTAGTTAGAAGCACAGTCTCCGGGGTCTGAATGTTTGGGTTTCATTCTTGGATTTGACTCTTATTAACTAGGGAAAATTGGGCAAGTGACTGAGGTTCTCTGGGCCACAGATACCCTGCCCGTAAAATAACAGTAATAATGGCGTCCATTCATCGGCTTTTGAGGATAATCCAGTGGACAGTGTGTATAGACATAGCACAGGGTGTGTATTCTATTGAAAACCGTTAGAATTCTGTACTTCTCAGCAGCAGGATTCAGGGTAAGTGAAGATACGCTATTATAATGATTACTAACTCAGGACAAGAAATTTCTCCTTAAATGTTATTGGCCCCTGCTATGTCCTTATATATCTACACATACACACACGTATAACATGTATACGTGTGTGTGTGTGTGTGTGTGTGTGTGTGTGTGTGTGTGTGTGTATAAAATCAGTTGATTCTCATTATTTGCAGATTCTGCATTTGAGAATTCGCCTTCTTGCTAGAATTTATTTGTGAATCCCAGTTCCACACGTGGGGCACTCTGGCCATGACTCTGAGACATGTGTGGAGTTGGACTCAAAAGGACCCGTATTTTTTATGAAAGTAGCTTTTTTCTTGGTTTTGCCCTTCTCACCTCAGAAAGAGGCAGATTATAGGATGATCAGCCGGAGCAAAAGCCATTTCCAAGGAACGTTCTTTGAAACTCACTTCAGTGCACCCCCAAAACCAGACAAAGGTCATGCTGGCACCTTGAGGGAAGCAAGTAAAAGTTAAAACACACCTTTTTAATCTAGAAGAGAAAGAGCACACCCTGCCCTGTTTTCTGACAATTGACGGCAGCCCCCCGCGTACCCCCATTCCACACTCGGCTGGAAAATTTCATCTCTGTTCCAAGATGTCTTTAGATTCCAGAATCTTACATTCTTTCAGTCCCCTCAGGTTCTGATTTCTTGTTGATGTCACCAGAGCCTCATTCTGGAAGTGCCAATGCAGATGTGGATGCCAGAAATTCTTCCTTGATTTTTCTGAGCCCCAAATTCACCAAAGATATTTTTTTGGGGTGTGGAACAGTCTTAAGGGAAGCTGGAGGTGATGGATGACTTCTATCCAGCACACGCACTTGGACATAGAGTTTTAGGCACGTGACCTAAAAAAAAAAAAGAATCCTTCAGCTATTCCTATTTCTGATCTTTCAAACCAATGGACCATTCCTGGCTCTTTTGTTGGATGTTCTTCTGTGACTTTTCTCTTTTCCTCTCTCTTTTATTTCTCCCGACCCCCAGTTTCTAGGATACAGGTCTGGTCATCTATCTCTTTATTTTACCGCC
>NW_011888821.1:8359528-8362696 GCF_000151845.1 Pteropus vampyrus | reverse complement strand
GTGTGTGTGTGTGTGTGTGTGTGTGTATAAAATCAGTTGATTCTCATTATTTGCAGATTCTGCATTTGAGAATTCGCCTTCTTGCTAGAATTTATTTGTGAATCCCAGTTCCACACGTGGGGCACTCTGGCCATGACTCTGAGACATGTGTGGAGTTGGACTCAAAAGGACCCGTATTTTTTTATGAAAGTAGCTTTTTTCTTGGTTTTGCCCTTCTCACCTCAGAAAGAGGCAGATTATAGGATGATCAGCCGGAGCAAAAGCCATTTCCGAGGAACGTTCTTTGAAACTCACTTCAGTGCACCCCCAAAACCAGACAAAGGTCATGCTGGCACCTTGAGGGAAGCAAGTAAAAGTTAAAACACACCTTTTTAATCTAGAAGAGAAAGAGCACACCCTGCCCTGTTTTCTGACAATTGACGGCAGCCCCCCGCGTACCCCCATTCCACACTCGGCTGGAAAATTTCATCTCTGTTCCAAGATGTCTTTAGATTCCAGAATCTTACATTCTTTCAGTCCCCTCAGGTTCTGATTTCTTGTTGATGTCACCAGAGCCTCATTCTGGAAGTGCCAATGCAGATGTGGATGCCAGAAATTCTTCCTTGATTTTTCTGAGCCCCAAATTCACCAAAGATATTTTTTTGGGGTGTGGAACAGTCTTAAGGGAAGCTGGAGGTGATGGATGACTTCTATCCAGCACACGCACTTGGACATAGAGTTTTAGGCACGTGACCTAAAAAAAAAAAAGAATCCTTCAGCTATTCCTATTTCTGATCTTTCAAACCAATGGACCATTCCTGGCTCTTTTGTTGGATGTTCTTCTGTGACTTTTCTCTTTTCCTCTCTCTTTTATTTCTCCCGACCCCCAGTTTCTAGGATACAGGTCTGGTCATCTATCTCTTTATTTTACCGCCGTTCCATGCTTCGCTCTCATTGAGATGTTTTTCTAAAACAGATGGACTCCCCTCACGAGTATTTTCATGCCAGCCGTAAAAATAATGTTTTCAGTGCTCTTTTTTTTTTTTAATGAAGTAGGAGCTCCAGAGAAGAGAAGATTTGGGTGAGTTTACCAGGGATGTAAAGAATCAAGTCTCTGAAGGTGAGTCCGAAAATAGCATCTGAGAACAACTGGATTTGGCATCTTTGTCTGCTTCACCCCCGCGGCAGTTCCCGCTTTTCTAAGAGCGGAGGTCCAACGCCCGGTCTCAAATGCTGTCGCTTTCAAAGGAAGGCGGCCTCAGACACTTCGGAAAGGTGAGGTTGCGTAGAAATGTGAGGAGGTGGGATCGCATTGATTAGCTCATTTTTGCCCTGTGTTTTCCCACCATTTCCCAGATATGTGAGACAATTCTAGTGCACAAGACCTGCTCTATCATTATGAATATCCATGTGAACGCTGACGATCACTGATGCTTATGTAGTGTTTCCTGAATCAGTGTTTTCCGTTATTCGATTACTTTATTTAACTCATTTAATCTTTCACCACAAACCAATGAGGCAGGCACTTTTCCACCCCTATTTTACGGATGAGAAAACTCAGGCAGAGAAGTCACCCAAAGTGGTGACTTCCACAAACCAAGGCAATTTAGCCCCAGAATCCGTGTATACAACTGCCATGTTATTTAATCTCTTTGCGATTTTACGAGCAGCAATGCCTAGTACAGAATGATTGGAACCCCAAGGTCACGGGTTAAATCCTGCCAGACCCTTCCAGCGTCAGCCTAAATGCCACTTGCTTGCAGCCACTGGCCCCAGCTCCAGCTCCCACCCCGGCATAGTCCCTGCTCACTGTCACTTCCCTTTGTGCTGCTTGGTGATCTGTACTGACATCGTTAAGTCATTATTTGTCCTGCGCGGGTGAGTGAGCGCAGGTGGGCGTGATGCCCTCTCTCCAGAGCGGGCTTTGTCAGATCCCACGCTATCGATATTTCTGGCCAGACAGTTCTTGGTTGCGGAGACTCTTGTGTACACAGTAGGATGTTTAGCAATGTCCCTGGCCTCTACTCGTGAGATGTCGATAGCACCCCCAACCCCGGCCGTGACAACCCAAACTGTCCCCGAGCTTGCATGACTGACTCAATGAGAGGTGGACGTGACATCATCTCTTATTCTAGTTAAAAAAAGAAGAGCATTTTCTAAAGGCTGAATTCTGCTCATGACAGCGCCTTATTAAGAAAGCGTACTTTCATAGGTCGGATTCTTTGGGAACAAATGCAGCAAGGGGGGTGGCGTATATAAATATAACAATGGCTGTCGTTGGGAAGGACGTATTATAAGCAAATCTTATGCTTTAAGGCATCTTCTTAATGATACAGTGTTTTTACACCATGGTCTCATCTGGTTCTTATTACAACCCTGTGGGTGACGGAGGCCCAGAGAGCTTAGCAACTTGCCCAAGGTGACCTGAGGGCTAAGGGGAAGACTTGGGGTTTGAACCCTGGCAGGTCTAGCTGATGCAAACCTTCGCTCTCAGTCACCAGGTGATAAGGATCCTTTAGTGTTCTTGACATTTTCTATTTTTGCAAGCATTTCTCCAAATGCTTAGACACCATTTATATTTGTGGAAAGTCATTTAGAAGACAAACATACAAATCCTGTGTCTAGAACAGTGCCGGGCACTTAAAAATACTTGTCGAATGAATGGATGGTTAGAGAGGCCTTTCCCACTCTATCGTTATTAAAATAAAGTTCCCATTATTTATTAAGGGGTGTGTCTATTTCTTAACTAATTTTCGTCCATCTCTAGACCAACCCGTTTAACCAAGTTTTCAGTCATCAGAGCTTCTGCAGGCTCATACTCTCCACACTTTTAAATCGAAATCAGTTATCGAGATATTTTTCCTAAGAAGAGACAGTCCCTTTGCCCCTGAGGGGAATTCATAGTAAAATTCCCACCTCGTATATATGTACCTTTCATTTTTCTACCAATGGCGGGGGCGGGAAATAGAGCTAGTCCAGAATGTCTCTTAAAGCTCATTCATAGATCTAAACTCTTTTTTATATTTCTTTCGCGAAGCATGGATGCGAGATGTGAAGACTTTCTCTAGCAATACAGGCAGGAGAGCACTCCGTGACTCTCCTGGTCTCCTGGGTTACAGCCGATGCTCGGAAATACTCTGCGGCACTGACTGCTTCAAGACAGAGGGTGTGAGCCAAGAAAATCTCTTC
>NW_011888821.1:8353876-8357403 GCF_000151845.1 Pteropus vampyrus | reverse complement strand
AAAGAGAGATGCAATCTGTATCCATCCTCTCTTCAAAACTCTCCAAAAACTTTTCCGTTTCACCAAGTCAGGTTTCGACCATGAAATACGAGACTCGTCCACTCCCGTAATCTCTCTGACAGCATCACTCAATTAGTTCGAGTAGTTTTTGTCTCCTGTTGCCCTTCAAATTCTCCCAGCCAATTCCTATCCCTGGGCCTTGGCTCTTGCTGCTTCTCTGTGAAAATATTTTCCCAAATGTCCACGCGACTCCTCACTTCCTTCAAGTTCCGGTCCGTATAATCACCCGCGTGAAGCCTCCCTTAACCACGTGTTATGAGCTGAATGGTGCCCCCCTCAAATTCATACGTTGAAGCCCAAACCCTCTGTACTGCAGAATGCGACCGTATTTGGAGACGGGGTCTTTAAAAAGGTAACGAAGTTAAAACGAGGCCGTTAGGGTGGGCTCTAATCCATTCCGACTGGTATCTTTATAAGAAGAGAGGTCAGGACACAGAAAGAGACCCCAGGGGTGTGCACGCACAGAGGGACCACCATGTAAAGAGTCAGCAAGAGGTCGGCCATCTGCAACCCAAGGGGAGAGAGGCCTCGAGAGAACCCGACCATGCAGGCACCTTGACCTTGGACTTCCGGCCTCCAGAACTGTGAGAAAATGCACTTCCATTGCTCAGCCCTCCGGTGTGCAGTGCTGTGTTATGGCCGCTTCCAAGCAGATGCATCGCCCAGAATAAAACAATAATTCCAATCTCCGTCTTTAGACTCATCTTTCCCTCCTTATCCTGCCTGATTTTCCTCTGTAAGCACTTATCGCCATCAAATACATCAAATATGTATTTATTTTATCTGCTCACGGTCCACCTTCCTAATTGGAATGTACATGTTATGATGGTGCTAACGTTTTTGAGATTATAGCCTGGTGTATCATCAGCACCTAGAGTCTTGCACTCTATCAATATTTGTTGAATGAATGGATGAATGATGTGGTTAGCGTCTAATGAAATTGCTTTCCTCCTATATAATGGTCACAGAAACCACTGTTGCTAACATTGGCATTGAATGGATGGTCACGCGTTCACGTGTGAACAGTGTGGGCCACCCTAAGACCTGCCATGGGAACCATACAGGAAGATGACAATAGCCATGAGGTGCCCCTCAGCGTGACCACGTCCCTTCACACCTGAGGCACACGCCTCTTCACTCGGGCAGGTAGGTGAGGCGCTATTCCTAACCGTTAATGATACTATTTCCTTTTTTTTTTTTTTTGGTGCTTTCAAGTTCACGTAGCTCTTTGCCACACGTTAGAGTTAACCCTCTCGCCTTGGGAAAACGGCCTGTTAACTCGACATTGGCATACAGTTTTTTTATACTGTGAACATAGCATTGTAAGATAGTTATGTGTTTATCGACCTCTCCTGCTGGTCTGGGAATTTCTACAAGGAAAGAATGATTGTAGTCTCGGGGCTGGGCGGTGTTCTTGGCAGGTAGTGGATGCCGAGTGAATGTTCGTCGGTGGTATTTTTACCTCATATTTATTGATTTATTCCAATTTCCTTATTTTACCCTGGGGACATTCAGGAGCGCCTCTCAAGGTGGCTGTGTTAACAGGTAACGCACGGAGAACATGTCTGGCACAGAGAAGCACTCAACAGGTGCTAGCCATCGTTGTCCCTGTGAATGAAGTCGTCATTTGCGGATCTATTTAGCACGCTAAAGTGTTTTCCTTGCAACAGGTATAGGAGAAGGTAAACCAGTCGTAGTCATGATAAGGGTTTACAGGTACTGAGCAGCTAGCTACCAAATGCCAAATTTGGGGCTATTAAAAAATGCATTATCTTGTCTAATTTTCACAGCAACCCTATGAGGAACTCTTATGATTCTTGATTTAGGGTACAGATGCAGAGAGGATGCGTGAACTGCCCAAGGTGGCACAGCAGAGAAGTGGCAGACCTGGGATCTGAACCTGAGTCACTCCGACTCCAAGGTCTTCCCCACTATGTAGTGGTGGCGATGGCGGAGGGGAACATCGTCCTCATTCTAGGAAAGAAGAAACAGAGAAATGGAGAGGTCGGCCAACGACCAAAGTCACGGAGCTCGTAAGCATCAGAGTTGGGATTTGAGATGGAAGCGTTTCCTCTGAGCCAGTGGACCAGGGGTGCTGGCTGGGGTTTGGGATGCCTTTAATCAAATCTGAAATCTCAAAGCAGGTGAACAAAACCAGGCACGTCTCCCACCCTGAACATCTACTTACAGGTTAATTATGTAAGTGCAGACTGGTCAGCGCTCTAAGGTGTAAGGGGCTCTGACAGTTCCTAGCAGGAAGTCCTGAGTGAGTCTGGGTCAAGGACACCACAACAACAGAGACACGCTGCTTGAGCAGGAGGCTGTGGCGGTCTGCACATTCCTCGCTCCTGTGGGGGCCTGAGAAGAAGCTGAGGAGCACCTGCTAGGGAAAACGGGCTTCGGAGAATCAAACGCGCTCTTGTCATCCTTCTCAGCCATATGATTTGATTATTAAGAAATGCCATACGCACCTTTCTGTAAGGACAGATGTGTGGAAAGAAAGGAAGGCAGGGTTATTATTTGTTCTTCTGGTTTATGAGTTTTATTGATTTTTCTAGAAGGAAAGGCTTCTCTTTGACCTTGTTTCCCACTAAGCAAATTTGCTTGGGACAAGGAGTCTGGCAGCTCCTCAGAGAAGGATGACCCTGGCCCTATGCACCGTGGGGAGTCGGGGGGCAGCCGGGCAGGAGGGTGGAGGTAGAGATAGCCCCAAGTGTCTGCGATGGTGTCTCCCTTTCTCCCCCAGCCCCACACCGCCCGCCCCCACTCCCCCGCCAAGTCTTGTCAGTCTAATTCACAAACCTCTCCCCAGCTGGCCCATGCCTCTCAGCCTCTTTGCCATCAACCTGCCATCAAGCTGCCATCTTTTCCTGAAATAGACTAACTTGACCCTCAGCCTCCACTCTTGTTTCCTTCCAATATCGTCTCGTCTGAGCCAACAGAGTGACCATCTTAAAATATATATTAGGTCATTGTCAACTCCATCTCCTTAAAACTCTCAGTCACTTCCCATCGTACTTGGAATAAACATCACAAATCCTTCAGATGTGGAAGGATGTCTATCACAGATGAATGGATAAAGAAAATGTGGTCTAGACAGACGATGGAATACCATTTAGCCTTAAAAAAGAGGGAAATTCTGCAACATATAACAACACGGGTGAACCCTGAGGACACAATGCCAGGGGAACTGAGTCAGTCACAGAAAGACAAATACCGTGTGACTCCACTTAAATGAGGCATCCAAAATAGGCAAATTCAAAGAATCAGGGAATGGAATGATATTTGGCAGGGGCAGAGGGAAGGAGAAATGGAGAATGGAGAATAACTAATTAATGGGCTCGAAGTTTTAATGAAGCAAGATGAATAAGCTCTAGAGATCTGCCGTACGATACGTCACTAACGCCATGCTCTTAAAAGGGTAGATTTCACATGAAGTGTCTTTACCACAATAAAATAATTTTTTT
>NW_011888821.1:8329978-8352066 GCF_000151845.1 Pteropus vampyrus | reverse complement strand
AGTGGTTAGGGTGAATTGCATTGAACTGAATCAGACAGGGTGCTGTGTATTAATTAAGGGAACGTTAGCTGCTGTAACAACTAAACCCCAAATCTCAATGGCGGTAACGTGGTAGAAGTTCGTCTGTGGGTGTGTGTGTGTGTGTGTGTGTGTGTGTGTGCACGCATGTGCACTATCTCCAGCCTGCTTCTCGGCCTCTACAGCTGCACGAGTTATTTCCTTAGAATAAATTTCTTTATATATATTCCGATATCCTGTTGGTTTGGTTTCTCCGGAGAACCCTGACTTATACAATCAGCAACAGAGATGAACTGGACGCGTGAATCGACTCTGAATGGAAAATCATATAACGACCCAAGCAGAAGGAGGTGGCTGGCCCCACACCTTACCTCTTGCCCAAGGCTTGAAACCCCCTAAGAAGCCATTCGAATCTACAAAGTGTACATGTTACAGGAAGAATAAGCTCCGGGGAACTAATGACCAGCCGGGTGGCTGTAGCTAAGACATTGTATTGTACACTTGGCATTTGCTAGTAGACTAGATTCGAATGGTTCTCACCAAAAAAAAAAATAAAATAAACAAAACTGTGTGAGCTGATGGATAGGGTCATTAGCTTGATTGTAGTAATCACTTCTACATTATACCATCTACGTATACATCATACATTTATAATGTATACGTCTACTAAATCATCACCTTGTACATTTTAAATATATACAATTTTTATTTGTCGATTATACCACAACAAAAATGAAAAAAAAAAGGAATATTTTAAAATGAACAAACAAAGGCCCCAGTAGCTCAGGGTTTATATCCCAGCTGTGCCTCCAACTCTCTGAGTGACCCTGTTCAAGTCCAGGGAGTGGCCAGACTTCAGTGACCTCCGTGTATAATTAGGGAGTTGAGTCACATGGTCTCTGATGCCTCTGGAGCGCTCAGAACTTAGGGCTCTTGAGGAATTCATGAATTTTCACCAAGTCTGCTGAGGCTGTGTGCTGGGTCCTGGCTATAGGGAAGAGGAAATGTAGTGAATTCTTTGTGACAGAACATCAGAGACCGTGAACTCGGCCTGGGCGCCGGCCTGACTCCACTACTGTGTCGTGTTGACTTGGAGAAATTTATGGAACCTCCTTGTGCCTCAGCTCCCTCTCCTATAAAATCATAATAGCACTGGTAAGATGCTACCTAAGCATCTACCCCATAGAGTGGGCTAAGAGAATGAAACGAGGTGACATTCATTAAGTACTTACAACAGTGCCCGGCACGGAGTGAGGGCTCAACAAAGGTAAGCTATTATTATTGCTATTATCGCTATTATTATCATGATTTTCTTGTTTAGAAACCTTAATGGTCGTCTCTTTGCTTTTCACTATTTTTTTTTTCCTCTTTCCCCCAGCCATTTTATACATTACCGGAACACGGGAAGGGACAGGTGTCAGGCACAGTAGGTGATGGGGGATACAAAACTAAACAAAGGTAGGTTTCTAGATACTTTGTAAATAGGAGACATAATTGAGAAAGCGGGCATAACCACAACTAGCGTCAAAAACACAAGGGCGCCATTTATGCAACAGTTTCAAACTGTCAAAGTCACATGGACGGAGAACAAGTCAGCGGTTAGGGCTGGGGGAGGGGCGACGCTAAGTGGGCAGCTCAAGGGAACATCTCTGTGGGGATGGGACAGTTCCGCCCCCCTGATTGTGGCGGTGACATGAATCTGTCCATCTGCGGAAATTTCATAGCTCTATACCCGCACACGAGTCAGTGCGTGTAAAAACGGACAAAAATCCAAGCGAAGTCTGTAGTTTAGTGAATAACACTGCGAGATGGAGTCGCTGAGGGAAGCTGGCGGAAGGGTACGTAAGAACTCTTCATGACTTTCAAAACTTCTTGTGGGTCAAAAATTATTTCAAAATAGAAAGGTTTTGCAACATTACGACAGCGGCAAAGAAATAAAAACTACCCATTTCACAGTAACAGGTGGTTCTAAGAGGTAATAAAAAGTCAATTTCCCTGGCAGCTTTGATCACAGAATCGGAACGGTTTGGGCCACAGTAGAAGAAAAACCAAACACCTTAAACTGTCACCAAAGAGCGACGGACTTCGCAGACACCAAAGTGACACCAAATGTCGCCCAGCATCCCCGTGACAGGGCAGAGGTCCAAGGAAGGAGGGCCAAGTGTGAGCAGCTCTGCAGGACCCACCTGGAGGCAGAGCTCCGGGCCCAGCTGGAGGCGAGCGAGGCAGGTCCCCGCAGCCCAGGCGAGGAGCAGAGGGGCGAGGCGTCAGACTCTGCGCAGGGACCGAAGCCGAAGTGGGGGTGCGGGAGAAGGCCCGGGGTTCTGCAGGGCTCCCCTGCCCCCATCCCCGTCACCGGGCTACGTGTCCCATCAGCGCTGGCCGACTCCCTGCTCTATGAACTGGTGTCTCTGAGGGATGGTTTTCCGGCCGGGACCCAGAGGGGCGAACCCTCTCACCCCTTCTTTGCTGCGCTTGGCTGTTGCGATTAGGAGGATGAGACGCTTGGGGGTGGATGACCCCCGCAATCACAGAGACGGCGCATGCGTGTCGGGCGTCGCCCTAAGGATGCTACGTATTCCTCCTCGATTAATCCTCACCGCCAGCCCTATGCGGTCGGTACGATCAGCCCCATTTTAAAAGTCAGGCAACTGAAGCTCAGAGAGGTGAAATAAACTGCCCGAGGTCACACAGCGTATAGCTGAGACTGTTGAGTTTACTCTCATCGTGATCAAATCTTTTTCCTTCCTCATCGCGGATAGGTGCTAGGGAGGAAACGGAGGGTGGCCACAACGATCGGAAACCTTGTTTAGAAAACTTAATGGTCATCTCTTTGCTGTGCAGTCTTAATTTTTTCTCTCGCTTCTCCCAACTATTTTGTACATTCCTGAAAAGGGAGGAGGGCGTCGTGATATGTGATGGAGAGTAAAATAAAGGAAAATATAATGTAATGTAATATAATGATAGACTATGATATGGTATAATATAAACACATTACAGTATATTCATATGCTATCATATAAAAGGAAGTTTGAGGACCATCGGAAATAAGTAGACAGAATTGGGAAAGCAGGCAGAATCGAAAACTAGAATCGAAAGTACAAGGGTACCATTTATATAATATTCTCAAAATGTCTAAATTACAGTGGTAGAGAATGAAGCAGTGGCTGCCAAGGGTTAGGGCTGGGAAGAGGGCACATTAGGTAATGGTATCATAGCCGTCAATTTCCCGGGTAAAGAAAGAAAATTCACCACTATCCCCTTGTCCCCTAGGGAGCCTAAACGGCATTGGGAGCCTGGGCCACATTTCTATAAAAACTAGTTAAAAATTTCTTTTAAAGGGAAAACAAAAGCAAATTTAAATCCACCACCAACAAAGTTATGAAAACACAGTACCGACTTCCCCCAAACAAACAAACAAACAACGAAACACCGATGCCACCCAACCTCTTCGCAGTTCATAAAAACTCCAGCAGGCGTCAAGACTGAGAGCATTTTAAATGATAAATGAGACGTTCCCAGGTAGACGGAGCCCCTGAAGCTCGCACACACCGCGGCCCTGTTTGTAACCGAAGAGTTTGAGGATGCGGATGCAAATGAGTCAGAGCCAACAGGGATGCCTAAGAGACGCAAGTGAGAATTAGCGGCAATTAAGAATGTTGTCTGGAAGGAAATTAGACCGGCCCATTAATTGCGATGCCTTAAAGGGAAAGGGGTTCCAACGGAATGCGATAAATTAAACTATCGGAATGAAACTTAGCGGGTGGAGAAGACGGGAGCGCCAACGAGAAGGTGATCCCAGAGGTGGCGATGGGATTGCAGAAGGGAGAGAAGACGCGGAGGGCGGGCACTGCTGATTCAGCGCGGGGCCGCCCCGGCTCCTTCCTACTACCCCTCTCTCCTCTGACTCTCCTTCCTGCCTTCCCTCCTTCCCTTCCCATGTGTCTTCAGCGTGCTAATCCCTGAGGGACGGGGCAAACTAGGAGCCAACATCATTCCTCCCACAGAAAATTAGAATCTGCCTTGGGACGCCCTCACAAGCCATCTGCCCCCTCTGGTCCCCGCTCCCTTCCCTGCCTCCTTTGCCTTGTAACTCGGTGGCGAGGCCCAGCGAGGTGAGCGGTCTCAGGTGCCGCTCTCATGTCCTTTACTTTATGTCCTCAAAGATTATTTGTATTTCCTCGTCCTCTCAACTTGGTAGTGAAAAGCTTGAGCTTTTTTCTTTTTTTTTTTTTTGATATTGACTGATATTGACATTTTTTGATGTTGACCCAGACCCTCTGGATGTGGTGTTCACTCCAGAATCCCCCTTAGCGTGGGGCAGGAACCATAAGTCCCAGGGACCTCCAGACTTCTCAATCCCATAAAACATTCTCAAATCTCTATAACAAAAACCGTCCCAACTTCGACCGATCCTTCATGCCTTTTGCTATGAACACTCATCACCTGCATGATGTGATTTCCTTCATATGGCTCTAAAAAGTTGTCTTCTTTCTAATTCGAACACTTTAGTCTCACCTGAAGCAAAAATGATCTGAAATTAAAGCTTTGCTATACTGGTTACGTGTATTGTTTTCTCGTAAATATTTTATTAACATCGATGTTAATAAAATCGTGTCGCATGACAACGCAATTTAAAAAATGCATCCAGGTGCCATTTACCCCTCGCCAGCGCCAGCATCCCCGGCTATGGAAAACACTGCTGGGTGAGAGCGTGGGCTTCAGACTAATTGCGATACGATTTGGCTTCACCGACTGCTGTGGGACTTGAAGCAAAGTTCGTGTTACCCTCCTGAGCCTCAGTCATCTGCACATTGGCTTATTATAATTCTGTCTGTCTAAGATTTGCCTTCAGAAGCGAACACATGCATTAGGATACACGTTTATTTCCATCTCCCTACGCTATGTATTCAATTCTTTGAGACGCTTGGGTAAACTTTAACACCATCTTTATTGTAGATATTGGTCTACGTCCATCCCCATGCAACAGGTCTGCTTCAGTGATGGTAGGAGAAACGTGAGGGCTTCTGACTCTTTCAAAGGAGAACATACGCTCTTTGATAAGCGGGCAATATTTCATAATTCTTCGCATCGCCGTGATGCTTGCCTGGCGCCAAGTGTACGGTCGTGTTCCATCAATACCTGCTGATCTATTGACTGATTTCGCATCCTGGCCGGAGGTCTGAGCACTGCCAAGGCGGGGCTCTGCTGGGGCTGTGGCAGTGAGGTCGGCTCAGATGTTTCACGAAACAGTCCTGGCTTTAAGACAGGGCCACAAGCGGGTCCTCAGCTTCCTCTCACCCTCGCCAACTCTGGTACCATTTCCTGTCTGTGTTTCTATTTTTCCTGTGAGGAGAGTTGCCTTATTGATCTTATGAATTCTCTTCCATCTTTGGCATGGGGAGGTGACATTATCCATGCTCTAATGCCTCCCGTGTTCTGCAAATTGCAGGATTATTATGGATGAAATGACAAGAAACACTGTTTTCACCAAATCAGGGCTAAAGCCATGAACTGTCTTTCATTTAAATGGCGGGTCCCAATCTGTCCTGGGGGCAACGTTCACCCAGACCTGAGGGCTGCAAACATAAAGCTAGAATTTCCTCCCAGCTGAGATATTTCCATGCATAGCAAAGCCACGATTCCCTTCACTTGGATCTTTTTATTTTTGAGTTTCTGAAGGCACATTATAGATTCCCTAATAAGGGAGCTTTTTTTTTTTCTTTTCTAGCAATTACATTTGACGATTTTTTTTCCCTCTGTTGATTGAAAATTAGCTTGAAGAGGACTTAAAAGGAATTATCTGAGGGATGCTGGTGCTCAAGATTTCAAGACCAAAAGGTATTTAAAAAAAAAACAAAACACACAACTCTTTATTTGCCGTAAAGACGAGGAAGTCTGCCGTATGCGAGTTTTTTCAGTTCGATAACTAATTAAAATCCCCACCACCAATAACGGAAAAGTTTCCCCTGATCGTATCTGCTACTCGGAACCCTTTACGAGAGAGGGAGAAAGAAAGGAAGGAAGGAGGTTTTCCATGGACCGTTGAGTCCCCAGAGCAGGAGCTCCTTCATCTGTATGGGTCTCCCCAGATTGTAGTGGGGTATCTGGAACCCAGGAGCCAATAATAAATAACAACTAACAACAACTGACAAATGCTGACTACAAAACAAATGAACGAACTTTGTTTTCCTTTAAAAATGTTTTATGGAAATATAATCACGTACATATGCAAAAGGGCATATCCTAAGCGGGCTATTAGATGAACGTTCACAAACTCGGATTCACCCGCATAACCAGGACCCAGACCAAGAAACGGAAAAGTGAGGTAACCCCAGGAGTCCCCCTTGTTTCTCTCTCCAGTTGTTACCCTCACCCCCAGTACGACCGGCACTCTGACGTCTAACAGCAGACTAATTTTGCTGGTTTTGAACTTTTTATAAATGGGATCAGACGGTGTGGTGTGCTTTCTTCAGGGTTCCGAAGTTCATCCGTCTTGGCACACGAAGTTGCCCCTTGTTCATTCCGATTATTATAGAGTGTTCTGTCATGGGTGCTACGGACCCAATGTTTGCAGACCTCACCTCCGCTTCATATGTTGAAGCCCCAATCCTCAGCCTGATGGAGTTTGGGGGCAGGGTTTTGGGGAGGTAACGGGCCTTTGTGATGGGATTAATGCCTTATAAAAAGAGAAAGAGAAGTGAGATCTTGATATCTCTCTCTCTCTCTCTCTCTCTCTCTCTCTCTCTCTCTCTCTCTCTCTTTCCTCATGCATCCACAAGGGAAGACCATGTGAGGACATAAGAAGAAGACACTCATCTGCAAACCAGAGAGAGAGAGCCCTTGCCAGACACCAAATCTATCGGCACCCTTGATCTTGGACTTCTCAACCTCCACAATCGTGAGAACTGACTGTGGTTTAAGACATCCAATTTTTGTGATAACAGCCCAAACTGAGACAATGAGAATGAATACACCACAATTGACTCATCCATCCTACCGTCAAGTTTGGAGATATCATGAAAGGTACTGCTTCGGACCACCCCGTACGTATGTTTTCCTGTTGGATCATATCCCTGGGAATGGATATGCTGGGTCACGAGATATGTATATTTTCTGCCTTGGTAGAAACTGCTAAATACTTTTCAAAATATTTGTATCAATCAACGCTCCCAGCAGTAGTGCGCGTCAGTTCCAGTTACTCCACATCTTTCCCAACACTTGACGTTGTCAGGCTTTTTAATTTTAGTCATGCTAGTGGATATTAGTCATTATAGTAGGATCGCACTGTGTATGTACGTGTGTGCATGATTCTTTTTATTCTGAGATAATTAACAATTCACGTGCAGTTGCAAGAAAGACCACAAAGAGCTCTCATATGCTCTTCGCCCAGTTTCCCCCAATGAGTAGTATCTTCGTGATTATAGTACAGTAGCATGACCAGAAGATTGGCATTGATGCTGAGCTTTATCAGATTTCTCCAGTTTTACATAGACTTGTTTACGTGCTGCCTAGTTTTATGTAATGACGTCGTCTACATAGACGCGATGACCATGGCCAGAGTCGGGACACAGAACGAGAACCCGTCCTGGTACCTTTGTGCCTTCTGCCACCTTCCTCCCTCTTCATGCTCTCTCCCTGGCCACCACTAACCTGGTCTCCGTTTCTATAATTTTGACATTTCGAGAATGCGATCACGTGGAATCATACAGTAGTTAACATTCTGATTTTTTTTCCCCCCTACTTGGCAGAATTCTCTTGAGAGCCATCCGAGTTGTTGCGTTTATCGGCCTCATTCTTCTTCACAGTCAAGTAGCATTCCATGAACGAGGCTTTGCAAAGAGAACGAACACCCATTTGCAATCGTTAATAGTGGTTTAATTGATTTCGTCCATACTCGAGGGATGATAAAATAGATTTTCACAGGTTTTTTTTTTGTTTTCGTTTGTTCATTCATCCCACCAATAATTATTAAGTACCAATGGCATGACGAGCATTATGCTATATATATCCTGGGCACAAAGGAGACACGACAGGGCTCTGCTCTGTAGGGATTTTTTTCGAGAGTCTATGGAGGGAGATAGACATAAATGGAATAGGACCATACAGCATTTCAGGTGCCAAGACAGTTACCTATACATTTCATTTAGGAATAAAGAAGGAAATCACTGACTTTATGAGGATGAGGATGGAAGATAAATGGAGTAGATATTTCGTAGGGACATGACACATAAGACGAGTCTTGGAAGATGAATGGTTTGCCTGATGGCTGTGATCGAGAGAGGGATCGGGAGGAAGGGGCTTTCGGGGCAGGAAGAACGTCGGGTGTAAAGTGGAGGTGAGTAGTCCGTAGTCAGTGCAGAACTCAGCACACCATAGCTCGCTGAGCCTGAAGAGATGAAGAGCTGGGAAACATTACCATCTTTTGGGAACACAGATTTTTATCACAGAAACAGTCATAAGCTGCTGCCCCGACACCATCAGCAGAATCCTACTAAGATACTCCAAGTCGTGTGGACTCCGGCCATGCTGACTTTGCAGTTCCTCAAACATTAGACGTGGCCAAGGACAATCACTCAAGTTATATACGCTTCGGACACCTCTGTCTCAGGAGGATTTACCTCTTGGTTGTGCCTAACAATGTGAAACACACACATCCATCCATCCATCCATCCACCTACTTTGATGTTAAATGATAAGCTTCTTTTTTGCCCTGCGGCCTGAAATGGAAATGAGGGGACTTCTTTAAGTAATAATAATGTAATTTATCACTCCTACTCCGGGACAGGCACTACTCTGTGCCTCCCATGTAGCCCCAGCCCTCATGATAGGTCTCTACTCTAAGGTAGGCACTATTGTCAGACCCAATTTTCAGACAAGGAAACTGAGGCGAAGTGAGGTTAAGTGACCTGCCTGAGGTCACAGAGCTTACAAGCAACGGGGCCAGGTTTTAACTGCATGCGTGGTCTCGGGAGTCCGAGCTCCAGTGGTCGGCAGACTCATGGAGAGGAGGGGCGTGGGGGTCTCCCTGAGACCCGAGAGGCATCCAGGACACGGGGCTCAGCCAGGGTGGGGCAGCCTGCCTGGCAGGAGGATGTGACAGGAGATCCCGATGTCACGATCCCTACTGCATCAAGGCAAGCTCGGTCCTTCTTCTAAGAGGCTAATAGAGTTCTCATTAGTCTATTACACACCTAAACCAACACGCACCCATCAAGATTCGCTTTATCACGCTTTTCGGCCCATAGCGTTTCCTAATTTAATCATCTAAAGAGAGTCAGTCCCATTACTTGGTATCTAAAAGTGAGGCAAAACCAGACCCGAGGGGCATTTTCTGTCTTCCCTTTCTGGACCTGGGCACCTGCTGATCCCACCACCCTCTCCCTCTCCTCCTTATCCTCACCTGGTTACCTCCAGACCTTAGCTAATCCAGCCTCAGGGAAGCTACCTTAATTCCCCCGGGCTCACTCAGAGCTCCTATGTCTGCATGGAACCATATATTTTTCCCTCTGAGTTCTTATCACAATTTGTAATTATATATTTATGTGATTATTTACTTAATAAGCATCTCCTCTACTAAACTTTAAGAGTAGTACAACTGAGATGACTGGGGTTTTTTTTTTTGTTTATTTGTTTTTGTTTTTTGCTTAGCATTTTATGTCCGTGGTGCAGTACCCGCACACAGTCAGTACTCAACAAACGCCTACTGAGTGGATGAATGAATGAGCGCCCGGGTGAATGAAAAATTGAATGAATGCGTGAATGAATGAATCGTCAAAGCTTCATCAAAAAAGATTTGGTGTCCTGTAAGTTCCTGCAATATTTTGGCACTACTGGTGTTACAGGCTCTCTGGACATCCAAGGCACAAAGTTTTTAGATGAATTCATGAGGTTCCCCGGGCTTCTGCCAGCCCAGCCCAGCCCAGCCCGGCCCAGCCCAGTCAGCCTGGCAAGTCTGTATGTTAGTTCCTCAGTTTGATTTCTATCATCACCCATTGCAAGTGGAAGTCGTCGCTTTTCTTTAATGAAAGCTGCAAAGGTGGCGTCTCGAGTGGGTCATATATTTCCGGAGCTCAGCATTCATCTGTACAGGCCACATTTGGCTCAGAAACGGGGCGAGGTCGTTAAAAGAATGGCCCACACAGCTTCCACTTGGGTTGCCTGTTTGCCTACGCTTCATGAATGAATAAATAACAGGGCTATTCATTACCAGCTTTTGAGTGGAAATAATTGCTGGGTTCCCTTGTTTGCCTGGAATAATGTTCTCTGCATTTGGACCGCTTTCTGCCTCGGTCGCTGCAGTGTTTCCCAATCCTCGGGCGGAGATGTCCTCCGGGGGCTGACGGTCACCTCCGGCTCACCTCCGAGAGAAGCAATCACTCTCTAGTCCTCCAGGGCCTCATTTGGTGCACTGGGAACGCTCATTTATGGGAGGAGACCCTGGGATCCTGAGAAGTAAATGAGACTGGTAGGCCCATTAATTCTCTGAGTGCACCCCGGGGACACCTGCGGCATTACAATGTAATTACTGCTAAGAAAGTCTAAATTCCTGTGTACTTTGCCAGAAAGCATTTAACAGACAAGAAGGGACTCAGTTGTGCCCTGTCTGTGGACATGCGCCTTCCTTGGGCCACAGGAAGCCTTAGGGGGTGGTCATGGTGACTCTTGGTTGATAAAAGGACAAGGGACCTGTGTGACCTCATCATTCAGCTCTCAATCATTAGCAAACGTTTTCCCATAGCCTACACTGGGTGTGAATGAAAGATTATGGGTCCCTCACCTCTACCCCGGACCTGCACGGCGGCCGCCCGCGTGGTCTCCCCCGACCTCCTTCACTACGTCTGCAGCTTTATTCTTTCTGTGGTTGCACAGTCATCTTTCAGAAACACAAATGTCATCACAGCCGTGCCCTGGCGAGGACCCTAAGGCTCCCCGTAGAGCACAGGCATCAGTGCAACGTCCTTTGCGTGACCCATGGGGCCTTCCACAGGCAGTGTGGCCCTTGCCACCTTGTCTAGTTTCATTTCCACCTGCCGTCTGTCCCGCTTAATCCTCTGCCTGCCACACGGAACTGCGTGCAGGTCCCTGAATAAATGCCATGTCCCCACCTCTGAACCTCTGCCTACACATTTTTCCCCACCTCCCCACTGTGACCACTGTGTGTCCTTTGAGATGCTGGATCAGGAAATCCCAACCGAAATCCCTAGAGAGGACAGGCAGCTTACATGACTTTGAGATGGTGGCCAAGGCTGATGCAATAGGGAGTAGTGGGGAGTGGGGCAAACTAGAGACCGCATGACCTTTTCCAAAAGCAGCAGTGACCGCTCAGCATCCCCTAACTGTTGCCGTGAGGGATGTGGGCCCAGTGTTTCAGACCCACTATTTTCCAAGAGAAGTTGGAGGTCTGAAATTTTACTTGAAATCTTCCCATTCTGAAACGTGGGAAACATCTTTTTAGTTTAATATCTGAAACGAGGGGCCAGTGAAAGCGAGTGTGGGCTCTAGAGAACTGCCGTCTTGACTCCTACCCCAGATGGACTCTTCCTGGTCCTCTCCTCTGTGTTTACGTTACCGCGTGCAGCTCAGCTGAGAGCTTCAGGCACCGACCTTTGTGTCTCTGGAAGTTAGCACAGGGCATGGCGTAGAGCGAATGCTCAGTAAATGCAGGATAGAGAAACGAGCAAGCGAATAAACAAAGGAAGAAAGATAGAATTTTTTTTCCGTCTGTAAGCGTATAAAACACATCCACTTCGGAAAGACCGAGGGGCGTTGTCAGGTCTTCTTTTTTGAATGGTCAGGGAAAGAATAGCTTTATATGGTCCCAAGTCTTTGACTCTGGTCATAAGAGGAGTTGGCATCCATCGGAGAGAGATCACACAGTCCCATCGCCTGAAAATATCCAGCACCTACTGGATGCGAAATTCCCACCGTTAGCACCTTTAATGGATTGCATGCTTTGGAGGCGTCCTTGGGGAACCAGCCCTTCCCTGGCAGGGCATGTAAGAAGTACTGTCTGCTACTGCGAGTTAATATAAAAAGATCCTGGGTTATCTTCCCATTGACCCTATCAATTTGCTTTGTGACTTTAGACAACGGCCTTCCATTTGATCTGAAATGAAATTAGATCATGGCTATCTTAGACCAGGGCAGAAAAACTCGCCTGGCCGTGGGCCAGGTGAGAAATCCGGGCAAGCTGGAAAGTCCATGCTCATTTGGAGAGGTGGGACTATCTGCCTAGAGTTATCTGATTGCTTGAGATTTTTAAGGAGAAGCCAGGAATCCATGATTTTATGTAAAATATACCGTTTAAATGTTGGCAACAGAGTCACTTAAACAAACGAAAACCGTGATGGCCAAATCAGACGTTTATGGTGATGTCTGGGTGAGCAGAGGCATGCAAGCCGCAGGGCTAAACCTGCAGGGCCCGCCCACCTCTCCAAGATAATTCCCTAAACTGCAGTCAGGAAAAATTAGACAAAAGCTACGGATGCCTGGGGCAAGTCACAAACCGAAACAGCTAAAATGACCTGGGCTCCCCACTTTTTGTCTTTTCCTGGAGCTGCTCATTGTTTGGCTTGCAATTGCTTGATTTAAACAAACAGACAGACAGACAGACAGACAGACTATGTGCTGTCGGAAGCAGATCTTGCTCTAACCATATAGGGTTTCTGCAGCCTGCTGTCAAGAAGAAAGGAGACAGGCCTTCCTGGCCCAATTCCACACAGACCTCCTTTTATTGGATGGCACTTTATTGCGCTTGACAGGTGTTGCGTTTTTTTGTTTGTTTTTGTTTGTTTGTTTTCGTTTTTGTTTTTGTTTATAAATGGAAGGCAAGACCCTCCAAAGTAAGATTACGACTTACTTTCTTGTGATGCCGGCTTTATCACGGTGGTCTGTACCTGAACCTGCGGTACCTCTAAGGTACGTCTGTGTCCCCACCTCCGGGTCTTGCCAGCCACGGAGCGGTTCTGCTCAAGGAGACCCTGGTCTGCTCCGCCTGTCATCCTGACTTCTCGGGGACTGGCACTGGTTTACTTTCTTCCCTCTGAAGCACACCTATTTCATTCCAGCAGCTTTTCCACGTCAGCAAAATCTGTGGTACCAGCCTCGGATGCCTCTTGCCCACCGACTCCGTCCTGGTGAACTCTTGGCAGAATTTCTTTCAGTTGCCTGTTTCCCCTTTGGGAGGTGGATACAAATCGAAATGAGGAGTAAGATTATCTGCAGCCACGTCTTGAGTGTCAATCAAACACTGGGTGGGCTGCGACATCCTGTCCCCGAGATGACCCCCCTGTGTGGAACCATCTGGACCTTATCCTCTCCCCAAAAGGAAGGAGATAGAGAAGGAGGGGGAGAGAGAGGGAGGGAGGGAGGGAAGGAGGGAGAGAAAAAGAATAAAAAAGGAAAGGAAAGTAGCCGATCCAGTCTTCCAGCTTTCTAGTTTGGCCGACAAATGCAAAGCACTTGTAGTCTCTGGCTAAACTTTCAGACAGATACCTGCATGCTGAGACCTGACCGGGCGAGAAGTCACCCACGATTTCGCTTCTGCTGGTTCCCAGGTGAAGCAGGAACACGCTGCCAGCTCATTGCTGACAGCACACGTTTTTAGCTGTCAATGCATATTTCAGACACCAGGCAGGAAATGACTGCATAATTCAAAGCTTTTAGGATACAGTGCCCTTCCCCTCCAGGTTAATGTCTAATCACCCAGAATGCCATTCGGTTTTACTGATGCTCTTGTGTGACGTGGCTTGAGGACCCAGCCTTCCCGGGTATGCGGTGGGGAGGGGTGGAGGAGAGTGTAGAATCCTTTCATCTAGACTTAGTGGCCTCTTCCTCATGGTGCTCACTCTATATACTCCTTAGGTCTTAAGAGGAGCAGAAGGCCGGCCGCAGAAGGCATTTTTTTCCAAGGAGATCCCAGGCTGGGTCTCGTCAGGCACGTGGCCCATCAGAGGGGTGAGGGGTTAGGAGTCGTGTTCTGAGTCTGCCGTCCTGAGGTCCCGCCCAGGCCCATGACTCTGGACGCGGCACTGACTGTGGCCATCTGCAGACGTGGGAAAGGCCATAGTTCATTTAATGAAAGGAACTGTACATGTGTCTATCCGACTGGGGGAAAGCTCAGACTCACACATCACATCAGATACAGAAATCAATTCCGAATATATTGAATATGTAAACGTCTAAAAGAAATAGGAAAGAAAATATGTCTGAAGCTAGCAAAAAGTCCAGAAACTGTAAAACAAATGATTGGCAAAGTGAACACACACATTTTTTTTTTTTAACCGGATCAACCAAAGGCCATAAAGAACAAAAGGCAACGCTAGACTGCGATGGAACATTTGCAATACCTGTGAGTGACGAAGGGTTAATATAAACCGATAAGACAGCAGGCGAATGACCCAGTTTAAAATTGGGCGAAATACACCGACTCAGACAGGCAATTCGGGAGGAAGAAGAGGACGTTGTTCAACCCCGATGATGATCAGAAAAATGTAAATTAAAGCAGCCACATGGCGCCCGTTCTTTCTCCCACCTGGGGCAAAACATTAGAGAGATCGATAACGTCCGCGGCTGGAAGGGGTGGGTGACATGGCAACCGCATGAACCACTGCTTGACATCGCGTACACCTTTTTGCCATATTCTCGCAATATTTACTGAAATTCAAAATGTCCTGACCACAATCCCCTTTCTTTGGAAGCCCGTATTTCAGAAATCGAAGATGCACAGAGGCTTGTCTGTACGAGGACGCATATGTACTTCGTGGCATTGTTTGCGTGTCCCCCTTCAAAGAAAAGAAAAAAGAAAAAAGGAACGAAAAGAAAAGAAAAAAAGGAAAGGAAAGAAGAGAAAAATACGAAAGAGAGACAGAGACAGAAGAGAGAGGAAGAAAGAGACTGAAGAACGTTCTGGATGTCTATCAAAAAGTTAATGAATTATGGTCAACCCTAGCAGGTAATAAGACATCGTCATTTAAGGGAATGCGTCAGATCTCTAACAAAAACGGATTTATTTAGCTTAGTTCACTAGACACTGAGGATGCGGCTGGGAGTCAGGCTACCCGAATTTGATTCACCCCTTCAGTGTTTAGTAGCCTCGCTGTGCCTCGGTTTCCTCATCTGTCAGCTGAGAGAACGACTCGGGAGATGGAGAAGTTGATCACGTCAATTGCTCAGAACCGTGCCCGGGACCTACGAAGCTTTAACAACTGTTCGCTATTATTAGTCACAACGTATGAGTCCACTTTTTGTAATGCCGTTAAAAAGAAAAGAAAAAGCCAGCCAGCCAGCCATAGACAGATGTGGCTGTCGCTAGCGTCTGAATGAGAAAATAAACCGAGGCGGGGAAGGGGTGATATAGCAGACCGAGAGGTGGCACTGACGGAGAGATTAGTCACCTCATCGTGACAGTCTCGCTTTTGACCGACACGTCTGATATTCAGCGTTGAGGCAACCTCTGGGCTACAGCACTTGTTAAAATAAATACTGAAACACTTTCATGCCAGTTCGTTAAGGATTTTCCCCAGGTTTTTGCCCTTCTTGGGTTCTTTTTTTCCCTTGGGGTTTTCCCGTTGTTCCGGCGGTTAGGGGTTTATTTTTTTGGTTCCGGTTCCTTGTTCCGGCCGGGGTTTGAGATCTTTGTCTGTCATAGCTGCGTATTTTGAATATCACCCTTAAAGGCGGCGATGGATTCCTCGTGTCTCTTTCTAAAAAGAAATGAATACCCTGTAACACGGGACATAATGCAAGCCTACATTTCTGCATCTCAGTGGTCCTGTAGTCCCCAAAGCCAAGGCTGACTTGTGTGATTTGCAAACTGCTACCTGTCTTCCACTCATCTTTCACCAGCCGTGATATGCGAATTACTCTACCTGAAGCCAGCGTGGTAAATAATTGAACCTCTGAAAGAATACTAAAAAAAAAAAAAAAACCTTCAAGAAAAAAAACCTTAACTATTACCCACACGGGCCTATACTGCAACCTGCAGGGCGTCTTCCTGAAGCTCACTGCTCAAAATCTCTTGAGCCCCAGATGCCTTTCAGAATAATAACAGGAAACAAATACCTATCTGGTAATGCATTCTAATTTCTAGGTTTGGTGGTGGATGGATGCCAAGCCCAGGTTTGTACAAGTTAGAAGAGAATAAAATGTCCCTGGCTCCAAATAAATAGCAGTGCCCATGACAGATCGTAATGTGCTGCCTCCAGGGGAGGAGAGAAGCCCGCAGAAAGAGTAGATGTTAGGCCCGAAGGGGCAAAGCAGGCTCCTCGAAGCTGGCTCTTCCGTGGGGGGGGGGGGCGCTTTGGTACCAGTGGGACAGAGTAGGGGGAGCTCCTGTTTGAAAGTCAGGGCAACACGCGCGGGAGATGCGGCTTCAGCTCCGAAAACAGGCCCCGCGGCTTCAGACGCTGCTCCGATGGGACCCGCTTCACAGATGCAGAAACCGAGGCGCGCAGAAGTCAACGCGTTGGCCCACCGGTCGGTCTCCGAGGTAATAAACTTTGGAGCGTAGGACGTGAACACAGGTGACCCCGTCGCTAAAGTCCACGTGAGTCCCCTAGACAAGGCACTTGCGTGTCCGGGAGCCGGGGAGCCACGGCGATGGCGCGGGGAGAGGTACGAATCGGGTTCGTTTGCCGGAGCCCGGAGTTAAAACTCAGCCCGTTCCTAGTTCGCGTCGCGTCTCCGTCAGTTCGGGGCGGACTGACTCGTGTGCCGACTTGGCAGGGCTTCGTCCACCCGCAGCACCATGTGCACGACGCTGCCCGGTTCTGGCCGCGTGTACCTCACGCTGTCAGTGCCTGTGCAGCGTGTGTGCCCAGAGGCGAAGGCGCTGTGAGCACGTGGGGGGCGCCCACCGTGCCCCTCCGTGGTAGGCTGACATGAGGGAGAGGGGCGATGCTCTCGTGGACTCCCGAGGCTCCCGAGAAGACATGCCGTGTGATTACACTGATACCGGGCAGACACTCGTCACCTCCAGAAGAGGGATGCAATCGTTTAGGTAAATTTTATTCCTGCGCTTCGATTTTCTCGGTGAGATTTTTTTCCGGGGCTACTTTTCCTCAAATGCTCAGAGGGATCTGTAGCCCCAAAGAGGTTAAAAACCCACGGCCGTGGGGGTCTCAGTGCAAGGCTCGGACACACATCTCCATCGGTCCTTCTTCGCTGAACACATTTACTGAGCTCTGACTGTGGGCCCGTCGGGGTCAGGTGCCAGGACGGCGACGCAGAACCAGACTGATGCTCACTCTTTCGTGCAGCTTGTGTTTGAGAGTTAGGGCGATCGGCATTCAGTGGTTCATCTGGCGGTTCGTTATTATGACGGCGTTAAGAGCTTCAAAACCCCAGGACGGCGTGCAGTGAGGGCGTGTTTCCTGGTCTCGTCCAGTTGGGGACGGAGCCCCTTGAGGCGGTGGGGATACTCAGCTGAGCTCCGAAGCATGAGCAGCTGGGAGGGTGGGGGTGAGTCTAAGTCAAGAGTGTCCCGAATCCTGGCTAGTCCAAGTGGGGTCCCCAGACCAGCGGCATCAGCGACACCGGGGAACTTGTCAGAAATGCAGAATCTCAAGCCTCCTCTGTGACGCAGTGAATAAGGGTCCAAACTTTGTAACAGGATCGCCATGTGATCCCCCCATATTAGCACTATGGGTTGAGAGGCAACAGCGTCTGAGGACATCTGAGAGGAGTGGGTGTTCCTGGGACGTAGGAAGCGGGGGCGGTGATGGTAGAGACAGGCCAGAGACGGGGGCCAGGCAGAACCCTCAGATTCTTGTAGCTATGATAAGCAAAAAAAAAAATTTGAGGGCAAACAGGCAGATAAATGATTATGCTTTTGGCTAGAACTTTTAAAACCCTAATTTTGCAACTCGAGCTATAGGGAGGGGAAAGCAGCCAATGCTTGCGATTACCTATCTTCCCTGCGACACGTACACACATCGTCTCTGTTTCCTCGTCTGTAAAATAGGGATAACACATCCTCCTCCACCGCAGGGTGGTTTGGACGGTTTAATGAATCGGTGCCTGCAATGCTCATATACCAGGGTTTGATGTACAGGAAGCAGTTAAGAAATGAGATGACTTCTCATTGATTCAACTAATGTTTGTCCTGGTCCTTTATGCTGAGTCCCTGACATAGGAACCGAAGATGTCACAATGAGCAAGAAGTGATCTGTAGCCTGACCGAGGAGACTGGGACAGATGACGGCGAGAGATTGATAAGCACGAAGACAGTAGACGTGGAGGGGGCCGCAGGAGTATACATGGAGGGAGCCCGTGCAATGTCCTGGCTGACCTGAGGAGCGAGTCGGCATCAGCGAGGCTGAGAAGAGGGAGACGAATGTGACAGACCTGAGGGGGGCACTCGCAACATCCAGAACCACAAAAGGGTCAGATATCCAGAATATACAGAGAACCCCTGTGAATTATGAAGCGGGCGGGAAACCCACTAGAAAGATGAAGACCACCACCACCACCCAGGAAGATATAAGTCAGATATGGAGAAACCATACTACAGCTCTGTGATATCGGAAGAGATGCACAAACTCTTTAATGACCAGAGGAATGCAGATTTAAACAATGGGATGCTACCTATCCATCAGAATGGCGAAACGTCAGGCAGGTGGCCAAGGCCAAGAAGCATGGAACCTGGAACTCCCCTTCCTCCCCAGTGGGTGCAGAACCTGGCAAGACCATTCGGAAAGGCTGTCTGGCGGGACTTGATGATGAACTTGGGCATGCGTCTGCCCTGCCGATCTCTCTCCCAGGTATATGCTGCGGAAGTTCTCACAGATTCTCAGGGGATGAGTTTGTAACATCAGATTTGTTCACAACCTCGAGAAGTTGGAGGCAGCCCAGGTGTCCCTCATTAAGGACTGAACAAGGAAACTGTGATACACGCGCATCACAGAAAATCATACAGCATGAGGCAGTGAAGCTGAATATGCAGAAAGCGGTGTGGATAGATCTTAAAATGATGTCAAGTGAAGAAAGCTTCAGGGGAACACAATGCTATTTATGTTCATTAAAAACGCATTCGCACTCAAAATAACTCTGCATATTTTATAGTATTTACAAACATATATCAAAGGCACGAGAGAGGGAAATGTTTTCGAGGACTAGGTGCATACAGGAAGAAATAAATGAACAATGAAATAAGACAGGGACCAGCCACTGACCAAGAGCGACGACGTGCCATGGACTAGGGAATACGATTAATTTAGCTTGATGTTCCTGATATTTAATTAATAAACAATCACTCAATCAATCAAAAAAAAAAAAAAAGAAAGAAAGAAAAAGAAAAAGAAAGGATGTGAATAAAGCGTTTCAGGAGGAGGGATAATAAGTACAATTCCCGGAGGAAAAGGGGCTATGATACATTCTGGGCACAGAGAGGGTTCAGCAGGGCTGGAACACAGAATGTGAAGCAGGGCTTAGTGAGTCCCAGAGTAAAGAGAGAACATGAAGGGTCCCCAAAGCCACACTAAATACAAGACTTATCCCAAGGGTAACAGGGAGTCATTGAAAGATTACAAGCTGTGTGTTTTTGGTTTTCATCTCGTTCCAAACTCCAGCAACGAGAGAACAAGGCAGTCAGCTTGAATCAGAGGCTTGGGGTGTTCATTTGTATTCATGCGGCGTGTTTATCAAGAAGTGTTAATGAAATAGGCTTTGGGATCTTAGCACCCAAATCATGGACTTAATTTTTTCCCACTTTTAAACCAATTATGAGACAGTCATTGACATTTTCACCAGTAGCAACACTTAAGAGGCAACGTACAGAGTCACACTTCCTCCGTGACCTTGAGCAAGGTCACCTAGACTCTGAACGTGAGATGCTTTTGTTTCAGTAACGAGTTTAGAATCAGTAACAAGAACAACAAAACAAAACAAGCGCTTCCTATATCCGGTCGCTCCTGGAATGAAACAGGAATTAATTCTAAATCTTTACAATAATCTTATGGAATAGATATTACTGACATTTTATATGAAGAAGAAACCAAAACGGAGACAGAGCTGTTAAGTAACTTGACTGGGAACACATCGTTTACTTCAAAGTTTGTATCGTTGCATAGAGCACGTCTGGCACACTGGAACCTAGAAATCTAAAATGAATAACCTCTGGGCTATACTGGAATTTGTACCTATGTTTTATCTGACTTGAATAGTTCAAAAAAAGTTGGGAGGGGGGTATTACTAGTCTATTTTTTGAAATCTGAAGATTTCACATGAAAATCCAGATTTGGGATTTCTTGCGAAAAGTCGGAAATTTTGGCAAGACTGGTCTCCCACACCCTTCTGGAAAATTCAGTGGGAGCTGAGTAGCAGCGACGCATTTAGACAGGGCAGTTGCTTTCCGATTTTCCCCAGTCCCCACCAGTCCCTAATGCCCCAGCGTCATCTCTCTCTTTCTAATTTACTGCCCAGCGACAACAGAGCTTGATGTGATGACCCCAGTTGTAGGCGACAGGGGCCCAACCACTGAGAGGATAGGGGAGTCCAAGGTTTTAAAAACTGGAGGGTTGAGCTACCTCAGAATGTGAAACAAAATTAACATCATCCTGGACACTATCGCCTTCCTGGTCTCGACTGTCATGGGTCATTTCTGCTTCGACCTCATTTTCCCCTTTTATAAAAATAGCCTAATGAGACAATAGTAAATACATCAAAATACCAGCGAGCACTGGACTGTTCCTTCAGAAGCTGAATATTAGGCTTAGTTTTTCCAGTAACTCCCTGTTTTTAGATTTTTTTCCACGCAAATCTAATTACAAAATGCTTTTTAATCATTATAAAATAAATTCTTCATGTCTGGAAATGTTAAAGCCCTATTTGAACAGCAGCAACCAAAATATAAAAAAAAAAAAACAAAAAACAAAAAAGCTTCTAATGGATTTGCACTGAGAAACAGAACGTAGCCCGTGTTGTCAGATGTTCAATAATTTAACTGCAAATGAAGTGTGCAAAATACAATATTTGTGTCATAAACCACCCAGCTTGTCACATAATAGATTTTGGGAGAGTCACGTTTCATGACACTGAGCAACGTTATGTTGGAACAGTGGAGTAGCCAAATTGAGGTTTATAGGTTCCGTTTGCTTATGTAGAAAAGGACTGAGCCTCGCTTCACCCAGTGGCGAGGAGCACAGAAGTGTATCGTTTCTCTGGGTCCCGCCATTTGAGAGCAGCGGCTGGAATTCTTCCGTCCGACTGGATAACATAACTCACGTTCGACCTCCCTCCGTCAGGAGATGGGGTCTGGATGAGCTTTACAAATCTCGCGGGATTTTGCGGTGCCTTCCTTAGGTGTATTCCTGACCGTGGTGGGTGGAATAAGGGTCACCCAAAGATGTCCACGTTTGAATCCCCGGGACCTGTGAATATGTCAGGCGACAGGGCAAAGGGGAATTGGGGTTGCAGATGGCGTCTACTCGCTAACCAGCAGACCTTACTGAGGACAGGGAGATGAGCCTGGCTTCTCCACATGGGCCCAATGGACTCGCGAGGGGCCTTCCAAATGGAAGAGGGACACAGAGGAGGAGAGGCAGAGGGAGACGTGGTTACAGAAGGACAGAGTGAAGTCACGTGATGATGTGAGAACAACTCGATCTTCCATTGCTGGCTTTGAACTTGGAGGAAGGGGACCGCGTACCACAGAAGGGTGGGGGCGGCAGCCTCTAGAAGCCAGAAAAGGCCAGGCAACATTCTCCCCCAAAGTCTCCAGAAGGAACACCTTGCCTTGAGCCTAGTGAGATTTCCCTCGGACTTCTGACCTACAGAACTGTAAGATAATAAATTTGTGTAAAGTCACAGAGCTTCAGTTAATTCATCACGGCGGCAACTGACAGCAAATACACCGACACGGAAAACGTGTCGTAGAAAGAATAACAGAGGAACTGTCACGCAGGTCTTTTCCTCAAAACCAGTAGACCAGGATGCAAAGAAATGACATTACCCTATGGCCTCAACTATGCGACGCGCGCTTGTTTTGCTTTCCAGGCGTTAACACTTCTCAAATCGGGAGGCACCTCGCAGTTGAGGAATGCAGTTCTCGGAGTTATTTCTTCCCCTCC
>NW_011888821.1:8325074-8329843 GCF_000151845.1 Pteropus vampyrus | reverse complement strand
GCATAGGGCCCAGCACAGAGATGGTACACCCTCGACGAAGTATTTTATGTGCTTTCTATCATGTTTCTGCCAGATGGATCATATTTTGTCTCCATTTTACTGCTAAGGAAATTGAGGCTTAGAGAAAGTAATTAATTTGCCCAAAGTCACGCAGCTAATAACAGCCTAGGCCCAGGTTTCTTGGCCTCAGAACTACTGACACTTTGGGCTGGATAGTTCTTTGTTTGGGGGGCTGTGCTGTAAATTGCAGTATGTTTAGCAACATCCCCAGCCTCTGGCCATTGGATGCCAGGAGCATATTCCCTTTGACTTATGACAATGATAAAGGTCTTTAGACTTTGAAGAATGTCCCCTGGAAGTAGGGGAACAGAATTATCCCCAATTGAGAACCACTGGCTGAAAGAAAGAGACATCGGCATTAAAGCATACAAGGTGTTAAAATGCATCCACCAAATCTTTGGTACTGTTCCTTTAAATAGCTGGACCCTAATTCTTACCCTCTTAAGTATGCGGAGAGCTTTGCTTCTAGTAAGTGGAATATGGTGAACGTAACTGGGGCACGTGAGATTAGGTCATAGAAGGCATTTTGTCCTCCTCTTTCTTTTCTCCTTTGAATTGCTTGCTCTTGGGGCAGCCAACTGCCACGTCATGAGAACATGCAAGCAGCCCCATGGGGAGGTCTACGCGGTGAGGACCGGGGCCTCCTGCCTGGAGCCGGTGAGGAGCTAAGGCAGCTAGTCAGTTGCTAGAGCGGGCCATCTTGGAAACAGATCATCCAGCTCCAGTCAAGCCTTTGGCTAACTGTAGACACAGCCGATGCCTTAACTACAATCTCATGGAAGACCCCGAGCCAGACCCGCATGCTAAGCCAATCCTGGATTCTCGACCCTTGGAAACTCACTGAGATAATAAATGTTTGTATTTTAAGCTGCCAAGCTCTGGCGTCTTCCATTACATGGCAATAGATTACTAATGCAAACCAAATGACGGGCCGGGGGAAGGAGCAAACGGTCCAGAATGGCTGGTGTCCGGGGTGCATGATGGAGGGGTGGAAAAGAATGCAAAGAGGGGGGACCGGAAGGGCAGAGAAAGGTCAGGTTGCAAAGGACCTTGAAATGCATGCTCGGGAGTTTGACCTTCGCTCCGATGGAACCTGGGGCCATAATGGGCCAACCAGACTTGTGTAGTTTTCATCTGCAGCAACGCAAATCCGGACTCTCTTCTGCCTGTCTCCCAGCGGCTTCTTCTCGTCGCGTTAAGCGTCAAGTAAAGAGGAGGGGGCCTTCCGTTTTCCTTCTCCTGCCTGACTGGTCAGCCTAGTCTTCTGCCCCTGTGTGCTAGTCAACTCCCCACCCCGACGCACACAAACACACACGCACGCACACACTGACGTGCACACACTCACGCACGCACGCACACACACACTCACGTGCACGCACTCACGCACACACATGCACGCACACGCACTCAAGTGCACGCACTCACGCACACACACACACACATGACACATTCACTCACATGCACACACACGCACGCATGCACGCACACGTGCACACATGCACGCACACACTCATGCACACACACACACGCACTCACGTGCACACATGTATACACACATGCACGCACACACACACATACACACACGCACTCACGTGCACGCACTCACGCACACACGCACGCGCACATGCATGACACACTCACGTGCATGCACGCACACACACGCACGCACTCACGTGCATGCACTCACACACGCACACACACATGCACGTACACACACATGACACACTCACATGCATGCACGCACACACAACACACTCACTCATGTACACACACACACGCACGCATGCACGCACACATGCACGCACGCATGCATGCATGCACACACTCATGCACGCACACACACTCACGCACACACACGCACGTGCGCACACACACACATACACACACGTGCACGCGCACACACACACATGCACACACACACAGCACACAAACGCGCACACACGCACATGCGCACACGCACACGCACACACACGCCCCAGGCACTCCTCCTGTACTTCCGCTTCTCTGATGTTCTGGGTTCTCTTGTGCTTTGACGTGTCTGCCCTTGTCCTGGATCCCTCCCCCATCTCTGCTTTCTGGACCACCTGAACCAATCATCCCTGTTTTGAAAGCCTTTTCCATCCTTCTCAGGCTGGGGAAGCATCCTCCCCTCCACTCCCGAATCCCGCATGCATGCGATTATTCTGGACTAAATGGACTATCATCTGTCCGTTTCTGTAACTCTTTTCCCCCCGCAGACTTGAGTTTCACAAATTAACTGGCTGCATTGTTTTAATCTCCGAAGATCGTAGGCGTCTAATAAATGTTTCTAGGACAAATGAATGGATACATGATCACTGAGTTTTGTGGACTGCTATATCTGCAGAAATCCAGACTTCTCTCTAGTTCGGTAGCCGGGTGATTTGTCTTTAAAGGTTGCCGAAGAAAAATAAGTCCGGCGTTAAGGAGTCTTATCTTGCCCCATGGATGTATGTTCCTCGTATTGGAACTGGACATGAACATGGATATAGCAGCAGCTGGTCTCATTCTCCTCCACAAATCACTGGACCGGTTCCCCCCAGAGCCGACCGAGAGGCATTACCCTCACTTTGAAACATGACCTAATTTACTGACTCATGGGCAGAGACCCTGAGATGCTGGTCCCTTGCCACCAATGTCCCCAATCTTTCCTCAGATGACAGGGGGCGGGGGGTGGAAAAGTATCCATAATCCTGATCTTTTTCAAACAAGCTCTTTCTCGTTAACTGTTTACAGCCCATCGACTGTTCATTGTGGGGTCTATCTGTTTGGGGGACCTGGGTTTAACTATGGGGTACAAGCCAGGGCAGAACTGAGGATCTCAGTGCCTCGGATGTATCAGTGCAAAATGGTGACCCAGAAATTTGAGACTTATGTAGAAAAGAGGTGTTATGTAGGCCAACGCCAGCTCCATTTTTTAATGGCCCTTGAACGACAAATGGTTTGTATATTTTTTGATGGTTACATTTTAAATGGTTACAGAAGTATCTATGTAATATCTTCAGTTTTGCCTCTTGGCTTGCAAAGCCTAAAATATTTACTACGTAGGGCCATTTAAGAATTTTGCTCATCCCTGATGTAAGAGAGAAAGGATTCCCCAGAGATGAAATTTAGAGAATGGACATGTCATCCATGGATTTTTAAGTTGCTTACGATGGGGTGTGCCATCTACTAGCATCCCGTGTCTCCGACAAAGTCTGTGTTACGTCAGTATTAAGACTTATGAATCATGGGTTCTTTGGGTGGGGGTCTTTAGGGGAGACTCGACGTATGCATCTGAAAACAGAGACAGGACATACCAAGGCAGAAGCCAGTGTGCCAGAGAGCAGCCATCGCCTGGTCGCTGATGGCTTTCCTGTTCCTTCCTGTTGATTGTCTTTGGGTCAAAGGTCAGGCATAGGAAGAATGACATGACCTCATCACCCTTCTTCTCTCCCGACTGCCTAAATGAGCTCCAGCTGGCTGGGTCTCACTGGCATTGCCCTTCGAGAGGACGGGCACTTAATCACGCCTTCACTTAATCACGGGGCTGCTCCGCAGCCAGCAGCCCAGCCGCCGGCAGAGAGCCCGGCCTCTGCTCGCAGAGAGCCCTCTTACCCATCAGGGGACGATAATGCCCGGCAATCATTTTGGCTTTTCCAGACTTGATGTTCTCTCTCCTCGGGTCCTTCCTGCCTCAACGGAGAGCATAAGGATGCTATTTTAAGACATCCTTTGGTACCAAAATACCACTTTGAGACACCCGTGTCCTTCCTTCCGATAATCTCTTTTGTTTAAAGCCTAAAGCACTTATCAGGCAGGGAAGCCGTGTCTCTGTGTCTTCCTAGGGGAAGCGCCCCGAAGGGCAGAGCAGAGCTTCATACAGGATGTCGGAGCATCCAGAGCATCAGACAACGCATAGTGTTGAGTGCAGGATGTTTTCCCATAGTCTCATCTTCACAGACTGGGGGCCGGGGGAGCGGTCGCCAAGGCTCCATGCGAACAGAGAACCAGGATAAGAAAGGATAGGCTGATAGCGGCCCCGTGGACACTCAGCCTGGCCACAGGGGAAAGGGCTGGAGATCATGAAAAGCCAGAGAAAAGACAGGGCGGTAGAAATACCTCTTCCTGCGCTGGCAGAGGTAATTGGGACTATATTTGTAGGTAATGCAAGGAGAGGGTGTCCGCTGACATCATACAAATGAACGGGTATTTGGGAGCATGAATGGTGAACTCGGCCCCCCGTCAAGTTTCAGTTCTCACGTGCATCGATGTGTGCTGCCCTGCCGACGCGAGCTAGTCTTTACTGAATTCGAGCTCGATGCCACATACAATGCTAATCTACTTACGCGATTCAGCTCATTGAGTGCAGATGACGCTCCTGTGGTACAGGAACGATGGCTGCCACATATTTACAGACGAGGAGACCAACGCTCAGGGAGGTGAAGCCACGTGCCCACCCGCCACGGCTGTGAGTGGCAGAGCTGGCACTCACCCCCAGGCCTCACGCCAGCACCTGTGCTCATGGCCTCTCCACTAGGAATCTGCGTCTGGGGCCTGTCTCTCATGCATACATTTCAGAGAAACCAACTCCCATAGACAGCTGTCTAGAGGGGGCTGATATAATAAATGGTATTATGAAAAAATAAGGATACGGCTTATAAATCAGGCAAAGGGAAGCTATGGTTCTTCCGGACACTCTAATCTATCTC
>NW_011888821.1:8304716-8322934 GCF_000151845.1 Pteropus vampyrus | reverse complement strand
TCCCACTTAGTTGTCGCCTGCATGTTGTGCACATCTCCAGAGACAGGCGGCGAAGGAACTCTACGCCTTGGATCTCGGAGAAGATGAAAAGAAGGTGTCATTGGAGTTGACCGTGACCACAGGAAATAATGAAGGTGTCAGAACACGGCCCTCCCTCTCGCCGGAATGTTTCGATATTCCAAGCACTAGGCTCTGGAGTCGAAGCAGAAGCACCTGCCTCTGATTTCCACCTGTCCTCATTCGTGGAGAGTTGGAGCCACTCCGGTAGCAGGCGTGTTTGGTCACCGTGCATGCCGGACCCACCCCCCATCTCTCAGGGGGAGGCCTGCGCCGAGCCTGCCGAGCGGGGGACGAGCCAGCCTGGCTCAGAAAGACGTGGCTGATGAGCAGAGAGAGAAAGGGAAGAATGATGCAGACCTCAGAAAGACAGGTTCAGCCACACGCCTAAGGTGGCGATAGTCACCTGGTTTCCTGGTTTTCCAGTCCCAGGCCCCTGGGAGACACGGCTCAAATTCCTGCCCTTGGATTCTGAGTGATGTCCCATCGCTTTAGTCACAGTTCCTTCGGTTGCAAGTGCCAGAAACGCAACTCCGACTTGCTCAGGCACCAAGGGGCTGTACTGGCTTGCAGAGCGGCAAAGTCCAGGCACAGACGGCGGCAGGTGCTCAGACAGTGTCATCGGGGTCCCCCTTCTCCCCCTCTTGTGTCTACTTTCCTCTGGGATGGCTTCATTCTCAGGCGGGCTCGCCAAAAAGCTCTCGGAAGCTCTGGTTTAGCAAACTGCAATGGACGAAGCACCCCCACATTCCTAGCAGGTTTCAAACATGGGGGGCGGGGTGGTTAGTACTCATTGGATAGTTCAGGTCACATAACCACCAAAGAACCCAGACACTGGGTGCGACGCGTCCATCCGTCCTTGTCCTCGGAACTCACTGTGGAGTGGAATCGGCCCCACGCGAACCGTGAGGACTCGTGGAAAGAACGCCAAGGGAAGACACTACTCTGAGAAATTTAGGGTTCTGTGCCCAGAATGTGGGTGCTGTGCAGGCGTTAGGAGGGATTGGCTGAGGTCAGCAGGAAGTTAATTATGGGATTTATTTGGCTCGGGCTTAAGTAAAGAAGGGTTAGAGCCTCAGATGGATAGGGAGAGAGTATTGCCAGGTTAAATGGCTTCATCAAATACCTAGAGGCTAAAAAGTACAAGGTGTAACTAGAGAAGATCGAGCTCCCCCCTTAATATCTCGTGTACCCTATTTCTCCCCAGCTCTGCCATCGCCACCCCAGTCCAGTGTCACCCAGACTCTTGGAACATCGATCCACTTTTGCTCCCTTCCAAGCCAGTCTCCCCTTGCCAGCTAGAAGGATCTTTTTCCAATGCAAATCTGGTGACAATGACACCCTCCTTGTCTCTCAATAAGTTTCCTAGGGCCCCGATGATCTCGATTAAAATTCCCCTCCAGCCTCCTCTCTCTGCTCTCCAGCCCACCTATGTGCTCTGTGATGGGCATTCTCTAAAGCTTCAGACTCACCGTGGTCGCCACCCGAAATGCTTCTCACATCCGACCCCTCTGTGGTGATTACTTCACGCCCGACCTTCTGCTCCCCACCGGAGGAACCCCAGCCACTCTAGCCGGGCCGGTGGAGGTCTCCCGTGGTGCACACCCAGTGTCGCCCTATCTTCATCTTCATTGCTCTTATTTGGGTGAGTAAATAAACCTTTATTCGTGTGATCGTTTCATCAACGACTCTTCAACAGCAAGGCTTCTCAGCCTGGGCTCTACTGACATTTTGGGCCAGATAATTCTTTACTCTGTGTGTGTGTGTGTGTGTGTGTGTGTGTAATGTTTGCAGGGGGGGGGGTGCCGTCTGGTGCATTGTGGGGAATGAAGCAGCATCCTGGCCTCTAAGCACTTGATGGCAGGAGCACCCGGCTCCACCGGCTGCTGTGCCAGAGACTCCATGAAGAAAGAAACGAATCCAGTGCCTGGCAAACTATAGGTGCGTGGTTCTCGGCTTCAACTGCACTTTAGAATAATGTAGGGAGCTTTAAACAAATGACGATGCCTGATCTGACCCCATTCTAAGGAAACAGAAATCTCCGAGAGGATGGGATGGAGGAGCTGAGGTCCAGACCTCCAAAAACAGTCGGATCTCTCGTGCAGCTGGGGTTGCTAAGCACAGCCCCGGCGGCCATCACTGAAATCGCTGCGGGATGAATGTAAGGGGAGAATGGAGATAGCGAGCGAGTGAAAGAAAGAAGGAAGGTTGAAGGGAGGGAGGGAAAGGTGGGAGAGATACACGGAGGGCGAGAAGAAGGAAGAAAGAAACCGAAATCTCTGGCCGGACTGGGACGCAGAGGATGGATCTGCCTAGGGAGGCTGCGCCCCTGAGCTGGGGTCCGGTCTGAAGAGCTGTGACTTTTACTCCGTGGCGCTGGGGGCCGGCAATAGGAAGTCAATGAACAATTCCGAACTCCAGTTCAAAGCAGTGTTCTAAGAAGTTGAGTGGGTCATCCAGCACGGAAAGAACTGGAAGGAGGAGACCCCGGGGGAAAAAATCGCGTTCTATGAAAAAAATTGGGCATGATGAGAAATAGGAAGGAAACAACAAATACCATTTCCTGTGGGACACATGGCGGCCCACGTGCCCATTGCTGGGCAGCTTCGCCAGGAAGACAGACGTGGAAAAACGGTTACAGATGCGGTGTCACAAAGGGGAAACACGGGGTGTCCCCAGAGCAGGCAGAGGGTACCTAACCTGGTCTTGGGGGTCAGAAAACACTTTGCAGAGGAAAATACCTTTACAGGAGGACCTCCGAGGGAGACAGGGGGCGGTGGGGAGGGAGTAAGATTCAGAGGGAAGAGAACTAGGAAAATACAAACTGGTTTAGGGTGAGGGGAGAGCAAAGCTGGACGGTGACAGGTGTGACAGGAGAAGCCTCGGCTAATCGTGGAGGCCCTTCTAAGCTCTGCTCCGGATTTTCAAGTGTATCCTAAGAGTCAGGTCAAGCCATGGAGAAAAGAGTTTTAAGAAACGTAGCAACCGGCGTCCAGATTTGTATTTTTCTTTGGATCTCACTGTCGGGGCGCCAAACAGAAATGTGGATAAAGAAAGAAGCTGGCAAAATGTTTCCAAGGCTTTGAACCCGCCTCAGTGGGGAGGGAGAATGGCCGTATCGGCCACACCGGGGAGAAGCAGGCAGCAGCCAGAATTATGAGACAAAAGGCATTGAAACATTTTCTTCCGTTATTTTATAAAAACTTCAGGTTCCTGGCACGGAGTCCCCAGGTCGGGAAGAGTGAAGAAGAGCTTCTTGTCTTTGTAGGTCCTGCAGACTGTGCCTGGACCCCTTCTGCCTGCAGGTGCTCGTGGTCCAGGAAGATTCTGGTGTGAATGAACCGGGACTCTCTTCACCTCTGGGCGGTCAAGAATCTCTCCCAGGCAGTCTCTCGGTGTCCCTGAAGAATGTCAGCCAGGAAAGAACACGGGCTGTGCAGTCAGACCAATACAGCCTCAAACCCCCTGCTCCACGGCTGGCCAGCGGGACAACTGCCTGCACTAATCTGAGCCTCGGTTTCTTCATCTGCAGAATAGGGAGACCGATTCGGTTCCCCGTTTGGTCGTGAGAAGGAAATGATACAGAACACTTGGACAGGGCCTGGGAAAGCATTCGGCAGTGGGTCAAGGCTGATTCTACCTCCTTCCTGAACATGGATTCCTCCCCACTGCCACAAACTATTAGGGCTTGAACTGCCGTGTCCACGATGTAGCATTAATTCAAAATCGTAGGGCAGGCTTACTGGAAAGGCTCTTCCATTTGCTGAGGAGACAAATGTTCATAGCATGGAGGAAAAAATCCAGGACTCCAAGCAATAGAAATATTTGAATAACAGCAGAGCCAGATCATAAGTAGTGGGTCAATAGACCACTCTTTCTCTCCCCAGTAAATTCTCCAGCTGGAGCTTCTGTAATATCGGCATTTTTGCTATGAAGCGACTTCTGATCTATCACTCTCATGAAGGTGTATTGAATGCATTTGAAGGGGAATGTGCTTCATTACAGACCAAGGGCCTTGTGTTTATGATTTACAGCACGGTGGCGCGTGCCTGCCTGTCATCATCTACCAAAGTGACAAATCATGCAAAGGAAATGAACTTATCTTGGTGCCTGGCCTGTGTGTTTAGCCGGGACTCTTCGGATTGCAAGGGACAGACGTGCCACTCGAAATAGCTTAAGGAAAAGTGGAATTATAAGGATGCCGAGGAATCGCATGAAGAATGAAACCATCGAACCAAGGAAAGGGCTGAAATAAATGCGGGTGGACCTCAGCAACTGTGAAACCACGGATTCCGACACACTGTGATTCTTGTTCCTTTTCTTACAGCGTTTGTCTCTTACTAGAAATGGGTTTGGCTATACAGCCAAAAAAGAAAAGAAAAAATGGCCTCTGATAACTCCCGAGTTTTCTGTTTAAGACATCAGTCGCCTGAGGGATCCTGAGCTCGCTGGCTCAGTGCCAGCCCAAACGCCCTAATGAATGGACTCATTGGCTGAGCTTGGGTCAGGCGCCCCTCCGTGGGCCAATCAGCTGTTTCCAGTGCAGAGTGCTTTACCGTGATTGGCCCATCCTGGGTCAGATGCCTACACCTGGACCGATTAACAGTGGCTGGAGATGAAGGGTCATTTGAGAACATGGTCCACCAAAAAGAAGCCAAACCGATACTGTAGGCGGAGGGGCAGTTCCCGGAAAAAAGATCCAGGTTGGACAGACAAAACTATGGATGGAGTCTACTCTCCCCTCCCGGGAATCAACAGAGGGAGGGGATGACTACCTGCAGTTCCACTCATTTATTTATTCACCTCGTCATTTAAGCATTCGTTCGTTCCAACACCAAATACTTATTAGAAGCACTGCCTGTCAGGTCGTGGCATTTTCTGGGTTTGGTGTGGAGCGAAGCTCCCCCTCCTGCTGATGACCCATTTCCGACCCACAGAGACTCTCCCTCCTGCTCTTCAACGCCTCCGCAAAAGAGGCACTCGGCCCCGTCTGACAGAGCGCAGACGCTTGTCAACCACTTCGTGCCGGTGTCGGCTCCTGCTGAGAAATCTATTATCCTGCAACCTCCCGCAATGGACAGACAGATCTCACAGAGATTTTTCCCGATCTCTCAACAGACACGCACTAACACACACATGCACGCACCAGGATGCCCTCCCAGACGCTGAGATATCACTTGATTGTTCTCTAGGGAAGAACATATTTTTGCGGGCACAGTTCACTCTGTTGCATTGACTTGCCTCCTATGGAGAGACCTATAGTGTAAAGAAACTTGAACTCGACCCTGGAACAAACTCGCTGGGTTGCCTTGAACAAGAGTTACCCTCTTTTTGTTCCTGAGTTTTCTCCATGAAAAAGCATAGAACTCAATCCTTGCAATCAGTTTTATAAGAGAGAGAAAAAAAAACAGGTCCTAAGTTTTGAAAACTCAGGCCTTCGAAGAGATCTTTCCCTGATATTTCGGGTTGTGTCATCGGGGGACACATTCTTTTCTTTCTTCCTGTTGCTGTTCTGTGTCGTAATCATCTTTTGCCTCTCTGCTGCTCCCTGCTACACTGTCATGACAACTTCGAGAAGAGGGAAACCAACATTTATTCATTATATCCCGAATGCTCAGTAAATGTTTTTTAAACGAGTAGATAGATGGACGAAAGACACATTGCGTTGGCCGACCTCACTTGTGCGTGGAGATGCAGTATCCTGCTCTGAGAAAAACAGGGACTTTGTTGACTTTTGCATTGAGAGTTTGCAGAGCAGAGAACTCAGGCTGTCGGGTCACAATGGAAGCCACCAGAATTCACGTCTCCTTAGATAATCTCCCGGGCTGGATTCGTAGACAATTCTACTTGAACGAGTATAGTGGACACCCAAGGTCAGGACACTCAACCAGTACCAATGGGAGGCATGTAGGCTGCACAGATGCTTTTTAAAAACAAATGCTAATCACACTTATCAATTGCTGAGTCCTTACTGTGAGTCAGGCATCATCTAAGAGCTTTGAAAACACTATCTAAACAAGTGGCTCTCAATCGGGGTGATTTCGCCCCTGGGCACAATTGGTGATGCCCACAATTGGTGATGCCCACAATTTTGACTGTCTCTCTGGAAGGGGTTTGCTACTGGCATCTAGTGGGCAGAGGCCAGGGATTCTGCTAAACATCCCACAATCCACAGGACAGGCCCCCACAACAAGGAGTGGTCCAGCCCCAAATGTCAATGAGCTAAGTAAAGTTGAGAAATTCTGACCTAAATTAATCTCTTCGAATTCTGTTATTATTATTTAAAAATTGCTGTTGTTCTTGTTATTATGATACTATTATTATTATTATTATTATTATTATTATTAATTTTCTTGATTTTACAGGAGAATGTAAAAGTACTAAGGAATATGTACTTTGCTCAAGTATCAGAGCTGGGGTTTGAACCTCAGTCTCTTTGGTAGAAACTCTATGTTCTCTACAACTTTTGGCAGGTCACACTTTCCACTGACAATCCTAAACCTACTTAATATGCTGGGACATGAAAATTTCTCACTGCTCCGACATCAGATTTTTTACCTGGTTTCATATGAGAAACTAAAGATGTTGCTTTGGCCAGAGCTGGGAGTATCTTTAAATTGAATCTAGTTCCACCTATTGAAACATAATAACTTTCAGAGTAATCTAGTCTCTTTATTATTAGTGCTACAAGTTGTCGAAATCTCTTTTGAGTTGGTAGTTAAAAGGCCTGGCCACATTTGCAACGTTATTGTTGCTGGCTAAAATGCTTAGCAACAACACAAACATCCCTCAGAATCAAATTATCAGATGTACTGACAAGATTCTCCTCGATTTAATAGTGTAGTAAATGATGGCTAGGAGATGTTCTTTGAAGCTGCAGAGGCAAATGTAAAAGCTAATTCGATTCTCAAATGAATAAAAGTGAGAAACTGTTCTTATAAACCTGATATTACCAGAGACAGGCCTTGTCTGAGGGAGGAGAGAGGAGCAGGATTTGTTTTATTTCTGATCATAAAGAGCTGGGCTCTGTGACCGCACAGGTCTGACCTTGGGCTCCCAGGGGACAGACTTCCGACTCAGCCAAGAGTGATGCTTACTTTACCCTCAGTTCCCCCTGGAGCTGCCTGGGAGAGGAAGGCGACCCCCGAAGAAGCATCCAAGGCTTTGGGGAAATCAGATCTCTTGTTTATCAGACTTTGCCAATACATATCAGTATTTCCTGAGAGGAAAAGGGATCTCAGATGACCCTGGCTGGTGGCTTCCCAATTACTCAATAGGGCCCTAGGTTCTCACAAAGCTATGTCAGGGGTACAGGGTAGGAAGACTTGGAAGAGATTCATGACCTGAAATTTGCTTCGATTTATTTATATATTAGGGGTAAGATATTATTTAGGGAGAGAAGACTCCCTAAATAATATCTTTATTTATTATATCTAATAAATATCTAATAATATCTAAATAATATCGCTAAAAGCTGGGAACCCCAGCAGTCTGCTCGCTTAGACAAGGAAAGCTGGGCAAAGGCTACACTCCAATAAACCAGTTTTCTGACACCAATCGGGAGCCCAACAACTCAATTCAGTTCTGACGCTAACTACCTGAGATCAGTGTTAAAGTCCACACATTAGGGGCTCAGCCTCACAAGAGTCTTTTTACCTCAGACGTGAGCCCCAGGCCCCAGGTTCCTCCCGCGCTTCCGCCTGACCAACTTAGCTATGCATTCAGATTCGATCATTTACTCGAAGGACTCATGGCATCCAGGAAGCGCCTCTACTGGTGACCGTTGCTTTATTATAACGGCGACAAATAAACAGCCAGATGAAGAGATTTACAAGGTGACAGGATTTGGAAGGGTCCTGAGAGCAAGACCCCATGGAGTCTGGGGTGCAGCACCCTGACTGTGCAGCATTAATATGGTCGCCACTACGGCAATGCCTCCCTGAACAAGCCCGATCCCATCTGATCATGGAAGCTAAGCAGGGTCGGGCCTGGTTAGTACTTGGATGGGAGACCACCTAGAAAGACCGGGTGCTGTAGGCGTAAAAAATAAAATATAAAGGATTGTAAGCTGACAAGGTCCTTTGCAATTTATGAGGTCAACCAAGGGTTGCCTCCCCTAAACAACAACAACAACAACAACAAACATATGGTCACCAACCAGGAAGCTCCCTGAGTCTCGAATTCCAGAGTTTTTTGCCTAGGTTCCGTCCCACGGGCGTGACGGAGTAATCACTGACCACGTGCTTGAACTCAGTGAGGCCCTGGCTGTTCTCACCTCCCAGGAGGTCTGGGCACGTGTGAGGCTGGAAGCTCTCAGCCTTTATAACCGCTTGGTCTCTCTGGCACGGCCAGACCATCCTTGAAACTGTCCAAGGGTCCACCAGGAGTCACCTCAGCAGTGTAAACACAGGTGGGGTTTGAAGGGGTTCCTTACGAATAACGTGAAACGTTCCATCACTCAGGAAATTCCAAAGGCTTTTAAAGTTTTGTGCCAGGAACCAGGGACGATGACCAGATATTTATTTTTCTTAATCCTACCTCAAGGGGCAAGGTTGACACCCCGCTTTCTCCGTCACCCCAGCATAGCTGTCTAGAGCTGGCTGGCTGTTTTCCAAGTCATAAAGTGGCAGAGCAGGGAGACAGAGCCGTCGGTTATTGTCAGAGGAGTAAAATGAGATTCAGACAGGCCAAGCAGCCCAGCCGCTGGGTGGCAAAGCTGATCTCGAACCCTGAGGGCTCTCAGCTTCTCCGGAGTGTTCCCAGTTTGTTTCCCCTGGTGCTATAACCAAGTATCACGAACTCAGTGGCTTAACACGGCCACACGTCTATTACCCTTCTGGAGGTCGGATGCTGAACTGGGGTGTGGGGCTGTGTTCCTTCTCCAAGAACGTGTCCTTGCTCTTCCCAGCTTCCAGAGGCCACCTACGTCTTCTCACACGTGACCCCACTTCCTCTGTCTTCGATGCCAACGAAGTAAATAGCACGTTCAAATCTATCTCTCCTTCCCTTTGCCTCCGTGGTCATGTGGCCTTCTGTTTGACTGCGAGCCTCCTGCGGTCCCCTATGAAGACCCTGTGATTACACCTGGACAATCCAGGATAATCTCCCCATCTCCAGATCTTTAACTCAATCACAGCAGCAAAGCCTCATTTGCCTTATACATCATAGCTTCACAGGTTTGGGGGATGAGGGAGGGCCCTTATTCAGGAGGCTTTGACCCCAGGGGACAGTCTGCGATGTTTGGAGGCATTTGGGTCATAAGGACTGAGGGCTGCCACCAGCATCTAGTGGGTAGAGAGAGGCCCGGGATGGAGCTAAATATCCTACAGGGCACAAAATGGCCTGCTCAGAATAAAGGAATCTTTGGTTTAAAATATCAATAATGCTGCAGGTAAGAAACCCCATCTCAGCCCCAAAAGAGGAGGGAAAAGAATCCTAATAATTTCAGTCTCTCTCTCTCTCTCCAGATTTACTTGGCCCTCTCCATGGGACAGGGAGTGAGAAACCCTATTTATCAGAAAAATGGGACAGTGACGGAGGCACACGAATAAGCAGGCAGGCTCTTTGTGCTTCCAAAGCTTCAGAAACAATGAGCAGTCTGTCTGCTCCCTTGGTCTAGCCTGTCCCCAGACGCAGCAAGCCTTCCTGTCGCCGACCCATGTGGTAGAATAATAAACCTGCCGGGGACAGCAGGGGAGGCAGGAGACCCCGCCACGGGTCACTGAAGCCTGTCCTTACAGCACCTGTGAGCGTGGACTCCAGGCCTGTTCGGAATGCTTTGCCATGTTTTCACAGAGGAGAGGTGTGTCCTTTTCGAGGTTCAGATGATGGGGAAGCGGGGAAGAGAGGGCTCTGTGAGCTCTGAGCTGAGCCATTTTCTACAATATTGTTTACGAACGATGAGGGTTTGGCGATGGCGGGTGTGGGAAAGTGCCAGCCGTACACAAAGCTCAGGGGAACGACCTAGAAGCTCGCGGTCCCAGTTGTTTGTGTAAATCTCCATCAGTCGGGTGGTGAAAAGGAATGCATTTTAGGTTTGCATCCTTTGTACTTTGGTGTCTTGGTGACTTGAGTGTGAGGCATAGATAAACGGGATAAGGACTCAGAGCTATTTTATTTTTATGCAGAGGGCAAAACTCTGAGCAGAGACCCACCCGTAAAGTTCTCTTCCAAACAGCTTTTTCTCAGCTAAGGCTGGAAGCTGCAGGGGCTTCGGTAAACCAGCAGATTCCAGCAAATGAGACTTCTTTGGACTCTGTCTCAGCTTGAACCAAGGAACTGAGTGACCGCTGTGGAAGTCGGGTCCTCAGTCAGCAGGAAAATAGATGGGCAAAAGGAATTTTTACATTACATTGGAGCAAAAAAAAAAAAAAAAAGTCGTCCTTCTTTTTACGCCAGGAAAAAAAAGAAGAAAAATAGCCACTGCTTCCTGTGTTCGTAGTTATATAAGTTATGTAGTTATAGAGCATTTAAATTCTTCCCTTCAATGCAAAGAAAACCAATAATTTTGAAATGGCTTCATTGATCAAAACATAACTACCTCTGCGAACATTTATACATACCACAAAAGACATAAGCCTTCTTTACGTTAGCACGAATATTATCTTGTTACGGTTAATAGTTATGGAACTGCCTATGAAGTCCCAGGCATTGTGTAAGGGCACTATGAAGGGGTTATCTAATTTAATCTTCATCCTAACCCTCAGCCTTAGGTGTTGCTTGTTGACTTATAGATGAGAAACAGGCTCAGAGAAGTGAAGTCACTTGTCTAACACCACACCACTGGTAGAGTGTCAGAGAAGGCATTTTGAACATAGATTTGGCTGACCACAAGGCCCCTCTGAAGCACTGTCTGATAGAATTTTCACCCAGACCAACCCTCTGTATTCTACACGCAGAATGGATCTTGGGTGGTGACCAGAATCTCATCCTGTAGCTTTCTTTCTTATCCTGTCTTCGATGAGTTTTGGCATCAGAGTTATGCTGGACTCACACAATAAACTAGGAAACGTTTCTGTGGAATTGGCATTCTTTCTTTCTCAAACACGTGGAGCATTCGCCAGGGAAGCCATCTGAGCCTTGAGTGTTCTTTGCTACAATTTCATTTTCTTCACGTTCTCTATTTCATCTTGAGTGAGCTTTCTGTAGGTTGTGTCTTTCAGGGAATCTGTCCATTTCAGCCAAGTTGTTGAATTTATGGACATAAAGCTGTTCGTTATACGAATCACCTTATTATCTTCTATCTAGAGAATCTGTAATGATGTCAGCTTTCTCTCTGCTATTGGTACTCGTGTGCTCTTTCTAGATCAGTCTGGTTAGATGTTTATCAATTGTATCGACGTTCTCAAAGAATCACTTTTAGTTTTATTAATCTTCTGTTTTCTGTTTCCTGTATCTCCGCTCTGATATTTATTACATCCTTTCTTCTGCTTGCTTTCAATCTAGCATGCTCTTCCTTTTCTGTTTTAAGGTGGAAGCTGAGGTCGTCGATTTGAGACCTTCATAGTTTTCTAGTAAAGGTATTTAAGGCCATGAATTTTTCCCTAGGCTCCGCCTTCACAACGCTCCACACCTTTTCAAATGTGGTATCATCATTTTCATTCAGTTCGAAACACTTTCCCTATTGATTTCATCTTTCACCCATGGTTTATTTAGAAATACGCTATTAAGTGCCCCAATATTGGAGTTGTCTAAAGATGTTATTGATTTCTAATTTAATTCCATTATAGCTAGTAAACCTATTTTGAATGACTTGACTCTTTTAACTCTACTGGAACTTGTATTTAGGTCTAGGATATAGTTTATGTGGTGAACCGTTCCGTGTGGACATTCAAAACACACGGAGAAGATCGTGCGTGTCCTGCCACTGTTGGGTGCAATCTCATACAAATGTTATTTCAGTAAAGTCAGTCCAACGCTATTCAAGTCTTCCGTGTCCTTGCTGATTTTCCATTTGCTCGTCGTGTCAGTCATCGAGAGAGGAATTCGACAGTTCTGTTTATAGTTGCGAGACTCTTTCTCTTGGCATTTCTCCGTTTTCATTTTGTGTCTTTTCAAGGGCTGTTATTTGGCATGGAAGCATGTGTATCTTCTGGAGTAAATGACCCCTTCATTATTATGAAGCAAACTTCTTTACTCTTCGCTCTGCAATCTATCCTCTCTGGTATTAATTTAACTGTTCCAGCTTCTTATAAAAGTAGTATTAGCATGATATATCTTTTTTTATCTTCTTATATTTCATCTATTTGTGTATTTAAGTTTAAAGATTTTTTTTTTCCCCAGCATATAGCTAGGTCTTGCTTTAAAAAAAAAAAATCCAGACTGGCCCTCTTGCCTTTAATAAGGATGTTTAGACCATCTAAATTGAATGTGATTATTAATATAGTCCGGTTCATGTCTATCATCTTGCTGTTTGTTTTTTATTAGATCCATTTCTTTCTTTTCTGTTTCTTCTGTTGGACTATTTTTTATGATTTCATTAAAAAAAAAAACAACAGATTTATTGAGATATAATTCACATACCACAAAACTCAGCCTTTTATAGTGTATGACTCAGTGGGTTTTAGTAAATCCAGACTTGTTCCATCATTACTACACAATTCTAGAAGATTTTCATCATTCCCCAAAGAAACCCTATGCCTATTATACAGTCACTCTACGCTCCTCACTCTTCCCGGCAACCACTTGTCTACTTGAGTCATTTTTCGTAGTTTGTATCTTTCTAGGAATTTGTACATTGTACCTAGATCATCTCATCTGTTGGCATAAAACTGTCCAATTGCGAGGGGAGGCGGCAAATGGATACCCTCGCTTATAAAAATAAGAGCAAGATTCATTACCTATGGTGATTATGGAGGAGCCCACTGTGGATCATAACGGTCTTCTTATTTTCTTCATCTTTATCGAGATGTCATTGCTAAAGACAAATTGCGTATATTTAAGGTGTATGACATCACGTTTCGATCTACATTTAAATTATAACGTAATCACCACGACAAGTTAATTAACATATCCATCACCTCACACGTTACTGTTTTCTTTCCCTGCCCACCCCCTTTTTTTTGGTGGTGAGAAGATCTTACCACCAAAGATCTCACCACCTTACAGCCTGCTCTCTGCAAATTTCAAGTATACAGTACAGCGTTGTTGATTCTAGCCTCTGTGCTGTCCATCGGAGCTTAACCATTATTCATCTTGCAGCAGTAATACTTTTTAGTTCTCGAAAGACATCTCCCTACTTGCTCCTCCGGCAACACAGTCGACTTAACATGACCCCTGAGAACGGGGGTTTCTAAGGAACTGCCAGACAGATCACATAGTGACAGCTCTCCAGGGATGAGGCTTTGGGGACCTCATTGCTCTGACTGGGATTCAATCACTTTCCTTGAATAATGAAATCGTTTTGCAAGCTTGTGGTTAATTTCCAGAGTTTTGAAAAGGGTTGATTTTGACAAATGTGGCCAGGGTTCTTGTTGATTTCATGGAGGAATGGATTTTTGGAGAATATACTCCACCATTTCAGAAGTACTTTTTAAATTGTATCCCCTTCATGGGTTAATTTGGTATAACTCTTTATTTTCTTCATGTTGTCCTGGCTTTAGAGCTTAGAGAATGCATGTTTTTCTTATTACTGCCTACCCTTACGTGCAGTCACAGCCTTCACACATCATATGACAACTTTATGGTAGTGTACTTCCTATAGTATACTTCCATTTCTCCCCTTTGAAAATTTGTGCTATCGTCACACCTTACACTTTGACGTGTATTACAGATCTCACACATTGTTATTATCTTTTGTGTAAACAGCCAATTATCCTTTAAAGAGATTCAAATACTAAGAAACAATCGTATGCATTTACCCTTGCAGATACTGTATCTGGTGTGTCCTTTGTCTATTTTTTTCACATTTCCATCTGGTATCATTTTCCCTTGTCTTCCTTTGACACTTCTCGGAGTGTGGGTCTTCTGGTGATTACATTTTCCCCTGTCGCACATCTTAAAATGTCTTTCTTTAATCTTCGTTTTTCAACGATGTTTTTACTAGGTGGAAAACTCTCATTTGGCCACTTTCTTTTCCTTCCGGGTCTTGAACGATGGAGCTCCACTGTCTTCCAAACTGCATTATTTCTGATCAGAAATCTGTTGCCATTTTTTTATCTTTGCTACTTAGAATATAACACAACGTATTTCTCTGTCTGCTTTTCAGATTTTCTCTTTATCACTGGTTTTAAGCCATTTGCTTATGATGGGCCTTTGTGTAGTTTGCTTCGCGTTTCTTGTGCGATAGTTTTATTGAGCTTCTTGGATGTGCGCATTTATCATCTAGCTTGGGCACATTTCAGGCATTATTTCTGGAAAATTTTTTCCCCAAGTCTCTCTTTAGGGACTCCAATTATATGTAAGGTAGGCTGCTGGAAGATGGCTCATGATTCACTGATGCTCTTTTCATTTTTGTATCCTCTTGAGTTTCATTTGGGATGGTTTCTATTCCTATGCCTTCAGGTTCACTTATTGTTTCTTCTGCGGTGTCTAATCTGTCATTAATTCTGCCTGGTGCATTGGAGTCTTCATCTTTAGAAATTTAACTTGGATTTCTTTTTATATCCTCTATAAAAATGTCCCTACTTAATATGGAATACAGTTATAATAACTGTTTCCATGTCCTCGTCCACTAATTCTAACACCTGTGCCAGTTCTGAGTGAGTTTCAGTTGATTTATTTTTCTCATTATATATTGCACTTTCCTGCTTCTTTGCATGCCTAGTAGATTTTTATTGGGTGTCAGACATGGTCAATTTTACTTTGTTGGGCACTTGATAGTTTCGTATTCTATAAATATTTTTGAGTTACATTCTGGGACAACTGGGTAGAAAGAGCTTGAACCTCTTGGGTCTTGCATTTAAGATCTGATAGGCAGGGTCAAGGTGACGTTTTATCTAGTGCCAATTTTGCTCACTACTGAGTACTACACAAAATATCCAGTGAATTATGAGTTTTTCTGAGCCACGTGATGGGAGCGAGCACTATTCTAAGTGCTCTGTACATGTTGGGGGCTGTTGTCGCTGATTCTCCCAGGTGGTCTTTTCCTGACCTCAAGAATTTTCCTCATACATATGCACAAATCAGTACTTTGCTAATAAATGAGGGAGACCCTCTGCAGATATTCAGAGTGATGTCTCTGCGAAGTTGTCTCCTCTTTGGCACTCTGTCTTGGGGACTCTAAGCATTTTGCTGTCCATGAACCCTCAGGAGCTTCAATGGATAGGAGTCTTTTCGTCTCTAGGTGTCCCTGGGCTCTGCCTGGGTTCTTCTCGCCTGTCCTACAGCTTGGAGAGGCTCTCAAGGCAATAAGCTAAGGGCAGTTGTAGGGCTTGTCTCATTTGTTTCTCGTTTCTCACGGATCACTACCTTTGATGTCTCGTGTCTTGAAAACCATTGTTTCATACAGTGGGTCTCGTTCGGCTGTTGTTAGTTTTGGCTGTTTCAGATGAGAGAGTAAATCGATTTCTGTGACTCCGCTTTGTCCAGAAGCAGAATCGGTGGCTGATGTTCAAAATATACTTTGGAGCTAGTTCATAGAACACAACTGGCTCTGTGCTTTTGTTCAATCGATTTTAATGCACTTCTCCTCAACAAAATTGGCGATCGAGGCTGAACTTGCGGCTTCCAGTTCTCAATTATTCCTTCAATTCAGCAACTACCCAATTAGTTACCACACAGTGTCTAACAACAGAGAGGAAGTTGGCCTTCTCTAAGATTGTGGGGTTGGCGACACAAACCACGAAACCCAAGAAGTCAGTCTAGGAACTCTAATTTCTCTTCTTTTCTCTAAGTCTCCTTCATTGATCTGATTATTGATCTCAGGCACAGTCGGGCCTGACTGTGTATGTATGTATATCTTGCTGATCTGCGATATTTTTAAAAGAGAGAGTGAAGAGTGAAATTTCAGCCTCAGCCTACTCTTCAGGGGATTCTAAGGTGGCCTATCATTCTTTGGAGAGAAAGGGCCTGGCTCTGAGCAAGGAGGCAAAGAGTCTGTGAGAGCCCCATGGAGAGTTGAGAGAGACTTAAGGGACATGACAGACAGGGTCTCAGAGGAGCAGGTAGGAGCAAGTCGAAGAGGAAAAAGGCCTAGCGATGAACGGTCTCTGCTGCTTAATCTCTCTTCTCATTGCTGACATACCCCTTTCTTTTCTCTCTTCCTATCCACTCATTTATTTACTCATTAAACAAAACTGTGCTGGAAACGGGGGGTATGGAAGTGATCGAAATTAAACAAAAGAACGACGACAACAGCAAAGCAATCCCGACTCTACTGGAGCTTAGAGACCTTAATCGAACACGCTTATTTAAGAAGAGGTATGAGGGAGAGGAGATTTGACCATGGTTGTCCTGGATTTAACATGTTGGGGGAAGGGGCTGGGCATCACAGTTAGCTGACGGGAGAGCATACCCATGAAAGAGGAGGGATTCATACAATGAAGTAGGTGAGGGCACACTTCGGGCAGAGGGAGCCGACATGCAAATGCCAGGAAGCAAGAAACAGAGTCTGCTTCGGCTCCAGAGCACGTCAGGGGCTTAGAGGAGGAACCGCTCCATGGGCCAGCTTCTCACCGTCGCCCTGGAGACGCTGGCATCACTTGCAGTCACTGCAGGGGAGGGGGGGCTCGCTTGCTTGCTTACTTTTGGAAGGAAGATGTCTTTCTCCCAATCCTCTTATGACCCTCCCCACTCACCCCACCCCTACCCTAGATCACTTTCCGCCATTCGGCAGGTCCCACCAGCCCTGGGCTTCTCATATGCAGTTCCCTGAGCCCCAGGTTATTTCTCCTCTAATTAGCTAGCACACCTGTGCTGCCCATGGCTTCTCCTGAGCCGAAGAGGCCACCAGAGGTCCCATTAACAGTCTTAGTATAACAAGTCTGCTGTGCAAGCTCAAGGTGATCCATCCTGATGCTGGGAACTGCTCAAGACTAATCCCACTAAATTATATAGTGAAACCAAGGAGGTACACATGCGTGTGCGCGCGCGCACACACACACACACACACACACACACACACACACACACACGCGTATACTATCACTTAGCAACTTCCCACACCTGGTGCTTTATGTTAATGACCTCATTACTGCCTATCAATTAGGTATTATCGCTATTCTCATTTTATAGAGTCAAAGAAATTTCGTCCCAGAGAGGTCTGCACAGTCACACGGCTTCAGTGCTGGAGTTATGCTTTGGGTACCTTAAACTCTGTTTTACATCTGAAACTTAACTAACCCTTCTTACTACCAGAGATTTGAGTGGCAGGCTTTCACAGTGAGGGTTTTTTGTTTTTTTTTTTTAATTGTATGATCTCAGTCTAAATAAAACCCTTTGGCCTTATTGTAGGTCCTGGCACCACTGATTTTCTGGTCCAGGGGCGACACTGGGTGCTTCTATCCAAAGCCATCTGCCTCCCAGAAGACCTAGCTAGGGAAAAAGGTAACAGAAAGTCACTTGCTGATCCTAATTGCTTTGCCAGTTCGACATGTCTCAGATCAAATACCATTTTGTCCTCTTTTTCCCCTTTGGAGGGGGATTAATTAAGCTCTAATTACACCTGCAGAAAAAAATAGAAGCTACTATAAAATTATTTTTTTTAAAAAAAGCTATTAACAAGGTCTGCGCACAGAGGCTTGTTATAACCTGGGGAATGAGCTTCATTTGAATTTTATGGCCTTTCCATTTACGTTTTTTTATGAAACCTTTTCTTACAACCCTCAATATGTCTTCTTTCTATGGTAAAATCATCCCCGGGAATTTTCCGGTGTTAAATTAGATACTTGGGGCTCCCCCTCCTCTTCCTGCATTCGGTCGGAGCATGGCGTATTCCATGAGGCAGGTTAATAATAATTTTTTCGAACCGATTCAGAAGTTTGCCTCAAGTTTTCTCCACCTAGGAGGAAGTCTGACTCACGGAGACCCTCCAGTCCAGGCAAGCGAGACAGGGGTCAAGGTTTTCCTTAGTAGAGAAAAACTTCGAAAGATGATTGCAATCAGGACATCTCACTGCAAAAAGGGAGCTCGGTTCTTTCTCCCTGTCAGACGGAAGCCCGCCATGCAGACGGGGCTGGACCGACATCAGGGAGGGGAGGGCCGCCTCTCCTACAAGAATATGC
>NW_011888821.1:8300129-8304285 GCF_000151845.1 Pteropus vampyrus | reverse complement strand
GACACTGGGTGCTTCTATCCAAAGCCATCTGCCTCCCAGAAGACCTAGCTAGGGAAAAAGGTAACAGAAAGTCACTTGCTGATCCTAATTGCTTTGCCAGTTCGACATGTCTCAGATCAAATACCATTTTGTCCTCTTTTTCCCCTTTGGAGGGGGATTAATTAAGCTCTAATTACACCTGCAGAAAAAAATAGAAGCTACTATAAAATTATTTTTTTAAAAAAAAGCTATTAACAAGGTCTGCGCACAGAGGCTTGTTATAACCTGGGGAATGAGCTTCATTTGAATTTTATGGCCTTTCCATTTACGTTTTTTTATGAAACCTTTTCTTACAACCCTCAATATGTCTTCTTTCTATGGTAAAATCATCCCCGGGAATTTTCCGGTGTTAAATTAGATACGTGGGGCTCCCCCTCCTCTTCCTGCATTCGGTCGGAGCATGGCGTATTCCATGAGGCAGGTTAATAATAATTTTTTTGAACCGATTCAGAAGTTTGCCTCAAGTTTTCTCCACCTAGGAGGAAGTCTGACTCACAGAGACCCTCCAGTCCAGGCAAGCGAGACAGGGGTCAAGGTTTTCCTTAGTAGAGAAAAACTTCAAAAGATGATTGCAATCAGGACATCTCACTGCAAAAAGGGAGCTCGGTTCTTTCTCCCTGTCAGACGGAAGCCCGCCATGCAGACGGGGCTGGACCGACATCAGGGAGGGGAGGGCCGCCTCTCCTACAAGAATATGCGGGTCCTGGCCCCGGGATGGCGCACAGCACTGCCCTGACCGCCGGCGTCAGCGTTTGAAAGATGAACTGTCTCGGGAGACGTGGCCTGCCAAGTCTCCCCAGGAGGGGGCCTCGCACCTAGACCCCAGACCCATCCTGCAGCGTCTCTGCCACATGCGGCCGAGTCACCTGGGTCGGGTCTTCGGAATCCAGATTCTCAATTTCGAGGCCCCGTCTTCTGAATGAGAACATCTAAGATTGGCATCTGGGAATCTGTGTTTTTGAAATGCCTCCAGGGAGACTGTGATGACGAGCCGGGCACGGGCATCATCCGATGAAAACGTCAAGACCGGCTGAAAAAGACAGGCTTTCAGGGAAGAGAAACGCACTGGGTGTCCCCAGTAGCAGAGAAGAATAAAAGATGCCTGTGAGAGATTGGAGCTTCCAGCCGAGGCGGTTCCCACAGGGAGATGTGTGTGAAATCGCATTTATCTGAAAATTGGTGTAATTCTGGATTCCAGTTTAATAATAACCATTATATGAATATATGTGTGCGTGTCTGTGTGTGCGTATACATGCCCCAGACATTAGCTGGTCCCGGAAGATGTGTCACATTACCCAGAACGGCCCATGCTCTAGCCAGTGGACAGACACAGCCTTTCCCAAGATTTCAGCAAGTCCCCAGAGGGGAGGGGTGGGTACTTATAGCCTCAGGTTCGTCTCTGGGAGCTCAATTCCTGTTCCCATTCAGTTTGTTTCTGAGTCCTCTTACCTTACCAAAGCGAGTGTCATCTCTACTTTTGAATGTGTTTCACTGTATGCAAAGTGACCCATCTTTGATTTCTAGCACGATCCATTCTTACAAGGTCCTGTGGTCGAATAATGATTATTTGGGGAGGGGATCGTAGGGGAGAGGCAGTGATGTGCTGGACCTGGCTCCAGTGGGGTCCTAAGAGCCAGCTGTTAAATTCTCGGGTATTTCACAATCTGGCTGTTAAACACCGCTATTACTAAAAATTAAATTACGTGAACTTATCATTAAATAAACTATATCATTAATAAAAGTAATAAATACTAAAAACTCATCACTTACTGATTATTCCACTACATTTCATTAACTATGCTAAAGTTATTTGTCTGTTATATTCGTGTGGTAGGGTTCCCAGGATGGGTCACGCCATGCCCCTTCCTGATTCTGCGTTTAGTGATTTTGCATTGGTAGAGAATGAAACTGGGCCACGGTGGGAATATTTCATCCACATAAACTGGAAACGCTACAGATCAAGGCCTGATTTATTGTTCTGTTGATTGTCTAGAATTAAAAATTAATGGAGAATACGTTAATGCCAATTAAATTGAAGTGCGTCATATCTGTGGCGAGCATGGAAACTTGATGAAATTTTGTTCCGGTATTTGAAAACGATGATCTGATTCGGCAAAGCGAATGAGTGACATTTCGACACATCTGTCTTTCGTGTTTCACGTCCACCTTATTCATCAACATAAATGGAAAGAAAGATCAACCAACGTTCGTGTTGGAACCGTGCTTGGAATCAGGTGTTTATCTGTGGCCTGATTTCTGTCAAGTCATGGTTGAATTGCAACCGAACGTCAGCTGTAGAGGCACGAATCCCGCGGAAATCAAGACGGCATTCTGCGAGAATCGGCTGGCTGCGTGGTAAAGAACAGTGTATATTTTGTTTTCATGTGTAAGTTCTGTGCTGCAGATCTTCCGCATGAGAAAAATTTATAATAAACTTTCTCCAGAGAGCCAGTCATTAAACACTTAACAGCCCACACCAGGGGAGTTACAGCCTAACAAGACAAACACGTAGAACAGTAAATAACCTTTGACATACATATATATATGCGAGATATATATATATATATATATATTTTCATGGGCTACCACGCTGACATCCAGCGTCTTACTCTTTCGTTAGGGAATTTGTCCTTCCTCCTTTCTCAGTTTTACTGTTTGGAGAGAATGAACCCCAGCTAGCCTGTCCCCCAGCTACAGGGATGGACTCTGATAGGCTTGAGCCAATCACCGTGTCCCAGCTTCCTGGCTACAGTGATTGGTTCAGAGTTGAATACGTGACCCAGTTTGGGCCAATGAGAGAGAGAGAGAGAGATAGAGAGAGAGAGAGAGAGAGAGAGAGAGAGAGAGAACCCCAGAACTTAAGGGGGAAATGTCAACAGAGACACGCACATTTTCTTCAGATGATGTATCATGAAACAGGAACTACCCCAGCCATTTTATTATCTCAAGGAGAGAGTTGGTGGGGGAGAGAAACTACCAGAATCTGAGGGTGAAGCCAAACACCACGGAAAGCAAAAAAGACAGAGAGAACTTGGGTCCTTGGTAGAATCATCTGAGCTACTGCGAAGCCTTATCTGAAACCAGATCTTCCTCATTTTCAGATACGAGAACTAATAAGTCCCTATTGTTTTCAAGGCCAATTTGAGTTGAATTTTCTGTCACTCGAAGCCAAAAACATCCTTAACTTTTATTTTATTTGTCTCGGCTCGTTACTTCAAGGGCCTTGCTTTCTACCACAAGGCTGATAAAGCCTTTGGTTAAACACAGGTAATTTTTTTCCCCCTAAGAGAAATCCTCAAACTAATCAGATTTTTTAAAAATTTAACTTCGCTACGTAAATGTAGCATTTCTAATGATTTATTGTCAAGCAAAATGAACATTCTAGAAAATCGTACTGTATTTATTCCATGGCATTTGAGTACTTGCTAGCACAGAATCATTTTCTACCTTGATTTGAGAAGCATGGCACTAAAAACATTAAGCCATCCCTTACATTTGAGATAGTCAACTCTTGGTTGACTACTCACGTGCTTTATGCTAGTCACAGACTAGGATGTTGAGAAAGTTGGACATAGACGGCGGTAATTTGAGGGAGGTGAAGGATAACAGTAATGATAATAATTATAGAAAAATCTTATATAGCGCTTGCTATGTACCAGACCCCGTGTTAAGTGCTTTCCATGAATTAATCCTCATTGCCATCCTAAGAGGTAGTCGGGTTGAAGACATCGGTTCAGAACGGAGACTATAAAACATGGGAGGGCACCAAAGGATGATTTTTGTGTATCTAAACAGGACGGGTCCGATGGTTCAAGGCCATGCACTTAGATAGAGGGGATCAGTAATGGACAGTTATTGCCACAAAAATGCCATTTCAGAAACCACGCCAAAACTCAGTCGCCTACCACAACAAGCCTTTACTTTTTGCTCACAGATCTGTGGGCGAGCTGGGGTTTGGTTTGGCTCCACGTGACTCTCATCCTCTTTGGACCCATAGGTGAGCCAGGGCAGGGTTATGTCATGACAAAAGCACAAGACAGCAAGTCCAATCACACGAGCACATTTCGCGTCCACTTGTATCTCGTCTGCTCACATCCCACTGTCCAGGGCCAACTCA
>NW_011888821.1:8292078-8300079 GCF_000151845.1 Pteropus vampyrus | reverse complement strand
ATAGCGCTTGCTATGTACCAGACCCCGTGTTAAGTGCTTTCCATGAATTAATCCTCATTGCCATCCTAAGAGGTAGTCGGGTTGAAGACATCGGTTCAGAACGGAGACTATAAAACATGGGAGGGCACCAAAGGATGATTTTTGTGTATCTAAACAGGACGGGTCCGATGGTTCAAGGCCATGCACTTAGATAGAGGGGATCAGTAATGGACAGTTATTGCCACAAAAATGCCATTTCAGAAACCACGCCAAAACTCGGTCGCCTACCACAACAAGCCTTTACTTTTTGCTCACAGATCTGTGGGCGAGCTGGGGTTTGGTTTGGCTCCACGTGACTCTCATCCTCTTTGGACCCATAGGTGAGCCAGCGCAGGGTTATGTCATGACAAAAGCACAAGACAGCAAGTCCAATCACACGAGCACATTTCGCGTCCACTTGTATCTCGTCTGCTCACATCCCACTGTCCAGGGCCAACTCATAGGACCAAGGCCAAAGGCAGAAGGTAGGGGCACGCTGCTCACCACCAGGCCGTGGCATGGGGGTAGGTGTCTAATACTATTCTAAGAGAGGAAATAATTCAGACCAATAAGTAAATCTACTACAATTCCCAAAGATAAACCTTGCCTCACAGTGATATAAGGCTGTGCCTCAAAGTGGGAAGCATGGTGTGGAACAGTGTCCTTGGCATTGGAAAAGGAAAATGAGGAAGAACTTAGATAGGTGACCAGGTAAACAAGAGGCTAGTGGAGGTGGATGGGGGAGGGGGACTGCTTTTCCCAGGCCCTGGCGAATGTAGCGGATGAGATGTGGCTGTTTCTAAGGCAGCTCATCTATTGAAGACTCGTCTATTGAAACTGTGCTCAAAAGTCAGCTATAAACTAGCAAAGGTGTGATATTAGTGATTACAGATAGATGGTTAGATGTCTTCCATTTCTGAGGATTCTCGGGTCACCTTACTATGACCTAAGCATAGCCAGCTCAACCGACGGTTAAGTTTGTGTTCGGAAGTTTTCTGTCTGTCGCGTTGGCTGTTAGGTGGTCCATTTTTTACATGAAACGTGCAGTGATTCCGAGTAGTGTTTTCTTGCCAATTTCACCCCCTTCTTTCCCGAACAAGCCTCTTCAGTCTTCTCCTTCCTCCAGAGAAGGCAGCCATGGCCAAGGCGGGCTCCCCTAACCCAGGAAATTTGCATTCGCAACTCCCCCAGTGAAATAATCTTTACCTCTTTGATTTGGCTCCTTGACTCTGAGACCACGCCCAATATTCCTTCAGGGAGAGGGCACCCTAGTTGGCTTTTATTATATGTCAGCGTCAGACAGGATGAGGTATCTACGGCCCCATAAATATCAACAATTGGTCTTTATTTTGCATTGGTCCCTTCAAAAAGCCACAAGAGAAATAATTTTACATCAGTCCTTCTGAATCCTAACTGCATATTAAAATCACCTTGGGAGCTATGATCTCAGAGATGGCTGGTCCCTTCCCAGACCAATGAAGTCAGAATCTCAGGGTAGGGAGAGTGCTTGGACATTGTGTGTGTGTGTGTGTGTGTGTGTGTGTGTGTGTGTGTTTAAGCTTCCCAGGCATTTCCAAGATGTAGCCAGGTGTGGAAATCACAATTTTAGAGTCTATAGTTTAATCAGCATGGTGCTAAATTGGTCTGGTGATTCCTCTTACGAAATTCACTGCGAAAATATAAAGTAGTTTCACGTTCATCTGTGTTTGGTTTCGGAAAACGTAATTTTTTCAAGATCAGAATGTCACTTTTCTTGGTTCTGATAAGGTTCTGCCCCAGTCTTCGGCCCAAAGCAAGGTGGAGGCATGTCTTTTCAATCACGATATTAAAGAATTATAGTGATGGCTACAATGACGATGAAGTGTTAGGACATTTTGGCCAACTATGCTCAGATATAAAATCGTGTAAATTTTTCTTTCTTTCCTCCTCAGGAATTTATGTGACTCTACTGATGCACACAGAGGCTTTCATTATCACGATCACGGACGAACTGAGGGTAGGAATTTTGTCGGGTCAAATGGCAGCAGGAGAAAGGTGATGACTGTGGAGGGGGCCGAATGACATCTGCCTCTCTCAGCCTCTTGGCCTGACCCAGCTTCCACACTGCCTTGTCCTTGGGGACTTGGTGGCCTTGGGTATTTTCGGAGTTATTTTGGGGGCAGATGACAAAGCGTAAGCTAAAGCTCAGGAGACCATTCTCCCTTCTTCTGCTCTGAGCATCCTTGCTCAGAAACGGTCACCCCCATTTCACAGCTGAGACACCTGGGGCTCAGAGAAAGTAAGGGATTTGCCTGGCATCGCTCAGTTCGAAGAGACGAGCCGAGATTTGAACTTGGGGCCTCCCAAACTCCCAATCCTTTGCTGATTCTAAGAAAGAAAACCGTGGTATTTGGGGGCGGCGGCAACAGAACTACATATACATATATTTTTTACCTTTCGTGAAGAGCTCCCTATGTCATTGTTTTCTAAACACTCGGGGATGATTCTTTGCCCAGCTCAGTGAGCCTTCTATAGCAGGGCTGCATTTCCTGAGGGGCGGGGGCTGCCTGGGGAGTCGCCTCTATGGTGAAGACGCTCTGCATTCAGCCTCCCATGGGGAGCTCCTGCATGGTTAGGGCTCCGCCCTGAGTGGCCTCGTTGGAGAATTTATTTTCAAAGCTGACCTCCGCTTGGAAATCCCGTAGCTGAGAGACACACTGGTCTGTCGGGTGCTCGGGTTTGCATTCTGTCCTGATTTCTTTCTCGTGCCCTGAGCTGGCTCGGTTACAGTTTTACTTTTTATTTTCTCCCCCTGTCTCTCAAACGCAGCCTTGGCACCCTCTCCTCTATTATAAACCTCATTCGGCCATAATCGGGGGGTTAATTGGTTAGGCATCCGTAGAGCCCGCTGCTGGACCCTGATCAGTGACCCTAATAAGCAGCGGATGAGCCGGCGGGTATGCTAGCGGTGCAGAAACGCGGCTCTGCGGCGAACACGTTCTCCGTATATTATCCTCAATTTCTTATGACTTTTCTGAAACACGGAGCAGCATGGGAGATGATATAGACATCCCAGAAAGAAAAGGTGGGGGCGGGGGGGGAACGACCAGCTTTTCTGTGATGAAGCAAATTGCTCCACGTTGCTGATTTACCCGGGAGATTATTCTGCATTATCTATTATTGGAATGGAGTGTCAAAATATTTCCTTTTCTCAAACGTGTTAGAGGTTGCGAAACTCATTTCCATTGAAAATACCTGGCCACGATTTCTCGACTAAGGAAATAACCATCTCCGAAGTTATCTGTGGAAGCCAGGGAGGCGATAATGTTTGGCGACGGTGACGTTTATTTGGCTTAATGGGTTCCTTCCTGAGACTTGAATGTCTTTGCCACATGCCTCGGCGACACTGGAATCGAAAGTGACATCCTTCTTCCCGTGGGTCCTTTCTTCTCTTTTTAGACGACATGAAAAACGAGCCCACTTGCAATTCTCTTGTTATGTTCGCTCACCTCGCATTGAACAAATGTCTCTTTGAGGACCCGTTGTCTGCTGAGCACCCCATTTTCTCTTTCAGCACGATCACTGCCTTCTCGTCTTCCCACGTCCCTCCAAGTTTGGGGCCCTGTTCTGTCCTGGCTCCTTAGGTCCGCCCTGATGTCCGGTCTCCAAAAGCCAGCTCTGCATCCTGCCCCCACAGTGTCTCCTCTTTACAGGGCCCCTGACGATTCATGCGGGACAAGAGTTATATAGTTACGATTTAAAAAAACAAACAAACAAAAAAACGACTAAATTGAATGAGCGTTTAACTATGTCCGGGGCCTGTTTGCAAGGTACAGATGTGGAAGTCAGTCATCCTTCCTGTCTTCCAGGCAGGTGATCCAAAGGGGGAGAGGTACCATATTCAGGGGGAGATATTCCCAATCTGATAACGGGTGTGCGTGAGCACCCGCAAATCAGAACATACGATGGCGTCAGTACTGGGGCGGACCGTTGAAGACCCTGAGTGAGCTGGCCAACAGTCTTTTGCCAGCCAGACTGTGAGAAGTCCCAGGTGAGCAGCTGGGGTGTGCAGGCGGCAGAGGGGCACCAGAGATTTGGGACAGCAGGTATTTACCGATCAGCATGGAGGCATGCCGACGTCTGATTGATTCGGATAACTGTGCCAGTGCACCCCAGCTGAACGGCAGCTCTGCTGCGGTGGAAATACGGGGTGTAAGCCTGTCTGCACACCAGACAGCACCTGGGCACCTGTTCAAAATTCAGATTCTGGGCCCCACATTCGGGTTCTGACTCAGTGAGTCTGGGGTGAGTCTGGGATCAAGATGGGATCAGCTGGTAGACCTGGATCTGGGAATGACTGTGAACACGCTGGTCATGAGGATGGGCTGCGGGGTCTGGCGGGCTGGGGTCGGAACCCCGGCCCTGCCATTGGCTTACGCTCTCTGGGTCTCGGTCTACTCATCGGTAAAGTGGTGCTGATGATGGTGGCTGTGAGGCTAAATGAGAAAGTGCCAAGTCTGCTCCTCCCCACCCCCCACCCACTCCCCATCCAAGGCAACATAGGAGAACGCGCAGCTGAACCTTCTACGGTGCTTCATAAGAAGACCCCCGGGGCCACCGTAGCTCTGATATGTCGAGATTTCTTAGTATCAGAAGCCGCGATGTCAACGAGCACCTCCATGTCATCCTTCTGTTCACTAAACAAACAAGCATTGCTTTAGGCGAAAGAAGAATAGATAGTAGCTTCAAATCACAACAGCGGGTTGCTACCTGTCCCGCCCGCAGGTGAGGAGCCCCCTGAACGTCGGCAGCATGAACGGTGTCGGGGCTCGAGCATCCGGTCTGCCTATCAGGCCATTTCCTGCATCCAGTTCTCTCCGGGATGTCCGCTCTCATTCGAATATGGACATTGCCACCCCCGCCCCTGCCGAGGCACTGTGAGGATGAAGCGAGCTAATAGACATGCAGTACCTGTGCCTAAGAAGGCATTTTCATTAACACGCAAATCGATAGTCCCCGTGGATTGGGCGGGAGGCATGTGTTTATTTTCTCCTTTAAATTTAACTAACATTTGATTTTATCACTCTTTTCCCAATTATAAAAATACTAGGACAATTGTGGGAAAATTGGAAAATAGAGAACAGCATCAAGTGGTTAAAAAAAACGTTCTTACCTGGCCACAGTGACTACATCACCTAAAGGGCTTATCTGCTAAATCAGAGAGGGTCGGATGCAACGTCACGCGGTGCCCCGGTCAGAAGCGAGGAAGGAAAACAGCGAAGCTCAGAGGCCCCGGGCACGAGCTGTGTCCTCGGTTCCGATGGCGGCCGTGGCCCAGCTCGCTTAACTTCCCCTGGCCTCTGTTTCCCCAGCTGTAACGTGAGGCTAACGCTAATCCCTACTGCAGGAGGTTTAGACGAGGATTAAACGAAGTAGCTCTTGGCCTACTCAGAAAACACTGGGCTATTGTGGGAGTAATACACGCTGATCGAGCGAGGATCATGCCGATTGTAGGTATTGTCTATTCCCACCCGTCCACTTATAAATGTCGTGGCTGCCACCCCAGGAATGATGACGGCGGGAGCACTTGCCGAGCGCTTCCTGTGGCCAGGCACCAGTCGAAGTGCATTATCACATTTAATCCTCAAAATAGCCTTTAGGGAGTGGGGTATAAAGGAGATGGTACTTCATTTCATTATTTTGTTTTTCTCCTAAATTTTATTTTATTATTTTTATTTTATTTCATCTTCCTGTTCTTACCTGAATAGTTCCCCTGTCATAGCAACCGATCCTGGCTCAAGTCACATCCTCCCTCCGCGCCCCACCCCCACCCCAATCCAGATGTGCACACCTAGGGGGACCTCGAAGTTCCTGCTGTTGCTCTGAAGGAGTGATGTCTGGGCTGCCAGCTTCTGATCGTTTGCTGCATGGCTAATTTTAAATATTTGTTTAATATGCAAATGACATCTCCCAGTGACAGCCTGGGGAGAACTGCAGATGTTTTCTCCTCAAAACGACGACACAGTCCCGTTGCGGCCCCCACTCAGTTACCCACGCTGTGTCACTCCGGTTCAGGCCTCTGATCTACCCAAGGGATGCAAATGCCCTAACTCCCAGCGAGGCCACTGCTAACACTTAGACCTCCATGAGCATGAGGAGGCGGTGCCCGCTCCGGAAAGGTCAGTAGAAGAGAGTGCCACCACCGCCACTCCCCCAGCCCTGGCAGAAAATCAGAACGAGCTGTTCCCCTGTTATGGGTTGACCTGCGGATAATCAGTCCGCGTGCGCCGGGCAACAGAGGGTGCGCGCAGCCCGGCGGGGGCGGGCTGGCTCCGTTTCGGCCCCGCTCCTCGGTGGACCTCCTTTTGCCCCGTGCACCAACCTGATACGGCGGCCCTGACCCAGAGTCTTGGCACACTGGGCCTTCCGAGTTGCCTCGTGCGGTGGAATGAGAAATGTTATTTCAACAGACCCCCTTGGGGAGAAAATCGTGTTCGATCAGGAAAATGCCGCGATGGGGCTACTTCTGCGTGGAAGGAGGTGGCTCCTTTGACAGAGACGCTCTCTGTTCGAGTGAGCAGGAAGCCGGCGGGTGGCTGGGGAGGACGGTGAGGCTGACATGAGGGGAGAGGGGCGGAGAAGGAGAAGGGGCCCGAATGACAAGACGGGAAGACGGAGTCTGCAGAGAAGCAGAATCACTGGCAAGTGGTCAGAGGGCATTTTTTTTTTTAGGAGCAGGGATGTGTAATATTCCAGCTGGGTTTTGGGGGGATTGCCGCATACACCTCTGTTGCCTTAAAGCTCTACCAATATAATCTGTGAATATAACTGTGTCTCAGGAGAATTAGAGAAAGTGAAAAAGTTGGGGTTGTACCCTTTGTAGACGGTGCTGGCAAGACAGTGAGGTGGCCCTAAAACTGATCTAATTCCACGAGAGCAGAAACACGAAGACAGCCCCCAGAGAAGCACAGGAGCTGATCCGTCAGGCCTCTGAGAGTCCCAGAGAGAGAGAGGAAGGGACGAGCCTCTCCCACCACGTGTGGGGCGGAAGTAAAGTCGATTTCATTTGAATTTCAAATGACAAAGTAATCCCAGCAGACGCCAAGGTTACACATGTCAGCAATGATCACAGAGTTTTGGTTCTCTGTCATCTCTCGCCCTCTCTCTCTCTCTGTCCCTGAGTTATATACTGAATAATTATAGTTCATAGCTGCCGAGTGCCTAATATGTACCAGGACCCGAATAAACATAATCCGAAACTTCAAAACAAACGTAGCCAAGTAGCTATCTACGCCCATGTTTTAGAGTTAACTCCTTGAAGCTCAGAGGGATAAGTTAAGGTATCCGAGTTCACAGAGGTGGTAAGTGACAGAGCTAAAAAAGGAATCCAGATCTTTACAGCCCCAGGAACAAACCAGCCTTCACTGTCTCATGATGGCGACGTCCCATCTGTGTAAATTCTCCTTTTCGGTTTCTTCAGGACAGCAAGTTTCTGGGGATGAATACAGGAATGCGAGGCGACGTTCCATCAGAATAAAGTCCTGCTACATTTGGAGATGGGCCAGGCTAAATTGGGTAAGCGTCTGAACTGCAGTTTGGTCCTTGAGGAAAGTATGAGCATCAAATGTTAGAGCGAATGACAGTTGAGTCCCTGTTGGTCCGAGTATGAATTTAAGAAAATGGAGATTCGGACCCAGGTGGGGACCAGGAAGGGAAAGGCTCGCCTCCAGCGAGAATGGAGCCTTTGTTGAGTGACAGCGTCTTCCTGGCCAGCATCCTCTTAATTCTAGTACACGGTCTGGCATCTTGAGGAGAGGCGTCGCTTCTACTGCTGGGAAGACATGCTCTGTGTGTGGCACGTGCCCCACCGCCTCACGGCGTGGAGATGATGATGGTTATCACGAAATATCGGTCTGATCACCTCGGTTAGGGGTTTCCCTTAACGTCCAACCCTGCGTTCGGCCCGTGCATGCTGACAATCATGGCTTTTTAATCACGCCGCAG
>NW_011888821.1:8279962-8289148 GCF_000151845.1 Pteropus vampyrus | reverse complement strand
AGGACAGAGAGCAGCCAAAAGCCAAGTTCGATATCTCTGAAAACACAGATAAAACTCAAAGGTCACTTCCCCGGGGCCCGCTCAGTCCTACTGCCTGCAGAATTCTTGCCATTGATAGCACGGTAAATACGAGACTCCGTTACCCAAATCCTCCACCGTTAATCATCTAGCGACCCAGTCTCTCGAACGTACAGGTCTTTTCCCACCCCTGCCCCGCTCCTCTCTCTCGGGCACCATCATTTTGCGGAACAGTGAGACTCGGTCTCTGCAGTACGGCTTATTTTGTCCTACCAGTCGCCTTCTCCATTCGTTCAGACGATTCTTGGTCTTTGCGTTTCCAAATTGTTTTCCCGGCTCAACCCCTAAAACGTTGGTTCGGCCCTTCCATGATGGCAAAGAGTAACCGATAAATGAAAGAGATCTGCATCTGGATGAGGGTTTGAGGGGATGAGTGGGGTACGTCTCAACAGGAAGAAAAAGGTGAAGGGAAAAAATGCCACAAGACTTTGCATGTTGGGATGTTCAGATCACATGTACTGGCGTCGACATGTGCCAGGCATTGCATCAATACTTAAAACGTGCCATTCTCAGAACGTCCCAGAGAGGCAGATACTGTTTTCACCCCTTTTGAAAGGGAGGGGAGTGGATCTGAGAGACTAAATTACAGGCTCAGGGTCGACACTGTCAGTAGTGAAGCCAGGATTCAAACCCAGGCAGTGCGATTCCAGAAACCGCATCCTGACCGTGATACGCCAACTAGGAAAACCACAATTTGCCAGCTCAGAGACTGAGGGCGCCTTCCGCAGACAGAGCCTGCGTCATAGGAGAGAATGATGAGGGAGGGTTGTTCTGGCTTGATCTGGTCTGCATCCCGGGACTGGATCTGGCCTCCTCAAGCCTTGTTTGACATTCCTGGGTGCCCATACGTGGTCCGAACACCCCAACATCACCAACAATCACTGAATGGGGCTCCGATATCTAGTTGAAAGAAGACTGACTCTTACGACTGCAGAGAGTGATGATATTTCTACAAACACCTGCATAGAAAAAGATCATTTTGGATTTCCGTTTCTGATCAAACGTTAAGGCCAACCTTCTCATCGAAAACAACAAAAAATGCTGAGGGGGAAGAATTGCCAGGTTAAAATCAAAGGGAAGGCAGACATCCAGAATGGTAAGCACAGTACTGAACCACGTTTTCTGTGCTGAAAGCATTTCCCAAATCTCCTGAACTTACGCTTCAGGTTTCATCACCTCATGGGGCTCAGAGGAGTAAACATCACGCAGAGCGAGAAGTTAAATGAAAGACTACAAAATATGAGACCCTAAATGCTACGTTATCAGCGTCAGGATGAACCAGAGGTAAATACACTGCACCGATATAGGCCCCAACCCGTAGAGTCAGCAAGAAAGATTTTTTCAGCGCTGAGCTGAGAGAAAAATGCCTTCCCTAAAAAGCCGTAATCACAGGGGCTGTAGCCTGAATTGAACCACCCACAGGGTCCTAAAACTTCCAAGTCATGAGTTGATTTAACACATTGACAGACTAAGCCCCAGGTGTCCTGCAGAAGCAAATGAAAATGCCCTCTGGGGAAATGTATCTTTTTTCCAGTCCGCAATGAACTGCAGCAAATAAATTTCCAAAATTAAATGAATGAATGAATAAATGAATGAATGAATGAATAAATAAAATGAGCAGAACATAGTCATAAATGTCTAAAAACACAGGAAATAAGACACAATGCACAGAAAGTAAGAACTGTGGGCGATTCATAAATGATAGTAGCCGTGGCAGTTTAGTTTTTCAATCTCTTTCAATCCTTACAAAGAATCAGTGCAACGAGAGAGAATAACTGGAAACAGATAACATCTTAAAAGAAACCTCAGAGACAAGCTACCCCGCTTAGCCCCAAATACAGGAGGGTGGGGACAGACCACTGACGGACATCAGACCTGCATGTCACTGATGCCTGCCAGAGAGGATGAGGAAGGAAGTGCCCGAGGCAGAGACCGAGGGACTTGAGAAAAAGAGAGAAAACTCCACTAGAGGCAACTAGAAAGAACAAAAGGAACAGTGCCTTAAAGAAACAGAAGTGAGAAAGGAGGGAAGATTAAAAAGTCAGTAGGAGAGGGAGAGCGAAGACATTTGCGCGCGCACGCACACACACTCACGCACACGCTCGCACACACACACACACACACACACACACGGTCACGGCAGCACCATCCGCAATAGCCGAAAGGCAGAAACAATAGGAAAGTCCATTGATGGATGAATGGATAAGCAAAATGGGGTATGTACACATGACTGAACATTACTTAGCCTTAAAAAGAGATTCTGGCACATGCTATAACATGAATGAAACTCGAAGGCAATATGTTAAGTGTGAAATAAGGCAGTGAAAAAAAAAAGGACGAATTTTGTATTATTCCACTCGTAGGAAGTAGCCAAATTCATAGAAACAGAAAGCACAATGGTGGTTGCCAGGGGGCCAGGGAGTTATTCTTTCATGAGTACAGACTTTCAGTTTTGCAAGACGAAGAAAGTTCTAGAGATCGTTGGTGGTGACGGTTTCACAAAGATGCGATTGTGCTTAATTACACTGAATCGTCTACTTAAAAATGGTTAAAATGTTAAATACTGTTTTATATATATATATGTAACAAGTTTTTAAAAAATAAATTTCGAAAGAAGAAATGAAGACAGAAAGAAGATCGAGAGTGATAAGTATTGAAAATAGGCAGAGGTTGAACACACGGATACTAGAAATTTCTGAAGATGAAAAGCCAAGCAAGGGAACAGAACAAATGCTAAAAATTATATTTCAAGGAAACATTCCTGAAATTAAAAAATCATTTGAAATTACGTTTCGAAAGAGTACAATGCATACATGAGACCATTGATCCAAAATGATCAATACCAATATGTATCTTAGTAAGATTTGGGACTTTAAAAAGTCCTTCAGCATCTAGCGAAAAAAGAACATAGGAGTTTTAAGAGAAAAACTAGATTATTATTATGAAGGCTTTAAAAACCTGGCTTTATGTCAGAAGAAAATTAATATATTTAAGGTATTCAAGGGAAAAAAGCACCCAGGATCTTAAATGTAGTAAAATTGATGTTTTAAGTACAATGGGCACAGATGACCCTATCAAAACACAAGAACTTAGAAATGTCATTCCCACACGCCCTTCTGAGTCATCTACTGTGGAGTGAGTTTTAGACAACCAAACTAAGGGGTCAGTGGCACAAGGATTGCTAATGAGCATTCAATTGATAGCTTCTGAGACGCATAGAACTAAAACAAAGAGACACGCATTAGGGAGTATATTATAGAATGGCCAACATGTTTTGGCAATGTAGATGTAGTACAATTACTAAGAATGGAGGTTCTTTATAAGTTTGTCAAAATTTCTAGATCTGTATGTCTAAAACGGGTAATTTTTGCTGTTTGTCAGTTTTGTCTCAATAAACTTGAAAAAAGGGGGGCGGATAAAACAAGTGTACATACACCCAAATTTTTTAATGTTTTCATTAATGGAGGTGGTATTAACATTATCATTCTGAGGCGGTCGTGTGTTTGAAATTGGATAAAACAGATGAGAGATTGTGGCATATTCTAATTTTACCATGCTCCGTGCCCTTGAAAACCAGGATTCTTGGAATGAGAAGACAGACCGATGTAATAGAGGTTAAATAAAAGAAGTCTTAACTTAAAACTGGAAGTATCAATATGAATCCATGAGTTATTTCATTGCAATTTATTTCCTGAAAACTCCTAGAAAAAAACAACTCAGTAGCCACGAGCATCCCTAGCTGCACATTGTCTTAGTGTATGTACTCAAACGGAAGGCCAACAACCTATGCGGAACATGCTTTACGGGCTACAAGGGTTGGCCGAGCACTCTTAAGTCTTCGTGATGGAATGCAACTTGAACAGGTAGCATCGTTCGCAATAAGGAAAACCCGTGAACATAGGCACACATACAACATCGGTTAGCTCCTTCGTCCTAGAGAGTGTAATAGAGAAGAGCAATAATAGCCACACAAGGTCCCAGCTGATGCAGGCATATGCCTCCTCGGGTTGGGACTAGTTCCACTCCGATAGCCTCTTGGGCTGTCAGCACCAGCAGTTAGAGATGTAGAGAACAGCACTGGGCATCCAAGAGCCACTGGTCAGTATGCAGCTGCTTACTCACTGTAGCACTGGTGAAAAACAGGATGTGGGGAGGTGGCCCTTCCCATACCTCTAAAACCTTCTCCTTTTCAGACGGGAAACCTCGGCGCTTTGGCCATTAACTCCAGCTAACACACAGCTGCTTCCTGATACGAGCTGACCCCAGAAATGGCAGATCCCAAGCCTCTCTAAAGCTTACTCATCTTGGATATCCAGAGCCAACTTTTGCCGTTTTCGTCGTAGTGTGGAACAGAGACCATTGGCCTAGTATCTCTCTATGCTTTTAGTCACTTTCATTAATGGTCCCGTTGTTGCTCTCTCTTTCAAAGTCCTGGCCGGGTCCATGCCAGTCCTCTCCAGAAGAGCTTCTCGAGTCAAATAATCAGGCAGATACTATGGAAATGTTTGTGTGTTTCCTCTCAGAAGCCCGCTGGTCTCCACGTGCAAAGTGGCCTTCTCTTTGCAAACCAAGAGGATCATGTAGGTAGCTTCCCTTAGTCAAACCAAAGACCTCATCATAATAGTTCTCAGATCTGGGTCTGTTTGGCATACATCTGCATATTACAAAGAGAGCAGAAACATCTGCTCTAAATTGACCCTCTATCCCCCCCAGAATGAAGAGCAGCTGGCAGCTTCTTTAGCTAAAGAAGGAAAGTCTGTGTTGGTCATTCTTCTCAAGGACTTAGCATAAACCTACTGTCAGAATCAGAGAGAAGCTTCCACTAATAAGGTTTATGGATAAAAAACTGAAATGTGGATGCAAACGTCTCACTAGAGGTATTACAGGACATTTTTTTTCTTCGTTTACCCTCTCCCTGCACACATCTTTTCTAAAGCCTGCACCCATAATCACCAACAGCTATGGGATCACATATTTATAACCTCAAATCTAAAGAAAAAAAAAAACTTTTCCTACCAGCTTTCCATACAAAAATTCTAAGGTAGGTTTTTAATTGGTTTAACTTAGGTGCAATCACTGTGACCAAGAGGAACAGAAATATCGGTTGTCCGGTCCTGGGTCATCACATGGCAAGATGCCATGCTTTTGAAATGTATGCAAAATACAAGGTTGGAGTGAAGGAGGAATAAATTCTCTGAGAAATGTGATGAGGGAGGGTGCTTTTTTTTTGCAGGAAGAAAACCACTGGCTTTGAGCGGTCATAAACCACAGAGGTCCTCCGGTACAGTCCCAAGTCCAAGAGATGCTGGGATACTTGGCACCACCCATCCTGAAGTGCACGGCCAAGGCTGGATGTGTTCCATAAGCAGCGTCGGTGGGCCTGGCGGCTGTCTGAACTTGATGCTCTGGCTAGCCGATTTTGAGAGTATATAGAGCTGAGAATATTATCTCAGGTTCCCTCTTCTCCATTGATTTTTCACAATCGATAATGGGAACAGGGTCAGCGCTTGGCAACCAGGAGGGTTCCAATTTATCAAAGGATTTGTCACTCCGGACAGCTTCTGCTTTGGCTGATTTGAAATTTGCAAGAGATGATGACAGAGCCATGAACAATGGCTTTGCTATTGTCATCCTTCACTATCGCCCTTCAGGCAACGCTCCAAAAAAAAAAAAAAAAAAAAAAAGCGAGCCCAAGTTCTCCTGCCCCGGAGAAACAGGATAACAAGGATTAGTAATACCTGCTTCCTTGAGTGGAGGAACGAACAAGTTTCAAAGATTGTGCAGTGTGAACTTATTGGACCGGGAGGAAGGAAGTCTGACTTGGCCACTCAGCACACATCCATCTGTTTCCTATTTATGGTGCCCAGGCTTTCCTCCTGGAAGCGTTCCTCCCTGATTCTTAGCCCATGTGCTTTGGGTGGAGTTGAATCCACTTTCTGTTCTAGAGACTCAGACCAGATCCATCAGAATACGCAATGCTATGGTTACAGTGATTGGTTCAGGGATCGTCACATGATTCAAGGTGAGCCAATGGGACACAAGGATACTTTAGATGGTAAAGATTAGAGGTCTAGGCTCTTTATGGCTAGACTTGAATTTGAAGTTAAACTCGGTGATGCCGAAAGTCATGTTGCCATCATCTGGAGCCTGGGAATGAAGCCAATAGGGAGAGAAGCATCTGACAGGTCAACTTTGTTCTGATGCCGTAAGATTGAACATCTGGTATAGGTCTCGCCTAAACCTAACTCTGATTCTCAACTTCTCATTTATAGGACTCAAAGGCAGCTTGGGTGGGGTTTTCAGCCACGTGCAACAAACAAAAAGAAGAGTTTTGCACTTGGTTTCAAGTCCCAACTCCTCGTCTATGAGGTCATTAGATGAAGGTATTTTAGTTTTGACATTCTAGGGTATTTTACGGAACGAATGTTTTAAACCTGGGTTTTCGTAAGGTGCAGGCAGAATACTCTGAACTCAGGCCCTTAGGACAAATAGATGGCTTAGAGTAGATGCATCAAGAGGTCATTCTAGAAAGGGAAGTGAGTATCTGAAGTGTTCAGGAAGCAGCGCAGGTTCTCTACCCTATGTTAATAGTTAAGGACTAATTGGTAGGTGTGTGTGTGTGTGTGTGTGTGTGTGTGTGTGTGTGTGTGTGTTAGGACTTATGTGTTTTACATACCTTTCAATCATTCAAATTTCTTTCAACTACCAAGTTCGACTTTTGCAATACCAAAAATAAATAAATAAATGCTACTACGGGAAATTGGGTTAAATGCAACTGTGGTCCTGGAACACAATCTGGAATTAGTAAATTCTTGAAAGTAACTTGATTATTTGCCATTCTAACTCAAATATCCCTGAGGCCAGACTTTGAGATTTTTTTTTTACAAAAGTGAAATTTCAAAATAATTTAGCAAGTGACCTAAAGCTAACATTTTATAAAATAAGAGTATATTAATAGAGCAAGAAAAAGAAACAGTGGGACATAAAATCTTTAAATAAAGAAAATATTTCCTTAGAAAAGACAGTTGCCAATCTAACTCGATATTTATCGCTTTCTCTAACCTTTTAAATAATTTTATTTAAAGTTTCCTAAGCAACATATAGTTAAATTTCCCTTAAAATGCTAATAGTGTTTGTCTTCTAATAGGAGAAATTAAATTTTTATCTTTTTTGTAATCACTGTACATTTGGTTTTATTTCTGTCATCTTAATGTATGATGTCGATGGTGTTTATTTTTCCTCTTTTCCTGACCGTTCGTTCCCCTTTCCAGATTCTAGCTCATTGAGCAAACATTCTTTCTGGCTTTTATTTCTCCAGGGAAATAGAAGTTCGCCTTCCTTTTTTTATACTTGTATACTTGTATTTTCATTTATATGAATTTTTACATACACAAATCTATTTCAGATCCTATTTTCTTAGCAGTGTCCAAGAGTAGCCAGTAGTTGAAGGCATCCTCTCGGAAAAGACGATCTTCGTGGCACAGCTCCATCTCTTCCACCCTCCATCCTCCGCCTCCCACGTCTCGTGACGTGGGGTTTGGTCTGAGATGATTATTTCGTTACAGACATGCATGGCGTTTATATATGGAACTTTACGGCATGCCTCTTCCATGTCGTTAACTCTTATCTGGCGATCACACTGAAATATAACACCTGCATTCTCAGTAATTATTTGGATTTGTTCCCTACTATTTCTTCAGCACTTTTCTTCATTCCATGATGTCCATTCTCTCTTTATGAAATCATTCTCTGCTAAATATTGGGTCTCTTGGATCCATTCTTCATGTGTCAACTTTGCCGTTGGAATTTTTATGTTGTTGCTCTGTGGTTTGGGAGAATACTTTTGCTAAATAGTCCAGATTACAAAATCAGTCCTGTTATTTAACATTTAATTTCGCTATTCAGTCCTTCCATTTAGCTTTAACGTTAGCAATCATATTTTAATTTCCAAGACTTACTTTGTATTCTTAAAGTATTCTTATGAGTAACCGCAGGTGTTTCTACGGCCGGCACATCCTCTTAGATCCGAGGGTACTAATTAGCATTCTTTGAAGCCCTCTTCTGCTTCCTGTATTAACGCTGGTCAGGATTTAGGATCCAGCATGCTCAGTTTCATGTCTCTCTTTTATGATATTTAATTCCCTCAAATATTTGGTGATGTGGCTATTCGTATGTATAAAGGAGAATGCGTTGTCCAATATGGCAGCTGTTTATAGCCATAAACGTTAACCTCTAGCCACATGTGGCTATTTAAATTTCTATTCAAATTAATTAAAATTAAATGATATGAAAATTCAGTTCTTCAGTCGCACCAGCCACATTTTAAATGCTCAGTAGCTACCTGTGGCCAGAGGCTATGGAATTGGGCTGCAAAGCTTCACAGAGCGTTTCGGACACCAGTTCTACTATACGGTTCTATTGTACAGCGCTGGTCTAGACTGATAGTTTGGGCTGCAAAAATGGCTTTCCTCCGAACTTGTGATAGTCACTGTCCCCCAGGCAGTGAAAGTGGCTGCTCTGACGTACATCCGTGTGGGCTTCCCTTCATGGCGTGAGGCAGGCAAGTGTGACTTCGAGTTGTGGGTTGTGTTCAGCAGCGGTAACTCAGGGCCGTGACCCATTTCTCTTTATATATAGAAGCTGACTTCACAGAAAACCCCGGACTGAGTGCTGCAGCCGGCCTCGCTTTCGAATGAGGAATTCATGAGACCATTCTGTCGCTCTCTAATTTATTACCCATAGACCATTGCTTCTCCCATGCTGCTGTCTCTGTTTTTTTTTGTTTTTTGTTTTTTCCAGAGTTCTGTTGGAAGAACTCAGTTTTACAATCGTCTCCTCTTTTATCTACTTGGGGTTATAGTTTCCTGAAGGCTGTTAAGGACTCGCCATTAATCTGATGCCATATATTTTATCTCTCCCACACATTGCTCAACATTTCTCAGCATGGCAATATTCCCCAGTTTCCAGCACCGCCATTGATTTATTCTTGCTCTTATATTTCTTCTGTCAAGATGAACTCAATCAGCCATCTTGAACCGATAGTAGTAGCCTGATTTCTTATGCCTTTTGTGTCTACAGAATAAGTTTTGTAAGTAATCCCAGAATGTC
>NW_011888821.1:8273607-8278712 GCF_000151845.1 Pteropus vampyrus | reverse complement strand
GTATACTTGTATTTTCATTTATATGAATTTTTACATACACAAATCTATTTCAGATCCTATTTTCTTAGCAGTGTCCAAGAGTAGCCAGTAGTTGAAGGCATCCTCTCGGAAAAGACGATCTTCGTGGCACAGCTCCATCTCTTCCACCCTCCATCCTCCGCCTCCCACGTCTCGTGACGTGGGGTTTGGTCTGAGATGATTATTTCGTTACAGACATGCATGGCGTTTATATATGGAACTTTACGGCATGCCTCTTCCATGTCGTTAACTCTTATCTGGCGATCACACTGAAATATAACACCTGCATTCTCAGTAATTATTTGGATTTGTTCCCTACTATTTCTTCAGCACTTTTCTTCATTCCATGATGTCCATTCTCTCTTTCTGAAATCATTCTCTGCTAAATATTGGGTCTCTTGGATCCATTCTTCATGTGTCAACTTTGCCGTTGGAATTTTTATGTTGTTGCTCTGTGGTTTGGGAGAATACTTTTGCTAAATAGTCCAGATTACAAAATCAGTCCTGTTATTTAACATTTAATTTCGCTATTCAGTCCTTCCATTTAGCTTTAACGTTAGCAATCATATTTTAATTTCCAAGACTTACTTTGTATTCTTAAAGTATTCTTATGAGTAACCGCAGGTGTTTCTACGGCCGGCACATCCTCTTAGATCCGAGGGTACTAATTAGCATTCTTTGAAGCCCTCTTCTGCTTCCTGTATTAACGCTGGTCAGGATTTAGGATCCAGCATGCTCAGTTTCATGTCTCTCTTTTATGATATTTAATTCCCTCAAATATTTGGTGATGTGGCTATTCGTATGTATAAAGGAGAATGCGTTGTCCAATATGGCAGCTGTTTATAGCCATAAACGTTAACCTCTAGCCACATGTGGCTATTTAAATTTCTATTCAAATTAATTAAAATTAAATGATATGAAAATTCAGTTCTTCAGTCGCACCAGCCACATTTTAAATGCTCAGTAGCTACCTGTGGCCAGAGGCTATGGAATTGGGCTGCAAAGCTTCACAGAGCGTTTCGGACACCAGTTCTACTATACGGTTCTATTGTACAGCGCTGGTCTAGACTGATAGTTTGGGCTGCAAAAATGGCTTTCCTCCGAACTTGTGATAGTCACTGTCCCCCAGGCAGTGAAAGTGGCTGCTCTGACGTACATCCGTGTGGGCTTCCCTTCATGGCGTGAGGCAGGCAAGTGTGACTTCGAGTTGTGGGTTGTGTTCAGCAGCGGTAACTCAGGGCCGTGACCCATTTCTCTTTATATATAGAAGCTGACTTCACAGAAAACCCCGGACTGAGTGCTGCAGCCGGCCTCGCTTTCGAATGAGGAATTCATGAGACCATTCTGTCGCTCTCTAATTTATTACCCATAGACCATTGCTTCTCCCATGCTGCTGTCTCTGTTTTTTTTGTTTTTTGTTTTTTCCAGAGTTCTGTTGGAAGAACTCAGTTTTACAATCGTCTCCTCTTTTATCTACTTGGGGTTATAGTTTCCTGAAGGCTGTTAAGGACTCGCCATTAATCTGATGCCATATATTTTATCTCTCCCACACATTGCTCAACATTTCTCAGCATGGCAATATTCCCCAGTTTCCAGCACCGCCATTGATTTATTCTTGCTCTTATATTTCTTCTGTCAAGATGAACTCAATCAGCCATCTTGAACCGATAGTAGTAGCCTGATTTCTTATGCCTTTTGTGTCTACAGAATAAGTTTTGTAAGTAATCCCAGAATGTCAGGGCTAGAAAGGAAATCTGAGATCCAGTCCAATCCATTCACCTTACAGATAAACAGGAACTGACTCACTCAAGCCTCCACAGGATGGTGGTGGCAGAGAAAGAAGCCACTCACCCCTCGTACTGGCCTCTGGTCATCATCTGCTGCCCCAAAAGCCCTAAGAAATTATAAGGGATGGGGGTGGGGGGTCAATGTCTCAGCCCAGGTTCAGCACAGTCGGTATCTCATTAATCAGTTCTTGTTTAAGCTCCTCCTCATACAAATAATTACAAATAATCTCCTCCCAATACAGATTTCTAAAATAAATTTTCAACAGAACTGAACAAATTTAAGAGGATTTTCCTCTTAACTTATAAATTCCTTTACTCAGAATCGTCTTTTCTCCAAGTACAGTAAAAGTCAAGGCATATTTCAAAACCGTAAGGAGAAAGGGGCTTGGAAAATGCAAACGGATCTTGCTTCAAAATGACCAAGACACGGGCAGAGTGGGAGGGGGGATGTACGTGAGAAACACACTTCTCCACACTTCTCCCCGCTTCCAAAAGTTCCGGGGTGGGAGTTTATTGTCCGTCTTCGTGAAATGTTTCACCTCGAGCATCTGCCTAATTGCACCGATCGACAATCTGTTTCCAGTGAAGCAAAGTAATTAAGTGTCTTAAAATGCTTTTTGAGACTTTGGAAAACTGACCTAAGGTTAATGGTTCATAAATCTCATTTGTGCTTCTGTTGGAGAATTTAAAACGTGAGCCGATCTGCTCCTACACGGGAGAGAGGAGGAGAGGGCCTCGGCGGTCTGCTGTGAGACCCGCGTCTGCCGTGAGACCCGCGTCTGCCGTGAGACCCGCGTCTGCCGTGAGACCCGCGTCTGCCGTGAGACCCGCGTCTGCCGGATGTGTGCAGCTGCGGAGTTAGCCCTCGCTGCACACATTTAAGGCAGAGAGAGCACAGTGCAGATTCCTTGACATTGTCACTCAGGGGTTTAATTCGATGATGATGTCGTATGAAACTGGAGAAAAGTAGTACATTTCTTCTGTTCTAGAAGCTTCATCTCCTGCCCTCGTGCGCCTAGAATGGGGTTTAGACCCAGGGCTTCCAGTCTCAGCTGGGCTCCTGTTCCTGGGTACTTCTAGACAAAACACTTGAATCCCTGTGCTCAGCCTCAGAGATTGGGATTTTTCCATGGACATCAAGGAAGCCTATTGATATCTCATCTACTATGAGCGATCTATGCCTGCGGATCACGGAGGCTGAGTTTGGGCATCAAAATCTCAAGTGCATGCAGACACCAGACAGGTAACACAGTCAAGAAGAAAGCTAGAGGCCGGGGGACTGGAAGAGGCACGTCCCTCTGAAAGCAGACAGCTGCTTTTCAGTCCAGCTGGCTGTGGCCTAGCAGAAAAATATAATCCAGTTTTCCCGAGGAGTTAGAAATCTAGACAGTAAACCAAGTCTGATTTTCACTTGATGCTGGTAACTAACTGAAGAACGGGGACACTTCCAGGTGCAAACCACACACTCCTGCAGGCGATTTGCTCCACGGGCCCCTGGTTCGAGTCTCCTGGAAATGACCGTCAGAATGCGAAGATGAAAGGGTTAAAGAACCACCTCTGACTGCCGAATGGTCAGTGGGTCTGCAAAGTCTAAGCAGGTGCATCAGCCAGTCTGAAGTTCCGGCTATCCAGTCCAGCCCCAGTATAGCTACTGGAGTGGACTTCATAATATGCTGACTGCTGTTTATATGAATTCTGGGTAGTCACTTCAAGAAAGGCGGGGTCCACACGAAGGTGGGTATTGCTAGGGCCTTCCCTAGGGTAGAGGTCCTCAGGGAGTCAAAGAGATGGAACTTCAGAAATATATACACCCTGATCAATGGCAATGCGACCATAGCAATTATAACAAATAACTTTGATCCACAGAGTGCCCACCTACCGCTGGTCAGGATATGTGCTTTATAGACACCAGAAATGAGAAAGTAGACTCAGAGAGATTAAAGATTTTCGCTGGAGCTCACAGGTGGGAACATCTAAATGTTGTTAGAAAATTATTTCCTGAGGTCTTTGTGTTATTCTTTGTCTCCTCCCAAGAGACCGACGAGGAAATGCGACATACTGCTAAAGTGATTTCTCCTTCCCATTTCCATTGATTCCCAGAGCAGCCTTAAAAGTATGAGAACAGATGGTAGCTGGGTGGTGGCGGTATATAAATTTCCTTAAAGCCTTCAAAGGTATATCCGAAACATACAAAAACAGATCGGGGTGATCAGGAAAATCAGCATGCTCTAAGAAAGGAAAGGAAAGACTCTTCTGCTTCCAGGATATTTGTCATTGTGGGCACTTTGAGACCATGTGGATGGGATCGATTTGATAAGATTGGTGGGATAAGGAAGACAAGACCACAGAAGGCTTTGCGGAGCCGTGGGAGGCCACTGGGAGCAAGGGCGAGGCCACAGGCAATAGATCGCTCGTGTTGGTTATCGAGATTTTTGAAAGCAGCTTTATTGAGATATAATTCACGTACCAGGCAAATCACATGGGTAAAGTGTACAGTTCCGTGGTTTTCAGTATTTTCACAAACATGCAACCACTATCACAATTTTAGAACACGTTCCATCACCTCGAAAGGAAGCCCTGTTCTCTCCAGCCGTCACCCCCCATGCCCCAAACTCCCCAGCCCTAAGCAACCACTCCTCTGCCCCCCGTCTGTAGGAGCTTCCCTATTCTGGACCTCTAGATGAATGGAATCACATAACACGTGGTCTCTCGTGAGTGGCTTCTTTCACTTAGCATCACGTTTTTAAGGTTCGTGGGCTGTTGAGATTTGAATGGCTTTTAAAACTACCTTCCCTTCCTCGGTGGGTTCTTCGGGCAGATTTCTTCTTCAAATCAAGTCCCCGAGCCTTTGGCATTGTAAACACACCAGCAGCATCCCTGTCTGAAGTCCTCACCGGAAACAGGTGAGAAAAGTTATGCAGTTTCCCTTCCCTGGGGAAGCCCTGGTCTGGGGCTACTCTCGGGGTTTCTGGGAGCATGCGCCGAAAGTCTTCTGCTGATTCATTTCACAGGATCAATATCACGAGTCAAATACTCAAGTCTTGGCTCGTTTCTCTCCCTCCTACCTTTCCAAGAACTCAGCACCTGACTGGCCTTGGGAGAGAGTTAGATTTATAATCACCTTGGACATTACCTAAGAGGTCTCTATGGTTATAATGAGGTCTACATGCAAGAAGCAAGTGCCCTGGATTTTTTTCCAAACAGCATCAAATGTAGTACTGCTTGATGTACCGTCACAACCTTTCGTCCTATTTTCTGCATTATCTTAAAGAGAATAAACCAATGTAAAAATATAGGAAA
>NW_011888821.1:8262149-8273281 GCF_000151845.1 Pteropus vampyrus | reverse complement strand
AAAGTCTTCTGCTGATTCATTTCACAGGATCAATATCACGAGTCAAATACTCAAGTCTTGGCTCGTTTCTCTCCCTCCTACCTTTCCAAGAACTCAGCACCTGACTGGCCTTGGGAGAGAGTTAGATTTATAATCACCTCGGACATTACCTAAGAGGTCTCTATGGTTATAATGAGGTCTGCATGCAAGAAACAAGTGCCCTGGATTTTTTTTCCAAACAGCATCAAATGTAGTACGGCATGATGTACCTTCACAACCTTTCGTCCTATTTTCTGCATTATCTTAAAGAGAATAAACCAATGTAAAAATATAGGAAATGAGTGAGTTTTGCTCAAAGCAATGGTGGAAGTGGTCATTCTCAAGTGACATCTATTTAAAGACTTAGAATTGAACTGGAATTACTAGGCCCTGTAAGGTGGGCAGAGATGCAGCCTGGCCGAGGGGAGACGGAATATGGATTGTAAGTGGAGGGATCGGGCTGTGGCAACAGAATATGTTCCTCAGAACCAACCCAATCTGGTTCAAATCTCTATCTAACCACTTACCAGCTGGAATAAGGAATGAAGCTTTTCAGAATCTTAGATGCCTTATCGATAAAATAGAAAAATGGTTCTTTTCTGGTAGAATGCCTTGAAATTAAAGTATGTTGGGACTAACGACAACCACCGTAGCCACTACCAAGTCTACTGCCATGTCACCAAAATTCATTGAGCGTTTTATATGTTAAGACACTGTTAGGTACTTAAGTTGTGGGGTGCATGCATAGCTTAAGGGTTACCTGTCTGCTCCTTCTAATGACCTGACAAGGTATGCAAGGTGTTATAACCTCTCCTTCCTGGATGAGGAAACTGGCTCAGACAGGTTAACAACTGACCCCCAAATCATGCAGCTAGTGAGTGGTGGAATCGGGTGTCAGAATCAGACGTGTTGGTCACCACGAAGACATCGGACCCATCACTGTAGCTATTGGCACTAACAGAACAGTGAACGGGAGAATCAAGAACATGAAAAGGGACATTTTTCATCCAGAAGCTAGAAACCAATCTTTTAAAAGTCACACAAACACTGTAAAATTTAAAATAGGCAATTTCACGTTTTGATGACTGTGTTTAAAACTAGGTGATATCAAGTACGTGGTTTAAATGCCAGCGAAAGGACGAGAGGCTATGTCTAGACATCTGGTACCAGCCTCAGTACGTCTGCCTGTTTATCCCTCCATCCCACGGGAGGAGCTGAATTTTTAGAGAGAGATGCTGTTCAATCTCTCTTAAAAGGGGCTCCGAGGACATAACCTCCCATTCCTGCAAGAACCTAGTGACATGCCAGACAGGGAAACTCTGTCTTCCGCTCAGAGACAAACGCTGGGATTTGCACTGTTTTTCGTCCTTGGGCTCTTGCAAAGTCACTATAATTTGATTTTTTTATGAATCGAACCCTATTTCAAATGCAACTGAAGAACTCGCACTTTAAAAGAATTCTGTCTTGAATCTTTGGGAAAATGGAAGACTGCCTTTTGAACTGAATATCTAATTCTGAAATTATTCATTTTGTAAATTTAGAATTTGGTTCACAGCTTTCTGAAAACAACCTTTAAACTTTGAAACCAATTTGAAATTCAAGTTTGTAGCCGGGTGTTGTGGGCACCCCTTATCACCCTTGCTGATAAGCATTTAAATATATTCATTAACAAAAATAATTATTGTCACAGTTAACTACATTAACACCTTTTAATTGAATTAGAAATTAGATGGGGGTCATGAATATTTCACTAGGGCTCGCCCGCTCTACTTTGCAATTTCCATCTTAAAAAAAAAAATACCCTCAGTCATAAACAGGTGAATTTGCAAACGGTTAGGTTCCTGCCTTTTCTCATGGTTTTGCCACGAAAGTCCTTCCCCTGTCAAAAATAAATTTTAACTTGCATGCTGTTCTTCTGTGCTTCTAGGTATGATGCAAAGAGTTTTCTCCCATAGATAATAAACTTAAAATAAACATTTCCTTCATGCGACCCAGAAACGGTCAATCCCACCGCATGCTGAAGAGGCAATGCCCTTAGAGCAGAGCAGGGGCTTTCGAGGTGGAGTTCAAGGTTTTCACAGGCTGGGTCAGAATTCTGTATTGTTATAGGACTTCTTGTGAACACCATCCTTGGTCTCTGCCCACTAGGTGCTGGAAGCACATATCACGACCCTTATTTGGTGGCGGCCATCAATCAAACTATCATAGACGATGTCTGACCATTCAGATAGAATAATATGGGTACGATGACTAGTCCTCCCTCTTACGTTTGGCCCTTCCCTGGGCCTCAGTTTTGTATATGTAAAATCATATCTACTTCACTGGGTTTCCGGAGATACATACAGGCTATCAAGCGAACAGAAGGCAGAGCTGGGTGAGCGTCATTATTAGCTGAAGTGGTGATCATAGCAGCAGCAGCAGCTCTTACATCAACACCTGACGGAGCGGGCAGGAAGGAAGGACGAGCTGCCCCCTTCGGTGATTCTCCGCCCACTGAGGTGCCCTGTTACTGGCCTGCGCTGGAGTTGCCCTTCTCGTCTGTGGACCCCACGTAGCACCTTCGAAGGCAGCGGTAGCCCCTCTTCCTCGAGTCTTTAAAGTTCCAAACTTGACTTCGGATTCCAGGCGATCGCCAAGTTTAATCCCTCTGAGCCTCAGGTTCCTTAGCTTTAAGATGGAGTCACTGCAGTAACACATGCCCCTAGTGCCGTGTGTGGTACAAAGTAATGGTACTCAGAGGAGTGGTTGCTTAGGGCTGGGGAGTTTGGGGAATGGGGGGGTGACAGCTGGAGAGAACAGGGCTTCCTTTCGAGGTGATGGAACGTGTTCTATAATCAATAGTGATTATAATTTTTGTGATGAAGAGTATGATATGCCACAGCAGGGTTTCTCAGCTTGGCACTATTGACATCTGGGGCTGGACAGGTCTTTGTTTTAGGGTGGCTGGCTGCCCAGTGCACTGAAAGACATGAGCAGCTTTTCTGGCTAATTCGATGTTAGTAGCTCCTGTCACTAGTTATAACGACCAAAAATATCTCCAGACATCGCCAAATGTCGGGAGTTGTCCCCAGTTGAGAACTACTGTTCTACAGGAAATAGATCCCCCTCCTGGCTGACTTGGTCACTCTGCCCTAGGTTAATGTCACCTCTTCTGAAAGGTCCCCTGCCTTTCTCACCTGGAATGAGCCACGCCCTTCATTGTCTGGTCCCCTCAAGGGCCGGATTCATTTATGTCTATCCCTGTAGTTGGCACAGAAAGGAGAGTAGCAGACAGCAGGATAGAGAAGAAAGTCAACTGTTTATCGAGCACCCGCTCTATACCAAGCACAAAGCCAAACTGAATGCACTCATGTTTCCTTAGATCTTCTCAAGAGGTTTGCAAAGAATGTATGACTGTGTCCATTTTGCCGACGAAGGAACGGAGGCTTAGAGAGAAGGAACTTATCTAGACACAGGCGACGAGGGTGTGGATGGACCTGGGGTTTGAACCCAAACCTCACCTCTCCACTAAGCATCCCCCGACAGCGGGAAGTGAGGCACCTTTCCCCCCTCCAATCTATGCTGCGCCCTAGAGCCTCTCCAATCCTCTGGGCTTGAGAGAAGGGCTTCCTCCCACGAACTGCTTGCCCCAGGAGTGAGATCGGAAGCCTGCGGTGGTATGCCCACGGTCAGGAATTAAAGAGAAATAGCTGACCTGCTTGAAGAAACAATCCATTCTGGGCCCAAAGAGGAGACATCAAGCATTTTTCACTCTTACTGAAAAGGTCAGATTGAAGGCAGCGAGACCCAGCGTGAGACCTTTTGGCCATTTTGGAAAGTTCAGCCTGCAGCTTGAGGGCAAAGCTGAGGCCGGCCCCGTGTCATCTTAGCCTCTCTCTCTACTCCCTCTCCACCTCCAGCTCCAAGCAGCCGTGGCGGGGTGCGGGGTGGGGGGCCGAGGGGGAAGGTCCTGGGCTCAGGAAGGAGGCACCCTCTGGTCCAGACCAGGCCGCTCCCCGGCACAGCTGCTTCTCTGGGTCAGTGTGTCTCCTTATTTCTGAGATGCCGAGAAATGTTAAGTACGCTAAGGGGGACGCACACAGTGGGCAGCGGGCGCCAAACCTTCACATCTCATGTCGTCCTTTTCAGACTTGCTATGGATATCTCCTCCAGGAGGCTTCGTAAGTTCCACACGAAGGGGCCGAAATTAGTGAACTCTGAACTTAAAGGAAGCAGATCAGGTTGGGCTGAAAACGCAGCCACCTGTTTACTTCCAGCTTGGACGGGGGGCCTGGGTGTGGTGTGTTTGTGTATGTGCTTCTTTTGTCTGCTCTGTGCACACACGGGCAGAGTCAAGCAAGGACCAGGCTGTCTGCTCATCCCAAAGGGCGAAGACTCATCGCATCACTTCCCCGACCAGCCGGTAAGACACTCGAGGTCACGGACCGTTTTCATTCATTTCTGAAACACCATTAGCACCGAGCCCAGCATCCTGACCATGCTCAGTGACTGTTTGTTGAACAGGTTTCGTCTGTTCGTTTAACATACACTTTTGAGGGCCTGCCGGGGGCCGGCCATCGCATTACGGGCAGAGGCCATGAACACAGTCACTGAGGTGAAGAATCCCTTTCCTCAGGGACCTAAGATCATGGGACTGGGGGTCGAAGGAAGTCCCAATTGGAAGGTCACGAAAGTACCTTTTCCTTTGGTTCGTGCGTGTGCGCGCACCCCCGTGCGCATGTGCTCACGCGTGTTTATAAACAGTCCAAAGGACGCATTGAAAAAAATCAAAGGTCAGTGAGGGGAAGAGTCTGGGGACACAAGACAAAGAACATGAGCTGCGAGTCGAACCCTGGTATTCGAGACACTATGAGCTTCTACGTGAGCTACATGTCCTTAGCCAACCAGAGCCTCGGCTTCTCCACGCTAGTTATTGAATAAGTATTTTTTGCACACCTAGGCCCTGGGGACACAGCAGAGGGCAGAGCAGACATCAACCCCCGTTCTCTTGGAATAGCTGTGACAAAGCACAGTGAGTGTCACCAAGGGGAGCATCGGTGTACAACAGGAGCAATGGCCAGAGGCCCCCAGGTGGCCCAGGGAGCTAGGGAAGGTGATTGAAGGAGGTGACCTTTAAACCAAGACATGCAGTGTGCACGAGACTGGCCTGATGACAAGTGAAAGAGAGACGGTTCCAGGTGGGAGACGTCCTGTGCGGGGTTCTCGGGGTGAGAGTGACTACGGCATGTTTGCAGAGCTGGAGCAGACCGAATGTGGCAGCAGCTTTGAGTGTGAAGGGGAGAGAAGGCTACATGCCCGAGTGTGCATGTGTGCCCTTGCGAGCGTGCATAAGGGTCTGTGCGAGTATGTCTATGTGTGCATGTGTCCAGGCATTTGAGTGTGTGTCCAGGCACACGAGTGTGTGTGGGGGGGTATGTGTTCAGGCGTACGAGAGTGGATGAGTATGCAATCCTCGCCACGATGCTAGCAGACACGGTGACCAGAAAGCCACCGGTCGTGGAATAAGTCTTCCTACGAGAACCCCGTAACCACACGGCAAAATCAATATTCTAACCGAATTGCTTTTATAGACAATGTATCATGTAAGAAAGGTTTTAATTAAAGTGCAGCCTCTAGAAAGGTGTCTCTGAGACTTGCCAGTCTTGGTGCTCTGCTCAGGCAGAGCTCAGGGCCGCGAGGTGGCGGAGGACATGGTGGGGTCTGCATGACAGAGCAGCTTTCTCGTCCCCTGTCATCCTCTGCTTGGGGCCCTTCTCACCTGCCTTTTGGAAATTCATGTAAGAAGAGGATATTCAGAAAATGTTGTTGATCGATAAATGAATATTCTATAAAACTAAACATACCAGTAGTCAAAAATGCAGATAAAAACAAAATATACTTTTTTGCTTAAAAGACTCAACGAGATTTTTTTAAAAATCATAACATGTAGTTACGGCAAGGACGTAGCAGCCAAGCATATTGGTGATGGGAGTGTAAACGGGTATTTTCTGAAGGGCAATTGAACCACGTGTATCTGAAACTTTCAACGAGACATGCCTTTGGATTCAGCATTTCTAATTCCAGGAACTTAGCCAAAGGAAATAATCACTCTAACAGGTGGGTTAAATGTAAAAAAAAAAAAAAAAAAAAAAATGTTCTTCAAAGCATCGTTTCTAATGTGCAACGCTTGTTATGGTGGTCTTATCTTTTCCTGAGCTCCCATAATCGGCCTCCGAAGGCTGAGAACAGAAAGGTAGTAAGCATTTTGAGCACGGCGTCCACCGCTGTTGGGGAGGTCCGAGGCAGGATGTGGTGGTACAATGTTGAACAATCAGCTGTGGGGTGTGGGATCGGGGCAGTCTGTCCGACAGTGCCGATTTCCATGGTGTAAACATCGCCACCAGGGCCCTCACTGACACGGCGTTTGGAAGAGGGGCTGACAACGGCTCTCAAGAGCAGAGCTGCCCGGACCTTGGCTCGGCCGGAGCGGAAGGACGATGTCAGCAGATCAGCACTGATCCTTCCTACGAAGCCCCACAGAAAATATAACGGGACGGGGAGGGAGGATGAGGTCACCTGTTGCAGAGACGCAGAGTTGGTGGAGACAGGCTCTCCCTACCTCCTCCCGCTTCTCCAGAGAGAGGTGCTACTCCCTGCAAGCGAATGAGGCAGGCACAGGGCGCAGAGTTCATTCCGTTGGGAGGCGTTTATCAGACGGTCTCTCCCTGCTTGCTGACTGACTCCAGTGTTCCCCGAGCTGAACGTAAAGGCTTCGGGATGCAACCATGATACAGACGGAGCAGCGGGCGGAGGAGACAAGAGCCGTTTCGCTGTGTTAAGGCCCAGCTCCTTAAAATGAAGGGGTGGTGCAGGGGCTATAATAGCATACGAGGTTGCTGTAAGCACGAAAGGACCAGAACCGAAATCTTAAAAAGCAAGGTGACATTCTGAACACCAGAATGCGTCTGTCTGTTCTAGAGCGCGGGTCTCCTTGTGGAAGCCCAGTAGGTGCCAGGAAAGGAGAAGTTTGCAAGGGTAGAGTTAGTAGCAGTTCCTGGGAAAAGAAAATTCTCTTATGTTTTTCCATCGATGACTTGAGTCTTGTGAATCAAATGGACCACACTTTTCAAATTTCCTAAGTATCCATCAAATAGGAATTAAACACAATATAGTACATCCATTTAATGGAACAGCATGCAGCTACTCAGAGGTCTTTATATCCTGTGTGTGTGTGTGTGTGTGTGTGTGTGTGTGTGTGTGTGTGTGTGTACACATCATGATATTAGTAACATAATTCAAATATGACGCAATAATCATTGGTACATACTTATTGGGGATTTTTAAAATTTCGATTCTCTATTCTTATTTTCCTTGACAGTTAATAACTCTGTAGGTTGAAGGAAATCTCCTTCTCACTGGTTTACCACAGTGTGGCTGACACTGGGGAATCAGAAACCGCGGTACACATGGTCCCTGACTTAACGACGGTTCGACAACAATTTTTGACTTTCCTGTGGCGTGAACGCGATATGCATAATAAATTCGATGAGCGGTTCAAAACTGTATTACAAAACAGGCTTTGTGTTAGATGATTTTGCCCAACTGGAGGCGAACGTAAACGTTCTGGGCACACTAAAGGTAGGTTGGCTAAGATACGACGTTCGGCAGGTCAGGCGTATTAAAAATGCATTTTCGGGTCACAGTATGTTCAACTTACAATGAGTTTATCAGGACGTAACCCCACTGTAAGTCAAGAAGCATACGTGTGTTTTATTTCGGCATGGAAACAGAACTGCAATAAATTGATAAGTGGAGATGAAAAGTGATTCGCAAATCATCGCGTAAATATATCATACTTTTGCAGAAGGATAAAAGTTTATAGCCACATGTAGAGAAAAACATCTGGAAATGCACGCATTAAAATATTAAGTGGCCGTTCTGAACAGTGGGTACACACCTTCGTTTCACCACCCCTCGGCCTCGCCGTGGTCGGATGTCGATTTCGTCCTTGCCGTGAGTCAGAGGCGCTCTGCGAGGCACCCCTACTTTTCAGTTTTATCGAATAATATGCTCTATGTACCTCTCCCTACAATCGGCCTGTGTTTTTTAATCAGAGCAGGGAAACAGGAGCTGCTGCTTCGCTGAAAACGCAGCATCGAACACGTAGGACTTAGGACCTCGTGGGTACTTGGTGATGGTGACTGTTATTCTACCATTCTGTGAACCCTGGGGCTTCGTCGGCCACGACTCCTTGAGCAGCCGTCACAATGACAACGATAAGGAGAGCCAGTATCTACACAGTACCATGTGCCGCAGTACTATGTGCCGCGTTCTGATATTCATGTTCCTTGTCTGCACGATCACTAGGCGGTAGCTATTCGCCCCATTCCGCATCCCCGCAAACTGAGCCCTAAGTGCGGTGTCTGCAGCACGGGGCCTCTCCCTCCACATTCTCAGCCGAGCCTGGAACTCGGGCCTCACCCTCCCTATCCACGCACGGTGCCAGCGCGTGCACGGGCACATGTGCACACTCACACGCCCAGGAAGACTCGGCATGAGGCTGGCCTGGGTTACTACGGGTGACTCAGACGGTCAGGGGCGAAGGCGGCCTAAAACAGACAAATGCGAGCTAAGAAGTCCGGAGCCGATGAACCGGAGGGGAGAGAAAGCACATATTAAATAAAAACTCACGAGTCCCTCCAGCCTGGAAAGGGAGTTAGAGCTTACTGTGTAAAAAAAAAAAAAAAATTGTTGATGTTTTCAGCACCTTGGACTACTGGAGTAAACTTGGGGATCAGGAGGTCCCCGTGTCCATCCCCATGCTCCCGCATGGATGCGAGGCCACTGGTGGCAGTGAGCATGAGGTGGGGCGGCTGGGGGGGAAGGTGAATTCTAGGGTCTCAGAGCATGGAGTCCTACGCACGCTGGAGAATCGGGAAGGAAGGTGAAGCAGCTGTGAACTGCAGGTGGTCAAAGTACTCCGGATGCATCGAAAAGGGCTCAGACCGGAAGGACTGGTGACAGCCGGGGGGCCGTCTACTGAGGCAGCAGTGCGTGCTCCCACGCTTCAAGGCTCACGATGCGCCTAGTCGCCGTGTTGAGATGACGTGAGGTTCGGGGGAAGATGACTGTGAAGGCAGGAATGGTGTAGAAAGGCCTCCCAGGGGACGGGGAACCAAGAGTCGGCTGCCCCGAACCACCTAGGGACAAAGCCACCTGCACTTGGAGGGGCGGGGAGTCTGAGCGTGGTGTGACAGGTATGACAGGTGTGGGCAAATTCATACCAGAGGCGTTTCTGACCCCAAAGAGCCGACAGAGAGGTTTCATCGTCGTCATCAGCAACAACAGCTAACACGGTCTTCACACCCAGGAGTTCGGCATTAGTGTCCCCATGTTACAGATGAGGAAACTGAGGCACCACGAGGTTAAGTAACTTACATCGGACCACCCAACCAGTAAGCGGAAGAGCTGGGATTCGGGCCGAGGTCACCTGGCGCCATTGTGTGTGCCCTTAACCACCGTGAGCCGGAAATAAACCTCACGTAAGGGGGCGGGGGGTGGGGTGGCCTGGAAACACCGGAACACGTAGGGGCCAGAGAACACTGTCGTGGGCATGTCTGATTGAGCACCCACGTAAGGCCGAGAGGGGATGGGACATTTCTCTCCTGGGCCACAAGCTAGCTTTGGATGGCAACCATCAGAGCTGGAGGGACCCTTTGGTGCCCAAATGGGAGGCAGAGCCACCAGGGGAGGCGCCACCCCACGTGGAGGATGACTGGTCCCCAGCGGCACACGGCGAGAGAAAGCCGTAGGAGACAATGCATGCTTGAGTGATCTTGAGAGCTGCCCGGGGAGAGATTTTCACAAGGCCAAGACTTTCACCCTAAGTCGCTGGGCGGGAAGATGCTAGGCATTGGGAGTGCCCAGACTGGTGAACTTGCACATCTGTAAACATTTCCCTCTTCTTGGTGACTTGTTACAGAGAAGCGAGATGCAATATTCCTGGAGAGGGAACAGGGCTGGCCGAGTCCACTTTACCCAGACTTCAAGAATGTTTCTATTAGGGAAAGGAAGATTCAAGATGCTTCGAGCAGGGACGAGATTTCAAGGTGACCCTGTGAATGAAGCCGGCATCGTGAAATGTTTTTGATCGAGTGGTACACGCTAAGCTGTTATGCTGTGAAAAGGTTCAAAGCCCTGGACACCAGCTGAAATAAGAAAATTCAATTTCTGGCCTAAGAGTGTACCGTTTCTGCCTTCTAGAAGAATGGACACGCGCCCCTCCCCCGCGCCCCCTAAAGAAAGCAGAGCGCTCCTCTGTGGTCTCCTGACATAAACAGGGTGGTAAACGCAGGTTTGCAAGGCCCAGGTGCCGCTGCCCACAGGTATTCTGATGCAGGATTGCTGTTTCGGCCCAGGTTCTCTCTTGCAACCTGTCACGGGGCCAGGACGGGGACCGGGGAGTCACCCGGGGTTATTTCAATACCCCGTTTTCTTTTGTTCTCTCACAAAGGCAATAGAGAATTCCTCCACGTTTGTCCAAAACAGCCCTGAGCAGAGAACTTTCTGCAGGGATGAATATTCTCTGTCCGCGCTGCCCAACATGGTGGCCGCCAGCAGCACGTGGCCACCGAGTACCTGAAATGTGGCCAGTGTGACGGAGAAACTCGATTTCAGATTTTACCTCACTGGAATTCATTCGAACAGCCGTATTCGGCTAGTGGTTACCTCGGGCGACGGCGCCGTGCTAAGAGCTTCATTGGGAAGAGCAGGACCGTCAGGCCCGCCCAGGACGGGCTTGGATTCTGCCTCCGCCTCTCACGCACTGTGTGACCTTGGGCCGGTGTCTTGACCTCTCTGAGCCCCCGTCTCCTGAACCTGAAGAATGAGGATGGGGATGTCTACCCGTCCTGCGGAATTGCTGTGGAAACGTGTTGCACACGGGGGCCACACGGCAGGCCACGTGCTTTTTCAAGTCGTCGCGGCAGACGGCTCTGCCACCCGCTTGCATTTTCCCGGCTGTAAACATGGGCTCTCGCCGAAAACTGCCTGGATGAAGCGCGGTCGAAGGATGAGGGGTCTTATCTAGAGTTTTCTGTGGAAAATAGAGTGGAGAGACAGGAAGCGACGAGCGC
>NW_011888821.1:8259006-8260874 GCF_000151845.1 Pteropus vampyrus | reverse complement strand
GGATGAAGCGCGGTCGAAGGATGAGGGGTCTTATCTAGAGTTTTCTGTGGAAAATAGAGTGGAGAGACAGGAAGCGACGAGCGCCCTGCGGGGGGGGGGGCTACCTGTCGGCAAGACGAGCTCAGATCTGGGGACAGACCCGGGGACACCCCCATCAGGCGGCAAGTGAGCTCGGGTGCTGGTGGGCTGCCTCCCTCCACCCCCCAGCTCCGTCTATCATCAGTTACGTCCACGGTGAGAAGAGGCCGGTCCCCTGGACCCGTCGGTGCCCCTAGAAAGTGCCAGGATGACAAACACGCTGAAAGAGAGAAATGGGGACGAAAAAGGAGAGGGGATGCGACATAAACACTAACATGGGGGGGGGAAGCAGAGAGGGGATGGGGATGGGGACAAGACAGGAACAGATGGCAGCAGGAGCATCAGAGGGGCAGGGAACAGCCAGAGAGGGACAGAGAAAGGCAAAGACAGAGACAGACACAGGGATGGAGGCAAAAAGAACAGGCCGTGAGCGGAACAGAGTCACAGCGAGACTCAGGGAAACACACGAGTAACACACGGACGCACACTCACTGGAGGAGAGACAGACGGGCTGAGAGGGAGAAGCAGAACAGAGAGACAGCAAACAGAGTGAGGGAAAGGAAAGTCGGGGAGGAGAAGCCGGGCTGGGCACGGGCCGGGAGGCACGGGCGGTTCCCAGGAGAGCGGGCAGCAGGGCAGAAAACAGCTCTGCAGAGAAAAACCGAGCAGAGCGGGAGCCTAGGCAACGCCGGACGCCGAGGAGGGTGACAGAGTGGGCACCCGGGCTGCGGGCGCAGGGCAGGGGCAGAAGCCCCAGAGGGCTTGCTGCAGGGCAGGCTGAGATCAACCCCCCGGGGGCCAGCAGCTCCTCACGGCCAAAGAGGCAGGCTGCGGGACAGCACGGGCTCCCCCGGGCGCTGCTCGGGGCTCCCCCTCCCTCCGTCTTTCCCCCCCAGTCGTTAATCTTGGAGGACGGGCTGCTCTTTCATTATCTCTCTCCAAGGGTCAGCTTAGAAGTATCTTTGGAGATACCGGTTCACAATGTCATTTGTCACGGGGGCCTGACGAGCGGGCGGCCACATCGATTCGGCCTCTCTGGGAGGAGGCCAAAGCTGCTCTTAACCTTTTTCCTAAATGGAGCTTTAACTCCTCAGGTTACACACCGTGGCAGGGCTGCAGGGAGAGCAGGGGGCAGTGGGCAAGGGGTGGGGGACAGCAGCCTCGCTCCTTGGAGAGAGTGGAGGTGTGTCCCTGTTCCTTGCAATGCCTTTCCCCCTTAGACCAGCAGTTCTCACCCTGCTGAGAACGCAAGCTGGGCCCCCCCAGAAAGCGTTAAAATCTGCGGGAGGCCTGGATTCACCTGCAGGGGTTCTGACCGGGGTAGAGCTCAGGCACTGCATTTCCCACAACTGTCCTTAGGGGATTCCAGTGGGCAGCTAGGACGGACATCTGCTGAGCTAGACTGTCGCCTGCCTGCCTTCTTGTCATCATTCAAGTCTTAGATCAAGACACCACCTCCAGGAGGTCTTCCCTGACAACCCTCCCTCCCACCACCTCTCTATTGCAACGCCCTATTCATTGCCCACACAGCGTTCGTAGCTTTCTAACATGGCGATGAGGAGCCTGGACTCTTAAGCCCCCAGAGTGTGTGGCTCTGGATCCCTGAGCCTCCCCTCGAAAGCTAGGAGACCTTAGGCTAGTCATTTATGATCCGCTCCTCCAGGACTGAATGACTCTGCGAACGTGACCCGCGCGGGAGGGCGCGTGCTCCGACGGAGTGAGCGTGGCGTCGGCGTCTGCTGCTATCACTGCCTTGTTTTCCTCTCAGCTCCACTGCAGGCCTAGGCCAC
>NW_011888821.1:8255536-8257176 GCF_000151845.1 Pteropus vampyrus | reverse complement strand
TTCAGTCTCCTAAGAGCAGGACATTCCCTCACGCGACCTAAGAAAATGCACGAAGACTCCCTAACATCTAGCAACCAAGTTCAAGTTTCCTCAGTTGTCCCAAGAACGCATTTAAAAAAAATTTTAAACCACTATTCAGTCGAGATTCACGCATGGTATTCGCTTGTGTCTCTGTCACGTCTTTTCACCTAGACACCTCCTCCCCGGCCCGTGCGCACATATTTAGGACACCGGCTTTGTGCAGAGTCTGCTCGAGTTGTTGCCTTCGATGTCCCACGTGCTGGGTCCGTCCGACTGCTTTCTCGTGTTGTCACTTGACCTGTGCCTTTGTCTCCTCTATTATCTGTACACAGGAATTCGGGTCTACAGCAGATTCGGGTTAAATGAGATCCTCGTTCATTTGAATTAGGTTCGTGTTTTACCTCCGGCCGAGGATCTCTGCAGACCCTGCTCTGAACGTCACAGAGCCCACGGGAGGAGGAATGCCGCTTCAAGGAAGCCGCGACGCCAGCTGAGCGAAGAAGCCTGTCACCTGGTTAGGTGGCGACAGCAAGTCGCCCGTCGTGAGGGCACGCTTCACCTGCCCCCCGCTCCTTTACGTGACACGGGCGCCCATGGGGGAGGCGCGGGCACCGGGAGAAATCTCTGTTCCCTGACACACTTCTCCGTGGCAGCGATAGCATCCGTTTCAAATTCCTGCCCGAGATGATGATTAAACGGCGAGTCTAAAAACGATCCTGTGTTCTGAGGCTCTCATTCGGCCACTCCTCCTGTCTTAGCTGGCATTCTTCGTAAAGACGGTCTTTTTGTTTCCTTCTTCCTTTCTCCCTCCTTCCCTTTCTCCTTCGGTCCCAGCGTCCCGAGAGTCCCCATGGACCCTGGAATTGTAGTCATTCAACGAGTGACGGTCAATTTCTGTCATTTCTCATGCTAAATTTGGCCTAACTTTGGCCATGACAAGTCCTGCAGAGCTGGATTCGGGGCTCCGGAGACATCTCTATCATTTGGGATCCCTGCTTGCTTCTCGGAACGATTAGATGACCCAGGCTCATGGTATTTCCCTGTCCCACAGTTGACATCAGCCGTTTCTCCACGGAATGTGGCCTCACTCAGTGAAAAGTCATATTTTTAAACCAAGATCTGGGCTCCAGGTGCAAGAAATTAGATTCTGCTCCCAGATAACTTGGGCTTAAAATACATCTCTGCCCCCTACGAGCTGTGTGGCCTCTGACAAGTCACCTCACTGCCCTGCGTCTTTCTCATCTGTAGAATAAGGATAATAACTATACGTCCTGCCTTGGAAGGTCATTAAAAGATTAGCTATGTTGATGTTCGTAAAGCAGGGTAAGCAGTCCAGAGCATGGGTGAGTGCTACACAGATGATTCCTAAATATTTAATGCTTCCCAGTTTATGAGGATGAAGGGGGAGCGTGGAAAAGACCCTCCAGCGGTCAGAGGCAGGAGGGAAAACTTTTGAAAAAATAATTGTTCTATTCATTTAGGATGGACATAAGTAAAGCTACCATTATGTTTATTTTTACTCTAATGGCAGGTGATATTGATCTGACATTTGGAGTCTTGAAATAAAGCTTCCCTTTTTAAATGGTAAGTACATTTTAATGGAAGTAAAATGTAGATGC
>NW_011888821.1:8253269-8254606 GCF_000151845.1 Pteropus vampyrus | reverse complement strand
CTACACAGATGATTCCTAAATATTTAATGCTTCCCAGTTTATGAGGATGAAGGGGGAGCGTGGAAAAGACCCTCCAGCGGTCAGAGGCAGGAGGGAAAACTTTTGAAAAAATAATTGTTCTATTCATTTAGGATGGATATAAGTAAAGCTACCATTATGTTTATTTTTACTCTAATGGCAGGTGATATTGATCTGACATTTGGAGTCTTGAAATAAAGCTTCCCTTTTTAAATGGTAAGTACATTTTAATGGAAGTAAAATGTAGATGCGATACAAAATTTCCTTTTGAAATAAATGTGTTTAAAATATCAGATGAACCCATTTTTTAAAAAATGATTAAATTCTAATTGCTAATGAATGCAGATCTGTCAAGAATTAGTGATGAAGGCATGAGCGTGACCAAGGTTTGGGCGACACTGTAACCATGTCCCCTGGGAAGAACCCCCACTCCTACTGTTTGGAATGATTTTAAATTTAAAATTGAAGTAATCTTAATATCCTGTGGCTGCTGGTGCTATTATGTTCTCCTAAAGTCTGGATCCTTCAGAGCCGAGGAACCGGATAGAGCGCATGAGAGATCTCGGTGACGATGGAAACAGAGCTTAGAAGTTAGACCTTCCTGATTCTACTCGCCCTCCTCAATAATATTCTCTCCGCCCACTCTTTCGTCATGGTCTGTGGGTGAAGGGAGGGCTGCGATTTTGAGGAGGGCCGCTCCTGGGAGAAGGCCATATAGTAGGTGCTATGCTGGGGCTTCCTGTGGTCTATAAATGCCTTGATCAGAAACGCTTATCTTAAACCCAGTGATGGAAACCACGGGCTGTCTGCCCGGTAGGTTCCCTGTGCATGGGATGCCCTCTCTCATTCCGGCCACGATGGCCTGTGACTTACTTCCTTTTATTGCACCCAGGACCCCAAGGAGCCATGAATACCAAAATGAGGTCCATCGACTAGTAAGCTCACAGAGGTCTAAACATGAACTTAGTCAGGAACCCAGGGCAAAAAGGAGCTGGAATCGAGAACGATCACACTCTACCAGAAAAAGGTCAAAGAGAGAGCAGGCTGCGGTGGGGTTTTCCTCATCAACTCAAAGTCTCCACTTCAGGCTTTGACATCCGACTCATCAGCCCTTTAACGAGCATCTATTCTGTGGCAAGCCCTGGGGGCGAGCAGCAGGACCCAGTGACTCCAGCCCAGCAAACGCTATTAACTGCAGGTCTTTTCACTGATGGCTCTGGCTGGAAATGCAAGGTTTTAATCAGATGACAACTTCGGGATCTTTCGGAAGCCACAATAGGGGGCAGTCACTTTAGAAGGACTATTTCTTGGAATTTGGA
>NW_011888821.1:8247116-8251369 GCF_000151845.1 Pteropus vampyrus | reverse complement strand
GTCCTCACCCACCTGAGGTTAGACATGGTCTTGTGACTTGTTTTATCAAATGAAATGTGAGCAGGAATAGAACGTGTCCCTTCTAGCAGAAACTTCAGAAGCCTGGGTGTGATTTTCCTCTATCAAGGTGCTGGCAACACTCCAGAGTAGCTACTTTATCCACCTGGGTCCTTGGGACAGGAAGATGAGCCCCAGCTGACCCATGAGAGACTTCTGTTCAACCTCTGGGGCTGTGGGGTTGTCTGTTACTGCAGTGTAACATAGCTCATCCTCACTGATATATAGCATACACTGCAACATAAAACAGTTTCTTTCATGAATTTATTCATCTACCCATCCGTTTAAATATATATTGTGCACTTATTATGCAAAAGGTATTTAAATCGAAGAGAAATAGAAATGATGAAAAAGTGATATCAAACAGGACATGGGATTATATATATGATATTCTTGCAAATATATATATATATACACATATATATATATATGCTTGTAAAATAATAGGTTTGAGTTCTAACTATGGGCAAAGCATAGTGCTAAGTACTTTGTATGAATTAGCTTATGAACTTTGTTTTTTTAAAAAAAAAAAATCATTAGAACCATTTTACAGATTGGGGGAAAAACTCGAAGCTCACAGAGGTTCCTCCTAACATTGCATAGCTAATAAGTAGCTGATTTGGGTTTCAGACCCCAGTGTGTCCGCTTCTGCTTCCCAAACACTTAACCACCACACTTTACTGCCTCTTTCCAAACACTAAAGATAGTTCTGTGTTTCTTCAGAGAACCACAAGAAAACAAAGAAAAATTAAAAATTCTGCCCTTTCCAATCCTCGCAGCCAGCCAGGCTCTCGGCTCTGCTTTGACAAGTTGTCTTCCTTTCAGAATGAAAAGAGGCCCCATGGACAGAGAGAAAGGCCGGTGTGCAGTGGAGCGAGGTGCCCGCACACAGGCCGGCAAGGTCCGTCTGTCATGCCAGGAGCCCCCGCAGCCGGTGGCTCTTCTCACCCCCCGCCCCGCTCAGCCTGCACATTCCTGGAATAAAGGAGGGTCTCCATAAATTGCACGTTTTGCACAAATTTAGGAAAATGTGAGGGATTGTGGCAGGAACCTACGGATCTCGTCATTAATCAACAATCAGGCAGAGAAAAATGACGTGTCGAACAGGCAGTGCCCGTGTTAGGGAAAGGTTTGTGGAAAGAGATCAGAAATGTTGAGAGGAGGAGCCAGAGGCTGCTTTTGCAAATACGTCTCCATTCCCAACATTTTAAAAGGTGGGTGAAAGTTTCCTGGCCACGGGGAGAGCCGATGAAGGCAGCCCCCCAAGGCATGCTTTCGTTCCTTTGAAAACCACTTTCTGAATGCTCCCTTTGATATGTGCCAAAATGGTGTGCGCCAAACACTTCTAGAAAACCTACTACGGGCCAGGCTCTGTCCTAAGCTTTTTATTCATAGGAACCCATTTAACGTCCACAAAAAGTGGGAGGGGTAGATACTCCCATTATCTCCATGTTGCAGAAGGGGAAACTGAGGCTCAGAGAAAGTTAGTTGTCTTGCCCAAAGTCATGCAGCCTTGTGGGATTTGAACCTGGGCTGGGCTGGCTCCAACACCGCGCCCCTCCCCGCACTGTCTCCTCTGGGGTCTCACCCCGCCAGCAAGCGCACAGGTGAGTGGGGAGGAGGAACTTAGAAGAGAACCGAACCCACCCTCTTAGACAGTGCGAAACGCATTTTGATCCGGAGCTCTGAGGGGGAAGAATTCAGTTCCACTTGGGGACATCAGGGAGGGCGTCACTGGGGAAGAGACCCTTACATGCCTTCGTGCACCTGTTAGCCAGGTGGGCAAGAGGAAGGAAGGGCACCATAGGTGGAAGGACCGGCTTGAGCAAATGCGCAGAGGCGTGAGACGGCCCAGGCCGATCACGGAGGTGCTGAGCATGGGGCATGCAAGGGAGGGCAGGAGCAGACAAGCAATGGGAGTCACTGGGCCAGTCATAGGGGGCTCCTGTATTCCAGCTGAGGCATTTCTGGTGCAGAGTGTCTGCCTTCTGCAATGCTGACGCATGTGGAGAAAAGCATCGGGACTGCCTGGCAGACCTCTCCCCAGGAGTCTGGCGTCAGTGCAGAGGGCGGGCGGGGAGGGAGGGTAGCAGAGCTGTTGAGAGAGAGGCCTTTAGATTCAGACAGCTCTGAGCCTGACTCTCAACGCTCTGTTTCTATCTGTATGACCTTAGGCAACTGATTGGACCTCCGAGAGCCTCAGCAGCCAAATGGGTGGCTGCCAGGACCATGGAGAGAGCGGCTGTTAGCTCTGCGACTGTCAGGCTTCTTGCTGGATCCGGAGGCGGGTATACTACTTAAGAGGATATAACTAGACGATAGATGAAGGGGACACGTGGCACTACTGATCTGTCTGAACAGCGCTGTTTCTCCCTCTCCACAGTGGGAAAGATTTGTTTGCATGGATTCATCCATGTTCCCACATCAGGATCCCTTCAAGACCAAACGCAAGGTCAAGTTGGTCTGCTGTCAGCAGAGCAGACGTGGGAAACTAACTCACGCTCTTGGCATCATAACCAAGGGCTCTAATCCAGCGCTGCTTAAACTTTAATGTGCACACAAATCACCAGAGATCTTCTTAAAAGACATCACGAGACAAAAAATGCAACTACGTGTGGTAATAAATGTTAACTAGAATTACTGTGGTGATCATTTTGCAATGTACGTAAATATCGCATCATTGCGGTATACGGCTGAAACTAATATAATGCTACGTGTCATTTATCCTTGAATTTTTAAAAAAGAAAAAATAAATTTTAGATAAATATATATATATTTTCAAAGGCAGATTCTGACTCAGTTGGACTATGGGGTGGGGTCTCGAGAATCTACATTTCTAACCATCTCTCCGTGGTTGACCCTTCCATCAAATGTTGTCTAAGCGCCTGCTGTATTCCAGGTCGTGGGAAAACACAGATAGGTACACCATAGGGACTGTGCTCAACCAGCTCAGCCCCTATGCAAACAGAGAGGGAAGGAACAATGAGACAGACCACGTTTGAGTCGTCACTTCCTATACTTCATCTCATTTAATTCTCCCCAAAGTTCTATGAAATTGCAATCCTTCTTCCCACGCTGGAGGGTAGGAAACTATAATTCAAGGAGTAACGGTAACTCCCACCGGACTGCCCGTCGGTTGGTGGTGTTGAGATTCTGAGCCAGGACTTTTGAATTTCACTGCCCCGTTTATACTTTACAACCGTAAGTTGATTGCGTTCTGTTTTTATTTACTTTGAACTTGACTATCTCTCTTTAGGTTTAGAGAGTGAACTTTTTTCCCCCTCATAAATTTAATTGCTGACATAAAGAAAAAAAAAATCCTGATGTAATTGAACAGGAAGATGTTTACGACCCTCTTCGAGCCGTAGGGCTGCTGGCACGCACGATTTATGACAGCCAGGAAAGGGAAGATAAAAAGCAAGGGAAGACCAAGACAAATGTAGCTATCGAAATGTCGCATTAATATATGGGTTGGCGTCTGATACCGGCGCACTCAGTTGGGGAACTTTTGGGAGACCGTTTAACCAACTAATGAAGATTTAACTTAAGAAACTCTCCAACTTGCTGGAGCTAGAGCGACCCCGTAAATGACAAAGCACATCGTGTGATCAAGAGTCATTGTGGTTGCTTAAAGATGGAGTGAAACGGCCAGCGTTATAAGGGTCACTGGCCAGGAGTCCTGAGGAGTCATCGCAGGGCTGAGGATCTTGCAGAGCTGCAGCTCCCATGTTTGCTCGCATCCGGATAAATGCACACAGATGTTCCTTGAACTTGATCAAGTCTCTTCTCAGCATGAATACAAAATTGATTGGGCCAAATCAGAGCTCGTGCCAGTGAAGCCTGGCTGCATACAGAAATAAAATCAGCCACCTCCCATTTACTTAGAAGTCTCTGGCTTAAAATACACTGGAGGAAAATGTGCGCTTCTTTTTGGAGCGAGAGCCAAATTGCACAGTGACAAAATTATTCCCATCCTCACGACAGCCTCAGCCAGTCGTTCCCTTTTTTAATGCGTTGAAAGGAGGCAAGTTGGCATCGTTAAAAGTATTTTTCCCCCTTCGAAAATACATTATGAAATATGGAGAAACTCGAAACAGAAGAAGGGGCCCCACGCTTAAATCTCATTCCGAGACTGGACTCGAGTACTGTCTGTTCTGGAAGCACTCTGAGGGTCCTAAGAGAGTGACTCTGTATTT
>NW_011888821.1:8244336-8245951 GCF_000151845.1 Pteropus vampyrus | reverse complement strand
CCCTTTTTTAATGCGTTGAAAGGAGGCAAGTTGGCATCGTTAAAAGTATTTTTCCCCCTTCGAAAATACATTATGAAATATGGAGAAACTCGAAACAGAAGAAGGGGCCCCACGCTTAAATCTCATTCCGAGACTGGACTCGAGTACTGTCTGTTCTGGAAGCACTCTGAGGGTCCTAAGAGAGTGACTCTGTATTTGTTGCCTCCTGCTTCGCTCGATGGCCCTGGGCTGGCTGGGACATGAATATTTTTCCCCCGATTCTTTTTTCAAGGTCCTCTTTTTCAAGTAGGGCCCCCTTCCACCGAGTGATTTATCCCCCGCAATAACCTTTAATCTTCACTCTTGCTTGATGAACCCTCATCGTGTCATGTCTTTTTGACTTGGTCATTCTTAAGTACTTAGTCAAGCACCTAGTGGGGGCTGTTTCCTCTTCTGAAATTAGTCCAATACTCCCTTCCTCCTTCCCCCGTCCTTTCTCACCTAACGAAGTTCTGGAAGATAATCCGGGATGTTCTGGTACGAAAATCGCCTAAAATGTGATGGTTAACTCAGCTGGTGCTCAGCCAGCCTCCAACTGGGATGGGATGCTTCCTCACGCCCATCTTGGTCCATTATTTCCTTCCTCTGGAGAAGGATCTGCACTCTGCTCCAGTGAGTCAGCATGCTCCTTGCCAGCCATTTTAGCAATTTTGATACCCAGATGTCTTGTGCCCTTTTAATATCTACGTCACACGGTCACGCTCACCGCTGACAAGTGACAGCATGCATTTTTTTTTTTACCTGTGCTCAATCTCATTTTGTTCTTTTCTCGAACTTTATCCTTAAAAATTAGAGTTTGCTATCTTTGGTGGTTTCTAGTACATGACTAAGATTTTCTTTCCAGCACAGGTGCTTAATGTGTCTTTCTAGAACATTACTTAAGGAGAAAAGGAGTAAATTCTTCATATACCCATAAGAATGTCCCTATTTTTTACTTCCGAGGAAATGGGTCACCATTGATTTTAAGGTTGAAAGTTGCACAGGCAAATTTCCCCCCGTGAAGGGGGAGCATATTATTCAAATCAAAGCCCAGTAATGCAAGGATGAACAAAGGTTTCACCTTACGCATCAAATCAAATCAATTGCTAGTGTCATCTGGTATGCTGTAGTGGAAAAGAACCTGGGAATGAGTTCAGACTGGATGAGAAAATATGGCAGGATGGATCGCTAATGTCTGCCTTGGGCTCGATATGGCAGAACATCCATTCGCTTTTAAAAATGCTAACTCTGGTAGAAGATGAGCTACAGTTTTTCTGCTCTATCTACTAGATGCGTGTACAAAGAATTCTCAAGAAAATCGAAAGTTCCAGAGGGAAATATCAAGTGATCTTCCCCCAAAGCAGTCACTTCTGTCAAAAAAGTTTGATTACACCTGCCAACTCTGATTGATTAATTGTGTCCAGGACTGCTGGGTTAAGCTCCGTGATTGATTAGTAATGTCTGTCACATGAGAAAGAATGGACATGGAACCACATGTATTCTATGTTTTGGTCTCCCGGCTTAGTTCAATTTGCCATTTTATTCTGCTTCTGGAATGTGATGAAGTAGCGAAGCCTTTGGAAGCATCCCACAGATG
>NW_011888821.1:8240061-8242206 GCF_000151845.1 Pteropus vampyrus | reverse complement strand
AAACCACATTTAGTAATTATTCCCGGGAGTATGGCCTTACCATCGCAAATGTTAGTTCTCATTATAAATAAAACTTGTGAAGCCACTTTGAAATGAAAGAGATCAAGAGCTTGGATTGTACAGTCAAGAGACATGCACAGAACAAACATTTTTTTTAAAAAAACAAAACTGCTCATGCTTTCCTTCTCACAGAAGTTAAGGCAGTGTTACCTCCAGTGAGGAGAAATGAGTTTTGATCTTTTGAGTACCTGGAAATATTCTATTTCTTCATCTGGGTGGCAATGACAAAAGCGTTCACTTTATAATTATCCACTGAACCATTCGCATGTTTTATGCATGTCTCTGTATTTTGTTATGTTTCACAATAAAAGAAGTGTCCTAAATTTGTGCAAATTAGGCTTGGAATACAATTTCTAGCTGCAGCATCATATGTGAACTCCAAAATGGCTATCCCTCAAATACTTTGGATGGAAGGGGAACTGGCATGCTCAGAAAAACTGTGAAATGACTCAAACGTGGCTCCCATCATGCCAGAGAGAATCACACAGGAAATACATGTGAAAAGTTTGAATGAAACTCTTTCCTGAAATGAGAGTGAAAAGAGCCTTAGATTAATCGGGGGGATCTCTTCGTAAATTATGTAAATATCTAACCACTCTGCCGTACACCTGAAACTAAGAGAAAATAATAGTGAAAGTTAATTCTAGTTGAGAAATAAAAATTTTTTTAAAATTCAGGGGGGAAAAATTAAAAAAATCATGAAATACACATGTAACTAAACAATAAACACATTATTCTAGTTCGGTATCAGATGATTTTACCTATATCCCACAACTGTAAATTGTAAATGTCATTTGGCTAAAAATTTCGGAGAGCAGAGAATCTTCTCGTGGAGACAATAGGACCACCATCTGTTTGGGGCCACTTTGTATGTAGGCATACATAGTTTTGCATTATTAAAAAAGGTATAGCTCAGGATGTTTTTTTCTTAGGTGGTGTAGCTCACAGACTTGTAAAAAGTTCTATCTGAAAAGATCCTTACAAATCATTTTTTTTCATTCTCTCATGTAGAGCAAGGCACGGAGGGAGAGTTGGAGCTCCCTGAAGGAAAGATTACCCCCCAAAGACTTGGAGATAAAGAAAAATAATAGAGTTGTCAGAAAGATTTCACTCTCCCCGTGGTCTTGATAGGTATTTGTCAACTCTTGTCAGAAAGGCTTGTCATTCTAATGCTTTGCTGTTCCCTGAAAAACAAGAAGCTACTAGCGATACAGCACAAAAGCAATGATTAGATAGAATCTCCAGTTCCTAAATCATTACGTGAGAAGATGGGGCAGGATAAATCAGAGGCGGATGGGAAATGTGTACCATTTGATGAGGAAATATTTATCATGGATCTCTGCTATATCATTTCGGGATACTGAGGTGGGGCTGGAGAGAGTGATAAGTAAATTCGTCTTACAGAAAATGAAATTTTAGAAAACATACTTCTAATTCACGAAGGAAATACAATTTTAAAGCCAAAAAATTTTCAGTTTTGGGACAGTTGTAAACTTATTTCACATGATATCTTTGAAGATTAATAAGAACAACAACAGAAACCCACCATTGAGTTCATAAAATGATTTTTAAAGAGGTATATGTTTTCAATAGCACAAAACACATGTAGAGTGGGCACTCTGCTGGTATATGTGCACAGCCTAGTCTTAGCCCGCCCTTCAGTGATATTCAGAGAAAAGTCTTTTCCTGTCTTTGATTATATGACATTGGCATCTTACTACAGGAAAACCAGTTACCAGGTACAAAAGTAATTGTGAGGTCTACTTGAGGCACCTAGGAGGTTCATTATGGGTGTTATGCAAGCTCACTGCCAAAACTCTGTTTCACATGTTGTTAGTATGCTTAGTACTAAGTCTGAAAACCATAGTCAAAAAAGGGATACAAAGAACTATGTGTGAGCCCAGATACTAGGAGGGTTGCTCGATGGTAAGTAGTCTGGGTGTCCAAGAAGTTGAAAGACTAGCTGCATACACCATATATATATAATCAAAAAATAAGATAGATGGACAGATGGATGGAAGGATGGATGGATGGAAGGATGGATGGATGGATGGATGGATGGATGGATGGATGGATGGATGGATG
>NW_011888821.1:8236996-8238752 GCF_000151845.1 Pteropus vampyrus | reverse complement strand
CCAGATACTAGGAGGGTTGCTCGATGGTAAGTAGTCTGGCTGTCCAAGAAGTCGAAAGACTAGCTGCATACACCATATATATATAATCAAAAAATTGGATGGATGGATGGATGAGTGGGTGGGTGGATGGGTGGATGGGTGGATGGGTGGATGGGTGAATGGGTAGGTGGATGGGTGGATGGGTGAATGGGTACATGGATGGGTGGATGGATGGATGGATGGATGGATGGATGGATGGATGGATGGATGGATGGATAGGTGGATAGGTGGGTGTGTGGGTGGATGGATGGATATATGGAAGGATGGAAGGATAGAAAAATGGAGAGATGGATGGATGGATGGATGGATGGATGGATGGATGAACATAGGCCTGGGAGTAGACCACCTCATTTCATAAATACTCACACGAATCCAAGTGTATAAGTACTCAGTTAGCTTTTAGAAAATGACAAAGGTTAGTCCACTCACTCCAGAGAACGGGGAAGCTGGAGCCCAGTGTAGCCAAGAACAATAGTGCAATTAGGCCATGACCAGTACTAGGAGGTGAGGTTCTCAAATCTGAGTATTTCACTCTTGGGTTAAAAACACTCAGCGGTTTCCCACTTTTCTTAGGAGACAGTCCTAATGCTTACTATGACCATCTTTGGTCAGCTCCTTCTAGAAGCAGATCTTGAGTCCAGGATTCTAGTCCATGTTCTTAAGAAAGTACTTTCAAGAGACTGGGGAAACAGGCTAGAAAAGGAGGAGACAAGGAAGGGTGACATTTCAGGTCACATCCTATCCCCAGCCTGACCCCGCGGGGGCTGTGGGACACGAGCTGCACCTCGGAGTCTGTTCTGTTGCAAGACGAAAAGACTAGGGATCTGTGCTCCCCACCAGTCAGTCACTGGTGATGGGCCACCCCAGGAAATGTAAAATCAGTTGTCAGTCTGGTGTGGTAGCTCCAACAGACCAGAGGAAGCCTCTGACGAAGGCCATAAACGCCAGCCATTAGCAGCAGAGCGCACAGGAGCTGGGGGATGTGAGCACAGAATGAGTACAAGAGATGGGAGGGGACGTGCGAGGGACAAAACATGTGTCTGCTACACCGGTGACCTGCAAGGCCAGCATGATCCAGTGCCTCCTGACATCTCCATCCTCAGCTGTCCCCAAGCTCCCTGTATTGGTCAGGGTTCCCGAAGGAAACAGAACGACGTAAAGAGATTTATTATAAGGAATCGGTTCACACAATTATGGAGACACAGAAGTCCCGCGCTCTGCCACGTGCTAGCTGGAGTCCGGGACAGCTGGAGGGGTAAGTTCCACTCTGAGCACAAGAGAAAACCGATGTCCCAGCCCAAAAAACAGTTTGGCAAGAGAGCAAATTCTCCCTTATTCCACCTTCTTGTGCTAGTCAGGCCTCCAACTGATTGGATGCGGCCCACCCAGGTTAGGGAGGGCAACCTGCTTTACTCAGTCTACGGATTCAGATGTAGCCAGAAACATCCTCACACACACCCAGAATAATGCTTAACCAAATATCTGGGCATCCCAGTCAACATATAAAATTAACCATCACAGTCCCCTTGGTTCCCATCTACGAGCCACAGGCGCAGTAGACAATGTATGAATGTATAGACCAAGCCGGTCCAAGAATAAAGAAGGTGATGCTGGCCAGGTAGGTAAGGTTCTGAGCTCTGAAAGTGGTGCCCAAGTAAGGGTACGGTGACCTCATGTCAAAAAGAAGTTGGTTTGTTTTGTATTGTGGTTGGGTTGG
>NW_011888821.1:8225721-8236946 GCF_000151845.1 Pteropus vampyrus | reverse complement strand
GTGCTAGCTGGAGTCCGGGACAGCTGGAGGGGTAAGTTCCACTCTGAGCACAAGAGAAAACCGATGTCCCAGCCCAAAAAACAGTTTGGCAAGAGAGCAAATTCTCCCTTATTCCACCTTCTTGTGCTAGTCAGGCCTCCAACTGATTGGATGCGGCCCACCCAGGTTAGGGAGGGCAACCTACTTTACTCAGTCTACGGATTCAGATGTAGCCAGAAACATCCTCACACACACCCAGAATAATGCTTAACCAAATATCTGGGCATCCCAGTCAACATATAAAATTAACCATCACAGTCCCCTTGGTTCCCATCTACGAGCCACAGGCGCAGTAGACAATGTATGAATGTATAGACCAAGCCGGTCCAAGAATAAAGAAGGTGATGCTGGCCAGGTAGGTAAGGTTCTGAGCTCTGAAAGTGGTGCCCAAGTAAGGGTACGGTGACCTCATGTCAAAAAGAAGTTGGTTTGTTTTGTATTGTGGTTGGGTTGGGTTTTGTTTTGTTTTATTTTGTTTTCCCAGTGAGTGTTGATTTTCAAAGCACAGACGGGCTTCTAATTTTAACAAGCTCCAGAAGTCAAAGAAAAGAATAGAGATCTTTACTCTACAACAGGCGTTCTCAGAGGAGACTGTATCATCCCCAAGGGGGTGAACGTTGGTGTTCTGGTCCGGGGAGATGCAAAACAATCTTACTCTTTGTATGTATAAAGCGCAGATCTATATACAGTGCATAAACAGATATACGGTATATCTATGGTGTCAAAATTTCATGGAGAACAATTAGAAAAAATGTCTGAAAAGGCCTGGGAAGAGTGGCAGTCAAAAAAAAAAATTTAAATGTTAAGAAACATCATTCTAAAACCACAACGATCTCAAACTGGAAGGGAGCACCCCTCCATCTAATATGTTATGACTAGAAGGACCCAGGAGCTCAGAAGCGCCCACATGTCACAGGGGTTAGTGACAGAGCTCGGCATAGCCCATACTTGTTTCTTTTTTATTCTAGAACAATGTATATTCCTCCTTTTTAACACACATGAGAATATATCGGTAAGCAGGGCCCAAGTCTTCACATCTCCTTAACCCACATTCCCCACTGAGGTGACACTTTAGAAACAAAATACATGATCTGTGTGGTAAGATGACACGACTTCGGGATCCTTAGGTAGAGTTCTATCGTCTGAGTGGTGTGACGAGGGACAGGCAGAGGAGACAGGGCACGCCCATGGAGTCGGGGCCCAGGCATGTCAGGGAGCAAGAAGAATGCAGAGCTCAGAACGGTGGGGGACAATAGATGTGGTGTAGGAAACATGAATTCTTTCTGACTCCCATCTATCCTTCGCATCTCAAAATAGATTCTCCGCATCGCTCCTTAGAATGCATCCGGAAAGCCGAGGAGACAGGATAGACAAAATGATAAAAGAAAAAAATCCTGTGTGTGATACTAAGGTTCTATTTATCACCTGATAATTCACTGATATTAGACTCACCTGTGTGGCTGTCACTTAGCTTTAGAATTTTCCCCAAGGTCTGTTTCATTCGTTCGTTCATTCATTCATTCATTCCTTCATTCATATCATAGGTACACTCGGTCAGTCAGTCCTCTAGTGAGCACCTACTATGTGGTAGGCATTTCCCGAGGCATTGCAGCTGGCAGTGGGGGAGCAATAAAAATCAGATTCTGCCCTAGCTCCAGGCAAATTTTAATTTCCGCAGCGGTGCTAAGACTCTAAGACAGGTACCCAAACCTCCGTTTTAATAAAACGACCCTCCAGCTGTGGCTGGCACGTGACAAGTGTATTTTCTGACTCGGGGCGAGGGAAGCCGGCCCTGTCATGTACCCAGTGCCACTGTTCCCTGCCAGGCCTCCTAATCCATGTTCGAAGGCAGTCAGGACTAAATGAAATTACGGGGGGGGGGGGCGGGGGGAGGAAAATGCAAAATAAATAAATAAATACAACTTTTAATTGGCTGACTCTGATCTCTCCGCTCTGACTGTATCCCTGAGTTGGCAGCTTGTCACTTGCGGTTGCTAGGCAACTGTGTGGGGGTAAGGGCGAACGTGGCAGCTGTGTTTTCCGCCTTGTGCTATGGGTCTCCCCGGGTGTGTGAGGCTGAAGTCTGGCTCCACCTGACCCCTGACAGGGGCCTGGGATGCCCCGTGCAGCCGGCCCCATAAACAAGCCTCTGCCCTACTGCACGAAGCTGCCTCCGGGGCGAGGTCTTGACATAACTTCATCCCTTCTCCAGTGACAGCACCCGGGCGGTGACTGCTGAAAAGACCCCAGCGATCTAGGACAGGCCTTCTGAGCCCCTCAGGTACATCAGCAGAGCCGCTGCAAGAGCAGAGACTGGAGAAGCGGGTGGCCTTCTCCGACAGGTGTGCCGCGCCTTGTGGGAGCCTCGCTCTCCCGTCTGCACGTACTCGTTCCTGGAGCGCGCGGAGTTGGGGCTCTGCAGCCTTGAGGAGCTGGGTTGCACTGCTGCACAGGAGCTGTGCACCTTCATGCGCATGTCTCGGCCCCTCTGGGCCTGCGTCTCCTCGCCTCACCGTGGACAGAGCGCCGCTGCAGTTCCAGGGTCGCCAGGAGCATTTCCGGCGCCGATGCGTGTAAACCGTTGAGCGCGACGCCTGGTGCAGGTTTCGCTCCGCGAGTTTTAGCAACCCGTCCGCAGGTTTCCGTGAAGAACTCTGGGCTGGGACGGAAGTCTGTGATCGCTGTACTTCCTCATTCCTCCGGCAAGGAATCTGAGACTCAAGAGTCAGAGCGACGTGCCTGAAGCCATGTAGCTGGGACTGGAACCAGGTGTTCAGTTGTCACCACCCAACCCTGCCAGGATGGGGTACCAGAAGAGCTCTCCTGTGTGGAATGCATCTTGCAGGTAGCTGGGTATCAGTTCATACTGGGTAATCAGAGCAGCACTGGGTGGACAGCTACCCAGAAAACAGACCAATCATTCTCAACAAGTGACATCTTATAGAAAATGTTTTCGTATTTCCCTGGTGGCTGATAGAAGAACCTGTCGCCTCCAGAAGATCCATCCTCCCTCCTATGGCATCTAAGACTTTTCGTGGCCTGGGTACCACTCCCGCTTCAGTCCAATTTCTCCCCATAGCCCCTGATCTTCCTGCTGATCTTCAAACATGCTGGGGAGGCCCCTGCCCCAGGGCCTTTGCACAAGCCCCCGCCTTTGTTCCGAACACAGATATTCACCTGGCTCCCACCTTCACGTCTTCAGGCCATTGCCAGAAGAAGTCCATATCCTTGTCGAGGCCTTTCCCAATATTTAATATCGCAACCCACAAGCTCTCTCTATTCCCCTCCCCTGCTTGTAGGACTTGTCACCAGCTGACACATTCTACATGTGTTTGTTATCTGTGCCCTGCCCCTACCCTGCCCTACAAGCTCCATGAGAGCACCGAGTCTTGTCCTTGGTTCCTTGCTGTATGCCCAGTGCCTAGAACTGTGCCTGGCCCATGTTAGGTGCTCAATAGACCCCTTATGACTAAATGGTACCTTGGTCCTCTCGCATGTGAGGCTTCCCCTGCCTTCCCTTCCCCACCGCTGCCTTCCCTTCCCAACTCCTCGTCCTTCGCCAGGCGGCAACAAGCATCATCTCCTTTTGGAAACCTGTCTTCTCCTCCTCCAACCGGATGGGGGCCTTGCCATGGAGGTCCGCAGAGCCCTGCCCTCTTCCTGTAGAGCGGCCGACAAACTGCATCGCAGTCACCTGTTCACCTGGCTCTACAATTGGAGCAGCCACGAAACAGAAAGTGGGGGATCCTCTGACCAGCTGCTCTCCATGGTTTTCGGAGACCATCCTCTCCTCCAGATTGAGGCACTTGAGGGTGGGGCGTGCGTGGAATTCATCTTCATGTTCCCAGAATCTAGTGCAGTTCCTGCCACAGCGTAAGTGCACCAGACAGCGGCTCAGATGGTAGCAGTGGCACTGCCTGAGTGCTCTCGCTCGCAGCCACACACAGGTCTGTCGGCGACCCTTGACCTCGGCACTCTTGAAATTCGGGGCAGGATCATCGTTCTTCGCTGGGCCAGGGGGACTGTCCTGTGCATTATAGAAAGTTCGGCGGCGTCCCTGGCCCCTACCCATAGGCCAATAGCGCATATCCTAGTTGTGACAACAAGAAAGTCTGCAAACATTATCGAATGTCCCCTGGGAGGCAAATGGCCCCTGACTGAGAACCACTGGCTTGAGTATTTACTGTGAATTAAATAATTCAATCCTTACAGCAATGCCATGAGGAGGTACTCTTATTAAATGCATATTACATATGAATCAAGTTCAGAGAGATTAGGCAACTCACTCAAAGTCAGGCAGCTAGGAATCAGCAGCATCAAGATACGAACTGGGCCTTGGGGCTCCCAAGCCTAGACAATTAGCCACCTACAAGTTAAGGTTGGAGGGGAGGGGGTTCGGGAATGGGGATGGGGAGGTGGGGCTAGTATGTATTGTTTTTGACACAGTCATCATTATTTTTAACTTTGCACAGAGGAGAAAACAGGCAAAGGAAGTACCCGGCTATGGGAGGCAAAGCAACCAGAATTCAAACCCAGGCAATCTGACTCTAACATTCATGGAGGAGGCAAGGGGCAGGGGATTCCTACTCGGCTCCAAGTCTGTGCAAAGTCACGCCGCCCTTCGCCCAGCTTTCCCTGCCAGGCGAGCCTTGGCACAGTCCCCGCGTTCCCTTGGAAATAGTTTCACTGCTCCTTAAACTCTGTGTGCCTGATTCTCCAGGGCACGGAGCCCTGAGAGTCTCCGAGAGTACTTTCATGTTCCAAAGCGGTCTTATACTCAAAGCAAACTGTGTGCGGGAGCGTGCCAGAGGCTTCCCCCAGCTAGGACTTCCAACATGGGGATGGCCTCTGTCTCCATCCAAACTGGGCTTAGCAGAAGAGTGTGAAGGAGCCTGGCGGGAGATATCGGGGTGTTGTCAGACCACTGCAAGGGTCTCCTCCTACAAAAAAATGAAGAGGCCTTATGAAGCGCCTTCTCCAATGCTCTTCCTTTTGCTAGTGTCAGAGGCGTGTTGTGTTTCAGAGGCGTCTCCTGCTATGATTGCCCGGTGTTTAAAATAATGATCAGATCATTTTCCCGCAGCCATTTCATCCAATGAGCCCAAATAGGATTATTGAGAAATCGCAAGGTCTTGCAGGAAATGTCTCTTCTGACCTTGGACGCTGTTAGCCAGGCTGACTCAGAGAAAATAAGCTCCCCATTTCACGGTGAGAGATGACAGATCTGCAGCCTCTTCTCCAGGGAGGGTGACCCCAAGATGGTAGGGAAGAAGCACTCCTGACGGATGATAATTGATCACCTGTGCACCCAGACACACCTGCCCGCTCTGCCTACAGGAGGGGAGGCGTTGTGTGTGTGCAGGTGACTGTTTCTGTGATTCTCCACAATGAAGCGATGTTAGCTTCTCTTAAGCATACGCTCAGCTTCGCCAAGAAGCAGAGGAAAAGATTATAGTAGGCAGAGTACGATCGATGGTCCTTTTAAAGATTTTTTTTTTTTCTTAAAAGCCCAGTTTCGTAAGTAAATGAGAATAGTGAAGACCACAGGAGGAAAGAATGAGAAAACACTTGCAATTTCGGATCTCAAAATGTGAGCCAAAGCATAATAATGATGATGATAAATAAAGGCATGCAAGAATTGGCGAAAGGATTAATTAATCAAAATATATGGCTCCAAAATGATGGCACACATCCTCTCTGTTCTTTCTGTCTCCCTCCTTCCTTATACACACACGCGCACACACACACACGCACACATGCACACATACGCACACACATACACTAATCCCGGTATTGCAAATCAATAGGGAGAGGAAGATGTCTCCATCCATGTACGCCAAGGAAAACAGAAAGCACTCGAGGTATTTCAAACAGAGAGGGATTTAATACAGGGAATCGATTACACATGTATACAAACCAGAAGGACAAAGGGGAGTACGTTCTGTTGACCGCAGATGAACCCTGACACTCCTACGGCTGAAGAATTAAAACGGGGAAGGTGGTGGTGTCAAGAGCCTCGGACTCTGCATTCCTGCTGATACTGTGGCCACAAGCAGAGAAATAGCTTTTACCTTTCTCCACTTGCCAACCCCATGACTGCTTCCCATTGGCAGAAACTAGCACTAGCTGGCAAGGAACTCTGGGAAATGTATTTTTCAGGCTCCCAGCTACGGTGGTATAGAGAATATTATATAAGGACAGGTGGGGGCACTGAGAGTCAGAAGACAGCACCTGGCATAGAGGAGTCATTTAATATTGCTTTAAAAAGCAACTGGTATGGATTTGGTCATAAAATAATGAGTCAGTTTTATAAACCCTCGTGTACTATCATGTCTTAAGTGGTCATTTTATGTGAAGATTCGCTGGCTTGTTTGTATATTAAAAACTTTTCAAAAACTATAGAAAACATAAATAAACTAATATAGGCCGTTTTTTTAAAAAGCAATTGGTTAGCAACTGAGCAAAACCAAAGATTTTCACTTCGGGCTGTATGGCAAAATAAATTCCAAGTCGTATGAAGGGTTAAACGCATACTTAAGATCTCAAAGGCAGAACAGGAAAAGAACACAAGATAAAAACATAATGAGAAAAAAAATCCACTTAAGAATGACAGAGATCTTTCTAGATATTGAAGCAATGAAGGAAATCACAAAAGGAAAAAATTCACATATTGGAATAAAAGTGGTTTCCAATGATCAGAGAGATGCTATGCAAAGCTAGGAACCAAGCAATCTGGAAAGTATATTTACAACATGCATTGAAATGGACTTAAAACCTAACATTACCAAGTAAAGGCGAAACTGTATCCCAGTGACTCAGCAATTCCACGAGAGAAACACGGGTGCAAAATGAAGTGGTATTCAGTAGAGGAAACGAGCGAATTTTAGTATGCATATTAACATAGATAAATAAGCCACAGAAGAATAGTTACCATCATTACTCCACTTACATAAAGTTCAAAACCAGATAAACTTGGTTTTTACAGATACATGAGTGGGTGATAAAACTATAAGGAAAATCGAAGAAAGAATTACCACAAATGTCAGAATTATGGCTACCTCAGAAGGAAGGAGGAAAAGTCACTTAGGAGAGACACCCAGGAGGTTTCTAAGGTGGAGAAATATACTATTTCATAAACTGGGTGGTGAACCAATTAGCGTTTATCGCCTTATTATTCTGGTGATTGAAATTATACACATACTTTTGATATATGTCAAAATAAGACTGAAAAATAAAAAATTAAGACAAAGAAAAATTCAAAAAGTAAAATATAAATAAATATTCAACCTTCTGTATCAAAGAATTGTAAATTTAAATAATAAAATAAGATTTTTTGACAATCCCATTAACAAAGATTCTAAACCTCATAATTGTCATTATTAGCATGGTGTAGTGAAAAAAAATCTCATCCTCTTGGTGGGAATATAACTTAGTTATACATTTCTGGAAAGCTACTTGGCAATGGATATCATGAGCTTTTAAAAATATCTCTGCCTTAGGAAAATGACTAGGATGATTACAAAGAGATTGCCATTATCATATGAAAATGTTTATTATTATTTAGTCACAAAAGCAGACTATAAAACTTCATACCCAATATGATTTCATCTATTTTAAAAAGCAAACATTAAAAAAAGGAAATAAAACAAAACATCGACAGCAGTAACGTCCGGATATCAAGATGATGGATACTTTGTTTTTCTTCATTTTTCTATATTTTCTAATTTCCTAAAATAAGCAGTGATTATTTTTATGATAGGGTAGGAAAGGTGGTGGAATTTAATAAAAAAATAAAAGTCCAGTTGTGCTCACATTTTCTTCCTGCTCGTATTACATTGCACCTCAGCTTGTAGCTTGGCGTGATTCCAAGAACATTCTCTTGTGGCAAAGTAAGGTCAGTTCCAATTACTGGTCTTCGTTTCCACCCTGACTTACATCACGGTAGAGAAAGGGAAACTAACATTCACTGATTGTTGTCTTGGACACCAGTTTTCTCCTCCATATCACCCCTGTGAGACAGGAAATGTTACTCCCATTCTAACATTGAAGAAACTGAGGCCGGGTGGGCTTAAGTCACTGGCTTGGAACACACAGCTGGCAAGCAGCAAAGACGTACGTCTGATTCCTGAGTGATTTCTCTCAACTTCCCATATGACGAGCCGCACATTCAAGCGTCCTATTGCAGACTTAAAACCTGGCCCAGAAATCAGGCTGCCTGGGCTGAGGAGCTGCCTCCACTTACTAGCTATAGGACTGCGGGTAAGTTTTCTTCAATGTCCCTGTGCCTCCGTTTCCTTGTCAGTAAAATGGGAATAATGGTGTGTCCTCCTTAGAAGGTTGGTTGTGAGGAATAAACAATATGATGCATGTAGAGTGCTTAGGACAGTACCCGGCACTCAGGACAAGTGAGCCAAAGTGGTTATCTCGAGTGGGGTCTGAGCAAACAATAAGGACTGGTTTGAGGCCATTTATGCTCTCACTCACCCGATGCCTCTGGTGGAATGCCATCGGAGATTATCTGGTCCCAGATATGCTCTCAGGGATGGGGACACCGAGGACCACAGCGGTGAAGTGAGTACCGTGGACCCTTCAGTGGTAAGTGACTGCGGGTGCTACTACCAGCCCTGTCTTTTCCATCACCATATACAGCTGTCCCTGATCCCCACCTGCTGGGACAAACAGCAGGGGTGGCCAGACCACACCTTGGAAAAAGCGTCATCTCTTCATGCACACACTGTTCTTCATATACACCTTATCATTTGGTCAGTCTCTCAATAACCCCAAGAAGGGACCACGGCAGGCGCTGTGGATGAGGAAATGACCTTGGAGAGTTCGGATTTTCTCCTGGGTCCCATGGCGGAGCTGAGACATGACCCCCAGAGCTCCTTGCACAACACAGTGGTGCCTCAGAGAGCTTTGTGTCTTTCCTGTATCATGGAAAAGAAGCTGGACTGGTGGATGCCTTCACCCTGATTTCGCTCTTACATCCCATCGCGGCGGCCATTATCCACCAGTATCACATGATCAGGGGGCGGCTTCGTCCAGCTCTTCCTCAATGGGCCTGATCTACCGAGTCTCTCTTCCAGCGCCCAGGTAGCCAGGTGTGGGGATTGTGACAGAGGCGAGGCCAGTGGGACAAAAGTAACGTTACCCCTCTTTTCAATTCATCCCTTGCTGCCTGCAGCCTTAGGGTTAAAACACCTTCCTTACTTATGCATGATGTCAACCCCAGATGCCTTAAGGAAACTGACAGCAACCAGGGCTCTCAGAAGCTGTGTGTGTGGGGGTGGGGGGGAGTGTAAATGGGAACAGCCTCTTGGGAAAAAAGCCAAGTAGTATCACCTAAGGCTAAACATTGACCTACCCTATGACGCAGTAATTTCACTACTAGATACATACTCAAGAAAGGAGTGCTCATGTCCATCAAAACACATGGATTAAAATGTTATGATGGCTTTACTAATAACAGGCAAAACTACAAACAAGTTAAATGTTCATCGATAGGGAAATGGATAAATTTGTGGAAGTATTCAGTCAGTGGCATTTTATATGGCAATAAAAAAAGAAGGAAATACTACTGCATGCGACGGTATGCATAAATCTCACAAGTGTGAGGACAAAATAAGACGGACGCCAAAGAAAATATGTTGTAATGATTCCATTTACATGAAGTTCAAGAACAGGCAAAACTACCAATGGTGATAAGAAGTCATGTACCGTTTATCGTTATGGTGGTTTCTACTGACTAGGAGGTGTACACAAAATGTCTGGGGTTATAGATGTTCTATGTTCCATATTTTGACCTTGAATGGTAGCTGCATGGGGATGAACATGTGTAAGAATTCATCAAGCTTTACATGCAAGAAATGTGCACTTTTGTTCTTTGTATGTTATATCTCAACAAAATACTTAAAAACAAATCCTGTCAGCTGGATCACTAAGGATGTATTCCCTAGAAACTCAGAATAATCCCTAAGCAAAAACCCATAAGATCAGGTTACCTTTTAAGTCAACCCATGGATCCCGCATACCTCGCAGGTTCTTCTGTCTCAAAGATCTGCCCCCAGGCTTGGATAAATCTCTCTCCTCTGAGTTGCCATTGTACTCAGCATTCTGCTGCTGTGTGTCTGTCTGTCTTCCCATCAGAATATATATCCCGAGATCAGGGTCTATGCATCGTTCATCTCCTTTTCCCAGTACCTAGTGAAATGCCTGGCTTAGAGTGGACACTCAGTAACTATCAACAGACAGTTGAAGGAGCAAGTGAGTGAGTGAGTGAGTGAGTGAGTGAATGAATGTACATAGCACACACAAGTAGGATCCATGATCACAATCCTGAAAACTGCTGCGGGGCTGCGAGCTGCAAAAGCATTCTTTAGGCAGCATGGTGGAGACCATCAGTTCTTAGCCTGGGTAGCTTTTTCCCCACAGGGGACATCTGGAAGTGTCTGGAGATATTTTTGATTATCACAACTGGGGAGAGGGTGCTACTGTGACCAGGATGATGCTAAATATCCTACAATGCACAGGACAGCCCTCTCTTCTCCAACACACACGCCCACATGCATGCGCACAATCATCCAACACAAAAGGTCAATTGTGCTGAGGCAGAGAAACCCTAGTGCCGAGAGGAGGAACAGCTGCTCCACAAAGACAGAAATCCTTGAGCTCAAGTGTCAACTCGCTACTCGTTAGCTAGGTGACTCTGGATAAGTTACAATTTGTCAGAGCTTTCTCCCTTGGACAAATAGGGCTGATATCTACCTTAAACGTGGCAGACAGGAGTGAACGAGCTAAGCTATGCAGAGTGCCTGGCTCAAGACAGGAGCCTGGTGAGATTTTGTTCACCTCCCTTCCCCACTCCCTGCTTCTGATCCCCGTCCCCAGAGTCACGGATGGGAAATTCTTACTAAGAGAAACACCTTCGAGCTTTTTCTTCCTCTGCTTATGAAACTACTGGAGAGCGAGGCTGCCTGTGAAGAATGCATCTTATTTGCTGGGTACATCAATAGCTTGTGTTCCTAATGAAATGCATTATTAAAAGATAAAGCCAACATATTCAGAACTCAAGCCCGCACTGCATCCCAAAGTAATCCGTCATCCTCTCAGCATCGCGGGTGTCCTGTAAGCCGGCCTCTGAAGCATGGGTTCCGATTTCCCCGCCCTCCCTCGCTTTTCTCTAAGCC
>NW_011888821.1:8218964-8224836 GCF_000151845.1 Pteropus vampyrus | reverse complement strand
TCCCGGTATTTCTCCTCTTACAGAAAAGAAACGAAAGCCCTGGACATCATATCCCTCTAAAATTTCCCTCATTCGTTTCCTCCTTTTCAAAGGAGGCCATCGCATTGACAAATTCTGCGGTGGCTTCTCTGAGCCCTTGTTTTATCCTTCGGCAACATTTCACACAGATAACCACTTCCTTCTTGAAATATTTTTTTCTGCCTTGACTGCTGTGTCACCAGGAAATTTTATTTTTCCTCCTAACACCACGGCCAAGATTCTCAGTCTGTTCTTCTGGCTCTCCTCGTTCTGCTTAATGTAAACTATTAAGTGTCATGGGGCTTAGTCCTGGGAAGCCTTCAGTTCTCCAGCTATACCCCTCAGCCAGGGAGTAACTTCATCCAATCCCATGGCTTTAAAAAACATCTACATGTTGATGTCTCCTAAGTTTGCATCTCCAGGTCCAATGTCTACCTTCATCTTCAGACTCCTTCATTCAATTGCCTACCTATTCTCTCCTTGGATGTCTTATCACCTCAGACTTAACAGAGTTTCAAAGACCTTCTGATTTTTCTTCCAAAATTGCCTCCTATGCCAGTCCTCCCAATTCAGGAATTATCACAGCCACCCAGTTTCTCAAGACAAAATCCTGGGAATCATCTTTGACTTCTGTTCACAGCTCAGAGCTCGCAAGCAAACCCCCAATCAAAATCCATAGACTTAGCATATAAAACCCAGTTTTATAAACGTCTCTCCATCTCCAATGCCGCTACTCTGGCATCTCCATTTCGTCCTCCCTGGAGTGCTGCAAAGTCCCATTTTCTATTAACATTTTCTTTGAATAGGTGGAACACATGTTCCAATATCAAACCACATTAAAATCTGCACACTCTGACCTCCTTTGGTCCATTCCACCCCTACCGCTCACAGGTAACCAAATTTCAGTTGTTGTGGGTGTCCTTACAAAGTCTTTATCCAAATTATATATACATACGGATAGGTATCTCCCCCCTGATTTTGCACAATTGTTAGCACAGGATGCATTCTGTTCTGCCCCTCTGACTTTACCATACAGCTTGGAGAGTTTTCCTTATACGTGGAGACAGCTTCCTTATTCTTTATTTAATTGCTCAGTATTCCGTTATATGACTACAAGAGAATTCATTTAACCAATACTCTATCCTTTGATAACTGCTTTATTTCCGGGCTTTCGCTATATCAAATGATATCGCAATAACCTTGCATACGGTATTTTCATACATGCAGTTACTTCCATGTGATAAATTACCAGGAGTAGGTTTGCTGAATTAAAGGGAACCTGCAAATGCCACCCAATTGATTTCTCTGTTTTCTCTCTTGAGCTCTACATTATATTTCCAAAAGCATCTACAGGGGCGCTTTAGAAATGTAAATCGTATTAGGTCACTCTCCAGCTCAAAGCCCTCCGATGGCTTTCACTGCATATATATGAGATGTAAATGCCTCACTCTGGCCTCCAAGATGTGCTCGCTTCAGACTGTGCCGACTCAGCCCCACTGTACAGGCTCCTGCAGTTCTTCTTTATGTGTTTAGAATGCGCCCAACTCCCCTTGCCTTCATGCTTGTTCATTCCTCTAGGTGGTGCACTCTTTAGCCAGATCACCGTACGTCTCACTCCCTGTCTTCAGAGCCGCTTCAATATCACCTCCTCAGAGAAGCTTCCATGACACTCTATCTGAAACCCTCCACCCTGTCCCTCACTGCTGGCACCACCCCAGTATATTGTTGTATTTTATTCTCTTTATAACTCATCACTTCCAGATAGCGTCCCGATATATATATATATTTTTTTTTATCAATTATATATATAATTTTATCAATTACATAAATATATATATATATATTTGGCCTATGTCTCCTTCTAAAATGTAAGCTTCGTGAGGGCAGGGAAGTGTCTGGTTTGTCACTATATCCTCTGGTTTGAGAATAGTGCCTAAAAAAGTCATGCCCTGACAACAAATGTTTGTTGAATGAATGCCTGTTAACGCCCCAGTGTATTAACTTCTAGCATCTTTCCCAAAATGTATTTTTTACATATGTGAGGTGTTATCATGCAAATAATTTTATATTTTGGAATTGTCACCTAACATTATATTTAAACATTTCTCCCAGAAATTACAAATTCTTTACAAACCCCCTTATTTATGCATTTGGGATAATCTGTCATAGAGATTACAGTCATTTCAATCATTCGTTTTGTTAGATATTTATGCTGTTTCCACTATTTTTGTTGTTTGAATTAACATGGCAACAAACATATTTAAGCATAAACATTTGCCCATACTTTTAAATGTTTCCTAAAACTAAATTTACCAGGTTAAACAGGTAAGATCATTTTAAGCCATCAGGTACTTTTACGGAATAGCTTGTCAGGAAGATTGCAATAATTTTCCCACCTCCCAACAGTAAATCCACCCCCGCCATCCTCAGCAGCTTTAATATTTTTTCAGTACTTGTTAATTTGCTAATTTAAATTGTTGTCTTTTATAACTAATGAAATTGAATAATTTTATAGGGCGGCTTTAACCGGCTAATAATAGCGTTATGTGAATGCCCGTTTCCACAGGCTTAGGGAGAATTTAGCTATATTCAAGTTCAGACTATCAAATAATCTGACAGTAAATTTTCTATGATGGAAAAAAATACAGTAAACAACCTTGTGGGATTAGCACATAAGTACTGCTTGCTCTCACCTACTTTGAGGAAAGATGAACCCCCGATACAGTGCATTTTCCAGGAAATGCATTGTACTTTCCTTGTTTTCCACATTAAGATGCAATTTCCAAGAAAGAGGCATTTTTGAATCATTGATGGATATTACGACGGGTCCATCATAAAGGTTCCATGTGGTGGGCTTTGTTTTGCATTTTCATGGACTATGCTTCTATCCAGAACCTATTATTAACTTGGATTGTTTAACTTGACCCCTCCCCAAGGAATAGCCTCCATGCGTGGGCATCAACAAGATAACATAAGCCAGCATCTCTCTTCTTGTGTTTAAGCTAAACTTTCAGTTGATCTTAAATTTTTCAATAACTGTCTTCCCAAACTAGGCACTTTATCCAAGGATATCAAATTAGCATGTTATAAGGAGTTCCGCACAAACCACTTACATTGGTTCACAGATGACTTTAAAAATTCAGCGAGCCAAGAATCCCACATTATTGATTCATGCTAACAAAACGATGAAGCACAGCTAATCTTCACAACACACGCTGGGCAGAATGACATTTACAAATGCAGACATACGGAAACCAATTGGATGTGATTCTTTAAGAATTAAACTGATGGCTGCAATTAGACGTGAAAAGGTGAGCATTCCTACTGCTGGGAATTGAGACCTGGCCTCGGGCATCTGGTCTAATCTGGCCTCATCCTTGGTTAACCATGTTATCCCGCTGACCGGCTAGTTGAATGGAATTCCCCATGACTACTCAGGTTAATTAAATTGGTTTGTAAAGTATGGCACCTTACGGCTTCAACTTGCCTCTTGTACTTTTAATCACAACTGCTTGGAAGGAGGCCGTGCCTGGGATGGTCACAGTTGAATATAGAATACATCTGATTCTATATTGGAATTAAACATTAAGATCCCAAAAGCTGGGGAATTCTTGGAACCTGTCTTTAAAAACTGTTCTTTCTTTCCTTTTAAAGGCATACTCAGGCCTGACGCATAGCTCCCAGTCCTAGAGAACAACTCTATCTGCTATTTCTGAGTAGTTTCAAGGTTAGCCTGATACACATCACCCAAAGAACAGAAAATCTACTTGATAACCTTCAAGATAACTCTGATCGTCTTAAAATTCATAATGACTCCGCTTACCAGCAAAGCAGAACAGCAATGGAGTGAGAAGCGTTTTGCAGCCACGGAGGGTAACAGAAAACACCTGTATTTGGACACCAAATCCAATCCCTGTCGCATACTGACATGGTAAGGGTTCAATAATGTGCTGTTATTATGTCCTAGCTTCCCCATCCCACCTACACCTGGCCGGATTATTCTGAGATTCTATTAGGATGGCTTTGGGAAGCTCCTCTAAAGAAACACATAATCCTAAAAGACTGCGTCTCTTGGCTTTCTCTTGGCTTTTTCCATTTGTCTCTTGGTATTCTCTTCCCCATCTTTCCAAAGCATGCAACGCCTTCCATATTCCCCGTTATGCGCATACACTTGGGGAACCAGCAAGAACATACTCAAAGAAAAACTCCAAGAGAGAACAGTTTTGGTAACACGCATTAATGTTTCTATAATAGGGCCCTTTCTGCTGAAAGTGAGCAAAAAAAAAAAAAAAACCCAAAAACCAAAAGACCATCAAGCAAGCAAACAGAACCCTTGAATTATCCCGAGAAACAGCTCTAAATGTTGGTCACGTGGAACACAAGCATCGCCCAAAGAGCATAAAATCCTCTTGACAAACTCAGACCTTTTAAAAGTCACGACTGTTCGGCTGAATGTGCACTGGAGCAGAAAGTCCCTAACTCTGAAGTCTGACCTTCCTGGAGACGCGTCCTACCCCGCCTTCTACTGCCGAGACTCGCGATTTGGGGCGTCTAACCTTGCCCGGCCTCGCTTTCCTCATCTACGAAACGAAGATTGCAATGACCTTTGGCACGACTGAACTTACGGCTCTAACGACGTCATCAAAATTCAGTTTCTTTCCACCTTTAAATCCTACCTTTTGCTGCGCAGGCTTCATTCTTAGGATCCGGGGTGGCTCCCAGCATCTCCAGACTTCCTGCCGGTGAAAATCCAGGTGAGATGAGGGAGTCTCCTGAAAAAGTCCTGATGCTTTCTGATTGGCCTGAAGAAAGCGGGTGCGGATTGAAGTCTGAGAAACCTGTTCCACCTGGAATCATGGACCTGCATGAATGGAAAGGCGGAAGTGATAAACTCCCAAGCAAGATGGGGGTCGTGGCCAGGAGGCAGAGAAACAGACGTGCCAGAGGCAAAGCACAAATGTTTGCCACGTTTGCCCAACTGAAAATCAATGGTGACATCCTCTATGCCGGTGATTCTTACCCTTGGTTGCAGATTACAGTCACCTGTGGAGATTACAAAAAAAGATGCCTGGGCTCCAACCCCAGAAAGGCTAAATCAAACACCCTGAGTGGTAACTAGACATTGGTCATTTTTAAAGCACCCCAGCAGATTCTAATATTCAGCCAGTCTACGTAGACTTGTATAGATATAGACCGTCATTTAAATCACACATCCAGATGGAGTACTTGGGCAGGGGACTTTGTTTTGAAAGCTATTCTATAGAATCAAAATCAGAATTCTCATCTGAGTTGTTTAAAAGACGACAAATTTAGAAGAGACAAGGATCTTGTTGATGTCACTGTTTCTCAACTAATTATAGACCATCGGAGTTTTGAACAATATGGGGTATCGATGAGTGGCAGCCTCTGCTCAAACTTTGAATCAGCTCACGTGCATTCTGAGGCTGTCCAGTTTTTCTCGCACATTTCAAACGATGGTGAACTCACGACCTTACGGAGGAACAGAGTCCAATTTTTTCAGAGCTCTGACTTCCTGACACTTACAAATTGTTTAGAATTCTGATCTAGAAGTTCTGCAAAATCACTCTACTCTATTTCTCTTTCTATATGGCAAGCAGCTCTTCGACTTTTTCCCTCTAGTTTTGTTTGTTTGTTTATTTAATCTAATCCTCATGTAAAAACATATTGCAACTTTTACTGGGGCCACATGTCATTAGATATCCTCCAGGTGATTGGCGTGCCTTAAAATATACTTTGGTTATTGGACATAATGCCTATAGCTAGCTAGAAAGCTGGAGGTTGATCTGGGTTCACTTTTAACTACTTCATTATTATGCCACCAATAGTGAAAAAA
>NW_011888821.1:8210807-8218914 GCF_000151845.1 Pteropus vampyrus | reverse complement strand
GCACATTTCAAATGATGGTGAACTCACGACCTTACGGAGGAACAGAGTCCAATTTTTTCAGAGCTCTGACTTCCTGACACTTACAAATTGTTTAGAATTCTGATCTAGAAGTTCTGCAAAATCACTCTACTCTATTTCTCTTTCTATATGGCAAGCAGCTCTTCGACTTTTTCCCTCTAGTTTTGTTTGTTTGTTTATTTAATCTAATCCTCATGTAAAAACATATTGCAACTTTTACTGGGGCCACATGTCATTAGATATCCTCCAGGTGATTGGCGTGCCTTAAAATATACTTTGGTTATTGGACATAATGCCTATAGCTAGCTAGAAAGCTGGAGGTTGATCTGGGTTCACTTTTAACTACTTCATTATTATGCCACCAATAGTGAAAAAAATGGATGGGGGAGGGAGTTAATACGACTGAGGACACTGGACAGCAAAATGGTAGAAGTAAACCCAAACGAATGTGTTATGGCAATAAATGTAAATCTTCTCAGCTCCCCAATTAAAAGCTAGAAACTCCGAGATGGGGTCAAAAATTGGAATTCAAGCTTATGCTGTTTACACTGGCCAGACCTAAACCGCAATTACATATTTGGGCTAAATGCAAAGGAATGAGCTAAGAGGTGCCCGTCCATGGCAAACAAAAGCTAAGCCAGGGGATGCAAATGAATGTTGAGCACTGTAGAATTCAAGTAAAAGATCTTAAAATAGAACAACAGAATTAGTTTATACTGATAAATATGCAGTTCACAAGGCAGATCAACAGTCATGAATGTTTACTTGTTGAAAGCCTTAAATACCCAGAGCTAAAATTACTAGCAATACGAGGGACTAATGACGTCAATCCATTGGCTGTGAGATCTGAACAGTTTTTGACAGATCAAGTAGACAAAAAGAACTAGGGAAGTAAAGGATTTGCATAAGATAATTAATTATTGCTGATTGAATAGAGTTTTAAAGGTTATATCAAGAAGACAATGGAACTTCTCTCAAGAGGTCAATTAATACAATTTCCAAAATGTGTATAAAATTAGGTCACACACGCTCAAAACAACAAAGCCCCAAAACTGGTAATTCAGGCCACATCTTCTGGGCAGATATAGAAGATACCAATTTAGAAGAATATACAGAAAATACTATTATTATGTGGGCATATATAATAGAGAATGCTATTTAAAATCTAAATGAACAAACCAACAAACAAAACAATAAACTAGAAAACAAACTGAAGCTCTCACCCCTAAATAACATGGTGGTCAAAGAGAAAATTAAAATATTGATTTTAGGTTATTTATAAATTAATGAGCTGAGAAAATATAGTGTATAAAAATGTGACGGTGTAAGATTTCAGCTTGAAATTTGATTATTCAACGAGAAAGAATGAAAAGAAATTAACTATGGACAACACGTTAATGAGAGTTTCTTCAAAGGCAGCAAGTGAAAACTAAGAAAAGTATAAGGAAGAAATGAAGAGTAGATTTTTTCAAAAACTAATAATTTAGGAAAGCAAGTAAATAACCTGTATAGTTAATACCTGTTATTTTCTTTGCATGCTATTTTCTTTGTAAACACAAATGTTAAAAGCTAGCATGTGGCGAAATATGGTAAAATATTAACGATACTACGAAGAGGCGACTAGTATCATCATCATCCTCTTTCTACAAATAAAGAAATTGAGGAAGACAGAGGGAAACTAATGAGCCCCAAATCAGAAAAATGGCAAGTAGCAGAGGATTAAAATACATACACTGCCACCTTGCTCCACGACTTCTTTTTTTAATTTTTTTTAAATGTTTGAAATTAATTTAACTTTATTTATGTCTTCATGACTAACTTCTAACTAGTGCTATATACGGCCTCTCAGTACAAGAAGAAATATACAATAAAAAAGCACAAATTAAGAATTGATAAGATAACGTGACATATAATTAATGTATAATCATATACTAAATAAATTTGAAAATCTTGATATTGATGGTTTTCTACAAAAAAAAAGGAATCATCAAAATGGACTCAATGAGACTCTGAAGATATCACCAACTTTGGGAAAAACTGAATAAGCCATATAAAAAGCATCCCCGAAGAAGGTAATAGGCCCAAATTCAATGCTAATTATTTCAAATTTCTGAAAAATAAATAACTCCCATGTCATGCAACTATTTAGGAAGAAATAAAAAGAGAAAATGTGTCCTGATTTCTTTAGTGACACAGGTATGAGTCTACTGCTAAGAGTCTGCTGCTCATAACAGCCAAAGAAGGAGAAATCTCCAATTCAATCTTACATATTGATATCGATATAAACATGCTAAATAAAATATCTAAAAAAACCTAATTCAGCTATTCTTCGGAAGAATCATTCACCATGATCACATAGATTTTATTCCAAGAAGCCAAGGATGATTTAACATTAGAAATCATTTAATATTCAGAAAGCTATTAACATTTTTTTATCATATCGGTGGGTCAGAGGTGAAAGACCATAATCAATAACAAAAGGTTTTTGATGAAATTCAATATTCATCTATGACTTATTAAAAAAGGCAGATATCATGGAATAGAGGAATATTTTCCTAACCTTGTAAAGAATAGCTCTCACATATCAATAGCCAACACCTTACCTGACTATGAAACACCAGAAACATTCCCATTAATGTCTGAGACTGAATTAGGGTCCCCGGGTTTCAACAGTTTAGATACTAAAGAAGATGAGTAGAAAAACAAAATGTTAGTTTATAAATCAAAGCCATGATGAACTATCACCTGTCATTTATTAGGGTGGCTGTCATAAAAAAAAAAAGAAAAAAAAAGAAACATGTGTTAGCAAGGAGGTGAAGAAGCTGGAACTCTGCATGGTGGCAAGTATGCACAATGGGGCAGCTGCTATGGAAAACAGTATTAAGGTCGCCCCCCTCCCCAAATTAAAAATACAACTACCGTACAATCCAGCAATTCTATTTCTGGGTATGTTTCCAAAAGAATTGAAATCAGGATCTCAAAGGAATATTTGCACCCCCATGTTCACTGCAGCACTATTCACAACAGCCAAGACACGGAAACGACCCCAACATCCATCAACTGATGAATGGATAAGGGAAACGTGGTCTGTATGTATGAGGGAATATTATTCGGCCATTAAAAAGGAAGTCCTGACATACACTGCAACATGCATGAACCTGGAGGACATGATGCTGAGTGAAATCATCCAGTCGCAGAAGGACAAATGCGGCATGATTACACTTAGACGAAGCATCTAAAATAGTCACACTCATAGAAACAGAGAGTAGATGGTGGTTGCCGGGGGCATGGGGAAACAGGCAGTTGTGCTCATATAAGGTTTCAGCTTTGCACGATGAACAAGTTCTCGATCTCTGTTGTACATCGCTGTGCTTATAGACAGCAATACTGTGTTGTATTATCAAAAATTTGTTAGGGGGGGTACATCTCATGTTAAGATTTCACATGTTCTCACCACAATAAAAAATACATATGTAATTCCATAGTTGATAAAAGAAAGTAGAAATTCTTGGATGACTTCACTTTCAGTGTAAAAGATCAGAATCAGATGTAATGTTTTGTAAATGTTTAAAAGAAGGAGGTTAGTTTAATGCCAGCTTGGGCATACAGACAGCAGCATTAGACCTGGGTTCAAATCCCGGCTGCTTCGCTAGAAATGGAGTGCCGTTTGGGTAATTTACTTAGCTGGTACCAGTGTCGGATTCTTCTGTGCCAGGAAGCATGAACTCATTCCACAGAGGACAGTGAGGATTACACGAGCAGACACAGACACAGCAGAGCCATTGGCATGGCGCCCGACACACAGCAAAGGCTGAATTCGTGACTGCTCTCATGATCAGTTGCAAACGATATGAGTGGAGATCTAGAAACCCCAGTAAAGTCAACTGAGCTCAGCGAGATGGCCGGTGGTAACGTAAAGACTTATAGAGGGCAGTGAAAATCACTCAGAGGACAGAAACTCCCCAAATGGCCTCCTGCTATCCGTCACAGGTGCTTTGTGACACAGCGTCGGCTTTGCCCAGAGTCCCTGCTTACCCCATCTCTGCCTCGGGCCTGCCTGGCGATAGCTTAGAATTATCGTTTAGACGTTAGATCAGTCATCGGCTTCTCATGGAAGCTTTTCCTGACCTACAGGTCAAATCCCCGGTCCGTGCACTCACTCGAGTGGCGCATCCTCTCTGCAGCATGATCGTAGCAGACACTCCGCGTTTGTTTGTGACATCATTTGGATTAATGCCTGTTCTACCCTCAAGGCTCAAGTTCTCAGATGATGCAGCTAATAGAAATTATGTTTACATAAAAGGATTTAATATCTACATGTTATTTATATTATTTTTAAATGCGTCTTATAAACCAGTATTTAACCATGCAAACCTAATTTTTAGAAGTGCACATCAATGCATGCATACATAAAGTAATAAAAAGATATGCATTAACATATTAACAGTGCTGCTAAATAGTAGGTTTTTTTTTAACAATACATTTAAATGTTTAGTATAAAGTAATCCTTTCTCTCCTTTATATGATACATAGGGATTTATCAAATATATAAATTTCCAAAAACTTGAAATAAATACTTAGCTGTTTTTTTAACCATCTGGTGACAGGTGTCTAGGTGGCCAGTCATTGATGCTGATCACACGCAAGCATAGAGATTAGATAAAAATGTTCTCTTTCAAAAGAGTATCTTCCTTTGAAAGCGTTATTTACAGTATAACATTGTACAAATAAAGTTGTTATTTGCACAGAAGAGAACAAAGGGTCGAGTATATAACGAATCAGCAATGATGAGAAAAGCTGGAGAAATATTTTAATCTTGCCATTATAAGGATGAGCTCATACCTCGGCCCCCACCGAATCGCACACACTCATACATACATCCCCCAAACCAACAGTCATTCAGCACAAACCGAGCATCTACGACACAGCTCAGCCCTGTGCCGCCTGCCCCAAGGCTTACTCCCTGTCCTTGACGACGTCATTGGTGACCGAGACCAACACATTGAGAAAAAGGGAATCAACAGCACAGAACGGGGTGAGAACACCGACAAACCCATGGTAGACAGCAGCTTTGCACGTTTTTCAGAGCTAGACCTTCCCACCCAGCGGGATGCCGGGCGGCGGTGTGAATCAACTCCCTGGCTATTTCCAGTGCAGTGGCATAAACAGAAGAAAGCGAGAGGAACTCCCCTTGCTAAGAAAAGGCATTCGAACACCTTAACCGAGTTCTACTCTCTTGCCACGCCCGCTGCCCTCTGGCCTCTGACCCCTGACCTGGTACAGATGCAGAGCACTCCAGGAAATGCACATCTTCCATCTTTGGCGTTTGATTCCGCTCTCTCCCCGCCTGTGGGAAGTCGGTCCTGGCCTCCCACGCCTGAGTCTCGTGCCCGCCCTGTTCTCCCGCAGCCTCCTGTGCTCCTGAGGTTATCGTGTTTTGTCACCCCATGTTGTACTTCCTCCTCAACTGCTCTGATGTGTCTGCTGGATCAAATCCTTTGAGGCCACGTTTCATATATCTTAGTACGTCCAGTTCCTGGCTCTGCGGCCCTGAACATACCCTGCGATCACTAAATAAATGTCGCTTTCAATGGATGAAGGAAGGAAAGAAGGAATAAATGAAATTCAGCTCTTGGGCACCTTTACAACCTCGAACTGCCTCGGCTGAAGCTGCCCATGCACCTGAGATCCCCTCCCCCGGCCGATTCCCACGTGTTCAAACCCTAATCCTCCTCCTTCAAGGTCTGGGTCGAATGCCACCTGCACCAGGAAGACTCCCCCGGCATCTCAGCTGCAATGACATCTTTCAATTCCTGCAGCCCCACAACATTCCACCCAGATTTAGTGATATCGGGGGACACCTTTTATTCACCCCTCATCCCCAACGAGTTGATGCACTCTGTGAGGACAGAGCCTGTGTGTCCGCTGTATCCTGGGGCCCCTCCCAGCGACCACCACACTGTAATAACCAATAAGCAGGATTAGCGGCTAGGAGATGATGGCCTGGTGTTCATCCCCCTGTGGCTGGAGGTGGCAAATCTGGGCAGAAGGGGAAGTGGTAAAGGCAAGTTCTCTCGTATCTTATTTAGAACGCAGACATCTCCATCACTGCCATCTTTTGTGAGACATGTTCTAATTCTTCTGACGCGGCCTAACGGGCGAGGCGTGCGATTTCTTATAAGTTTCTGAATGAACTTAAAGTGTCAGAAGAGACATGAGACCGTATCTGGGGAAATGTCAGCAGTGAATTTTTTTCTGGAAACGCGGCCTTCCAGGAGACGGACGCAGTGATAGCTGCGCTTTGTCTCACTGACACACGGCACGGACGTGAGGAGAGGGGGTGGCTGTCCTTGGCATCCTCTGACTCTGGGGACTCCTGGACGCACTTTCTTCCCTCCTGCCTTGGCCGGATCTCCGCAGCTCCTGCGGCAATGAGGAGAGTTATTCTGGGGAGATGGTTGATACTTGGCGAGTCCTCCTACATACAGATCAGTGATAGCTGCTTGAAATGTTAAATGCCTCCCAGATGGAAATGCTTAGCATTTGTAGGAGGAATAATTTGGAGGAGAAAAAAATGCATTTGTCTTTTTGGCATCCTGTGGATTCTCTAAGAGACAGGGACACTGGATCCTGCCATCCACATGTCACTGTTTTCTTGGGATTCTGGTGACTTGTGCTGCTGCTCCTTCTAGGGGTATCACGTTCTGGATGCACAAAGCTCAGGGGAAATGCGTACAGAGGTCAGAGAGCTGCCAGAGCTCCCCAAAACCCTTGGAGTTCAGCCTCCCATCTGCCAGGGGCAAACGCTTCGATCACATAGACAAGATGGCTTTTGCTGTGGGTATGATCTGTTATGTACGGAGAAGCTTGAGAAATGTAGCGCAGACCAGAGCTGGGGCGCGTGAGTCCTGGCCTGGCCTCTGCCGCGAGCTTTCTCGGTGGCTGATGGGCAGACCGCCTTGCCTCACAAAGCCTTGGTTTCCCCACCTGTGAGATGAAGAGGTTGGATTAAACAACCTTAAATTCCCCTCTAATTAAAGAATAATACTATGACAGCAACTGTCATGGGCGTGAAGAGCGAAGGAGACATGACTGCAGAGGAACATGGACTTGTCCTTCCGTGGAAGCTCCCAGGTGCTAGGAGCTGATTGTCCATCACGCCCCGCCACTCACGGCGGGGATCCACGGGGTCCCCACCGATAAGTGAGCACCTGCCTTTGGTTCCAGACTGAATGAAGCCAGAACGAAAGCTCAGCAATAACTCTTGAAACCACAACTGGGTTTATCTTCTCTGCCTAGTCTCACAGCCTTCAGAAATACCGCCATCCGTCCAGGTGAGGGAGCGGTACGATCTGTTATGTACAGAGAAGCTCCGTCCAGACCGAGGAGGCGTAGTCCTGCGCCATACGGAAGCAATCTCTATAGGAAACGGATGCTCTTTGGGATAATGTGGACTTGCCAATTTCCTTCCTCTCCTCCCGGTCGTTCCTGAGGTAGCCCGAGGACAGGGAAGAGGGGAAGAAAGCTGGGGTCTTCAGGTACGTCTGGCTCCCATGTGCTCTGCAGCGGTGCACTCTGCCTAACTGCTCACTCGTCACCTAGTCGGGATGGGATGGAGGAGTCGGCGGTTCCTTCCAAGATTGGGAAGGCAGAGAGACTGAATGTGGTGACATACACGCACACACGGTCCACGCAGAAGGGCTCCACGGCAGTGGCTGAGGGAGTGAGGACGGCTCTCCAGGATGAGATGGTCTCTGTTATTCTAACATAAGCCTGTAGCCCCCCACTTTATGCGTGATCCATACATTGTCTAGGATTGCTTTTTAACCGTCACAGCAAAGTTGTGGTAAGCATGAACGTCGCATTTCGGCTATTTTAAGTAAGGGTAGGAAGGTGGACTGCACCAGTCGTAAAAATAAAGAAACATCTTCTTGAGAGAATGTACTGTTGAGTTATGACATTCCACTCCTTCGGCCGATTGGGAAATGTTTATGAAGGCTGCTCTGTGCCTGCCAAGTGATGAGATATTATACTGTGTAAGACAGGCACAGTCCCTAACCTCGAAGAGCTTGCAGGCAGGTAGGGAAGG
>NW_011888821.1:8198271-8205771 GCF_000151845.1 Pteropus vampyrus | reverse complement strand
AACACGAAGCAGGAAACGTGCACGCATGTGCAGGCACACGTGTATCTGTGCGTTTAGTACTAGTAAGAGTGACAAGTTTAAGAAATATCTGTCCCTTTTATCAGAAAAGCAGAAACTTTCCTGGAAGTGCCTCCCAGCAAACCGTTTTCATCCCTGTGTCCTACGGCTACTCCTAGCTTCACAGGAATCTGAGAAATCAAGAATTGTAGTTGGGTTCATTTCTACCTTGAACAAAATGAGAGTTATTTTAATCAAGAGGAAGAGTAAATCAAGGTCACGCAATTATCTTTCTGAATTCTCAGCGCAAGGCAGTTTGGGTCCCCTGAACTACAGCATTCGCCAAGCCTCTGAGCTCTCTGCAAGGGCTCCATCCCACATTCTCCTCGGGAATTTTCAAATAACAATGGTGGAGAACAGCTGAGCTATGCATGAATTGCTAATCAAGGTTTTTACTCCCCGATATTTCTGTAGAGATCGCTATACGGTATACTTCTGTTAGTAACTGAAATCTGGTTTGAGCGCCTGATGGTTTAAATAAATAATTCTGCCTGAGGACATGTGCATCACCCAGCATGTAAATGGAGCTGGCCCCTGTCCTGGAGGCAGGAGAGTGGGAGAAACCAGCACATCTCAAGGAGACCCTCACGTGTATGTTGATTCTGATTCATTGTCTGCCTGAGCTCTTGCAACAGGTCTGCCTGCCTGAAATCCTTCATCTCAAAGGTCCTACCCATGCGGAGCTCAGAGCTCTGGGTAATGAATGCGAGGATGTGGAAGAGAGTTAAAGAAAATCATCTTGGTCTTCAACAAGCCGGGGTTGGGATCCTGCCGCTTACTCGCTTTGTGACCTTACACAATGTATTTGGGCCTCAGCTGCCTTAAATGGCTACCAGTCATATCAATCTTTCCTCAAAAAGTGATTTTGCAAGTTTAAAAAGGTAACACGTAAAATATCTAGCATGGTCCCTGTTTCATGACAGATGTTCAGGAAATGCTACTCTGATTAACATCCCTTTAAGAAAGCAGAGTTAAAGGAGATTAAGACATTAAACTCTGATTTTAATTAAAATCTGGCAGAACCAAGAGTCAAGTTTCAGAGGAAAGAATGTTGTCTAGAGTTTACTAAAAATCAAGTTCAAATCCCTTGGCAATGGTGTAGTCTCGGATAATCTATTTAATCTCTTTGAATTTCATGTTCTTCTCCATAAAATGGAGGAAGACAATGTCTACCTTACTTGGTTGATTATTCAAACACACCCATGGGTGCGTACTATGTGACAGACCCTGCAGATACGAATCTTAACGGGTCCTTGGCCTTTGGGATTTAAAGTCTAGCGGATGAATGTGCAAAGTAACTTTAAGCGCTTCTTCCATTTATCGAACATCGACTCCACGTCGGATGCTTTAATCACGTTATTTTGCTCGAACACTCGCAACTCCCTTAAAACATATAGAATATCATCCCTGTTTTGCAGGTGGGGAGACTGAGTTCAGAGAATTTAAGGAAATCATGGAAGAGCGCACGTTAAGCGGCCATATCAAGATGTGCGAGTCCATGGGCGCAGCCCTGAGCGCGATACTGAACACACGGCACACACGGGCGAGTTGACGTGCTCTGGGGAATTTGTCCTTCATGATCGCCCTGGTCCACCAAGCATCTTCCGCCTCGTGCACAGGTGAGGAGCTGCTGCACGTGAACACGACGACTCCATCTGCCTCCACCTGCCTTCCAGAGGTAGATGAACACAGACTTGTTTTAATCGGTCTTGCAGATGAGTTGCGAAAATAATCACGGAGCAGAGGCGGGCCTTATGCAACAGCAGAATAAACGCAAACTGCCTGTGAGACCAGCAGCTACATTACTAGGGGCCCTTGGAAAGCGCAGCTGTATCTAAAGCATATGATTACAGAGAATACACAGAACCTATCAAGAATGCATGATCACATGTCCTCCAAATGAGGTACACTAGAAAAACGGGTCTATATCCTGCCAAGGAAATGAATAACAGTAATGATAACGATTATATTTATTGAGCAATTAATATATATATATGCCAGGCACGTTGCAAAGCAATTTATATGCATTGTCTCATTTTCCCTATCAACAGTCCTTTGAGTTGGATATTATAATTACCCAAACTTTTCAGTTGGGGAAACTGAGGCTTAGAGAGCTATCTACTTGGTAACTGGCAGAGCTAGGGTTCAAAATAACATCCACACGAGCCACACTCCTAATGGCACATCCTCATGAGCTTGGCCTTCACTCGTGCCTTTGTATGGGGAGAGGCAGATCACCCTCGGTGCTCCCTACACCTATTGCCAACCCCTTCCATCTTTGTCCCATCCCCGTCCACCCATTGTGCATCTTCTCCCGATTCATTTCTCTATCCAGGCCACCAATGGCCACGTCCCAAAAGAGAGTGACTTTCCTGTAACGGGACCCTCGGCCATGTGCTCCTGTAACATATTCAAAGTGTGCCCAGACTTTTCACATCTCCACATCTATGCTGTCCTTCTCGTCCAGGGGAACCGAGTCAGAAAAGCCTTGGTTTAAATCTAGGCTTCACTCCTCCCTGCTGTGTAAACCTGGGCAAGTCACTTAACCTCTCTGAGCCTCGGTGTCTCCATCTGTAAAATGAGGATGTTAATATCTATGTCCTAGGGGTCTTATTAGGGATAAATTGAATGAAAATTTTCATGCATGAAAATTTGAAAGACATGGAAGTACCTAACACAGAAGAGGCAAAAAATAAATAAATGTCATTCATCTCTTTACTTCATACAGAAAACACTCATCCTTGGAAACCCGGATCAAAGTCTCCTTTTGTCATGGGTGGATTTTGTCACCCCATCCTCTGTGCCCTGGGAACTCTTTGCATCTCTCTCTAATTAGCACTTTTCCCTTTTTTTTTTTTAAAAAAAAATTCTGTTTACCAGACTATCTTTTCTATTAGAAAGTGAGTTCCTCCAGGGAAAAGCTCCATCTCATTTCTGCATGTATCCACAGGGTCTCTTGCTGCCTTTCTGCAGTGTTGGATAATCCATTATTTGCCAACCGAATGCATTAAGCTGCTTTAACACTCACTCATCCACACGGCCACCTGGAGGAGGCACGTTGGAGAGCGGACTGGCTGCGGCTATTTTTCTCTGGGTTTACGTATTGCCTCACGCCCAGAATAAGAGCATCGAGACAAATCTACGAGAAGCCAAGAATAATCGAACAGCAGTTTCCTTCTGTGGAGCCCTTATCCCAGGCTGTGCACTAGCTACTTTGCATATATCATCTCTGATTCTCAGAATGCTCTTGCAAGGTCACTGAGGCTGGACTGAGAGAAGGAATGTTAAATTAGCCAGTCTCCTCCCCACTCCCTGCCCGTTACGGGGGAAATCTTGCTCTAGCTCGTGAGATTTTGTTTATTGGTCAGTGCGATGGTTAATTTGATGTGTCAAATCGACTGGGCCACGGGGCGACCAAACATTTGGTCACACGTCCTACGTGTGTCCGTGGGGGTGTTTCTGGATGAGATCAGCATTTGAATTGGTAGACTGAGTAAAGCAGGTTGTCCTTTGTAATGTGGGTAGGCCTCCTACCATCCCTTGAAGACTTGAATAGAACAGAAACGCTGACCCTACTTAGAATAAGAGAGAAGGCCTCCTGCCTGACTATTTGGAGCTGGAACACTGTTTTATTTCTGGCCTTTGGACTTGAACGGAAATTGGCTCTTCTTGGGTCTCGAGCCTGCTGGCTTTTGGACTAGAACTTATGCCATTGGCTCTCCTGGGTCTCCAGCTTGCCAATTGCAAATCTTGGACTTCTCAGCCTCCATAATTATGTGAGCTGATTCCTTATAAGCGACTCTCTCTCTCTCTCTCTCTCTCCCTCTCTCTCTCCCTCTCCCTCTCCCTCTCCCCCGCCACATATATGTTATATATTTAACACCATTTGGATTCTGCCAAATAAACAGAACCCTGACTAATGATGCTAATAAGAGAGGTTTATTCGATAATATATAAATAGTTTTTAAAATACTACAGCAGAGAGTAGAAAAGCAGAAGAGCTTCCTAGGTTATTCATCGAGAAGCATCTGGGGGCAGTACAGAGAAATGGGAAAGATAACTCCTAAGGAATCGTTCTTACCTGTGAAAGAGACGAAGACAGAAATAGAGAGAGAAGTCATGAGAAATAGGTAGGAAACTGGAATTTATTTCCTTCTTTGTTATGGTCTCATGAATTTGAATGAAGCTTTGATTTCTTTTCAATTATATTTTCTGATAAAATGAGACATTATGTCAGACAGGACCACATAGGGCTCTAGTTATAGGTGGGTTACAATCCATATTCCCACTGTGGGTTGAGCATTTGGGGTGGATTATGGGTTTGTGAAAAGCGGGCTCTCTCTCTTTCTCTTTGTGTGTGCATCTCTATCTCTATTTCTCTCTCCTTCTTTCCCTCTTTTTCTCCCTCCTTCTTTCTGGATGTAACTAATTTATTTAGCTGAGGATACAGAAATCCACTCAAGGCGGCCACACGGAGGAGGGGCCGTCACCGAGGGTCTCAGTCTGGCCCCAGCGTCTCTGCGAGGCGCACACTCACATGCATGAGGTTTGGAAAGTCCCACTCTTGCTAGTCTTTGATTTTGATATGCTCAAGGTGCACATCAGAATTGCAAAGTAACTTTCACTGACAAACTATGTGCACTTCTATTTAAGACCGTTTGTTTAAAATAAAAACAAAAAACAAAACGGTTTTCCTGGTAAACAGTCAGTGGTGTCTCCCAAAGTGAAAAGGGGACCCCGCACGGAGCATCTGAGGTGCCCGCACGACCAGCCGCTGCAGATCGGGTCCCATCAGATGGACCCAGCTCAAGCTGCCTGTGTGGTCAAGCGACTCTTCAGATAAATTCTCCATTGGCAACCAGGAGACACATTACGACCTACCGAAATTTATTCTGGAACGAGAACACCAGGTGATTCGATCTCTAGAGACTTCAGCTCAGAGATCCGCAGTCTAAATTTTACTTCCTTTTGCCCTGAATAGAAACAGGCAATTAAAGATGTCCAGAGAATTTTGCATTTGAGCTAAAAAGATGCTAAGACGGTACTAGAAGTTTCTAAAGCACTCCAAATGTCAAATAGTAATGGTCAAAAAAAAAAGGAGAGCTGAATGTTAAAGATAAATTGGTACAATTGGGACGCCATCCAATATGACAGCCTCTTTCTGAATTTTAATGTTCCTAGAGGATTAGAACTGCACGGAGCCCTTGAGATGTTCTCCAACGGCCTCATCTCCGAATCCCCAAAATTGGTAAAACTGAGGCACGACCCAGGTCATGAACTCAGATTTCCTGACTCTCAGGCCAGCGAACTCGCTCATTAATTTGCGGCGTGAGAACTACATATTTATGATGGACGGCTTCATTTCTACCCTCATGTCACATTTCGCTGACACCATTAAATATTTCAGAAACGTGATCATCAGAAAAATTCCCAGCTCCTTCCACAGGGAAGAGAATTTAGGACAGGGTCACAGCTGGTGACCTCAGGCCTCACATCAGGCCTCCACACTCTCCCCAGAGAGACTAGAAATATCTAGTCTCTTAGGAATATCATCTAAGTCAGAATATATTCCTAGAATGTGTTCTCTGGTTGGATGCATTTGGGTGACATGTCATATTATATATCCCCTTGCTGGAGATTCTCAATTCTCTCTGGTTTATTAAAAGTTCTCAGAAATTCAGCAGGAGAGAGCACATTGAGCATTCTCTGTCATTCAGCCTCGTGACCTAGTAGTACTTTGCAAACTAACTTGGTCATAGTAACTCCTGAACACCTCTGAATTCCCCAGCCTGGGTCGATAGATCTCTTTTCTGAGAAAAAAAAAAAATGGAACTGGAATATAACATTATTCCGTCACCCGCGATAACAGGGTATTTCTGGGACTGATGGGGTAAGCGCGATACGGCAATCTTGCAGGGAAACTGAGTCTGTCAGTGCCCGTGAGATGAGGGAGAACACTACATCCGAAAGAGGTTCGACTCCTTTGTGGAGCCGGGAGTGCAGAAGCAAATGCCGGAAGTGGGGGAGCAACTTCTGATCGTTCGCTCAGCATTCTGAGTGATCAACTGGATCGGTGATGCTCGAACTGCTGCGTGTGTTGGCTTCACGTGGAGGCTCATTAAAACACGGACTGCTGGTCCCACTGCCGGAGTGTCTGATTCGGGAGGTCTGGGTGGGGCCTGGGAAGCTGCCTTCTAACAAGGTCCCAAATGCTGTTGCTGGTCTAGGGGCCACACTTTGAGAACCACTGGCCTAGACCATTGGTTTGCCCAGAATATCGAGTATGAATCTTCAGAGCAGTTGTCTGTGAGCTTCTTTTCAGCAGGAAGTCCTTTTGGCATGACATCTCTGTTGTTGTGCCAGTGGTCAGTTGTCCCCATCCAGCATCCATGGTCACATTCTTTGGCCATATCATCTCGACCTTCCTTTGGCGAATCACTCCTTTCACACTGTCTTGGTGGGAATGTCGATCAAGGTATTTCTGGTCTCTCTGGGGAGAGTGTGGAGGCCTGATTCAAGCTACAGAGAAGCTACCAGCAAAAGAGGGCTTCAGGTAAACCCAGAGTCGAGGGGAATGGGGAAGGGCAGCATGGAAGGGTGGCATAGATTTACTGGTTTGTTGCTGGAAAATGAGCACACACAAAAAATGGTGCCCTAATTTGATCCTTGGTCATGCAGCTCAAGGTCCTGCTTCATTTGGCAGCTTCCAATACAGTCTCATCACTGCTATCAATATATTACCTTAATTAAAAAAAAAAAAATGCCAAAGGATGACCCTACCTGCCCAACCCAGTCACACTTCTGCTCTAAGCCAATCAGTCAGACTCTGGCTCCTGGGAATTTGAACAAACATCCCAAAGTCGCTTCCTAACACAAAACCTCAAAACCACTGGATCCCTGAAGAGCGGGCCTTGGATTCCTGTGACCGAGATCCTGGAGCTGTCCCAGGTCCTAGCCTCCTGCGGCCTGCTCGTCCAGCTTCCCATTTCCTCCTCAGTGTCCTCTCATTTTTCTTTACTAAATTCCTGTTTTGCCTAAGTAAGCTAGTCTGTTTCTGTGTCTCAAAACCTGACATAAGATGCTCCCAAAATAAGACATCTGGAACTCTATATTTAACACAGATGAAAACAAAACCAAACAAACCCCAGAATATCTCTGGCTAAAACAGGGAATTGGGATCCGAGACTCAGGCTGCTCGGCACCCATAACATACATCACTCCCCCACCCTAGGACCACCCCCGGAGAATTTCTGAAGGACCTTAAGGTTTGTCTGGACGTAAATGAAAGACCTTGAACTATAACATCTGCTTGTGTTTTGGGCTCACTTTGGTGACCAGCAGATGATCAGGGCTGGGGTATACCTGGTCATTTTAAAGGCTAGTGGATAAAAATACCGTCAGCCTCCCTGAGAGCTTTAGTATCAATTCTTATATTAGATCCCA
>NW_011888821.1:8197230-8197655 GCF_000151845.1 Pteropus vampyrus | reverse complement strand
GGGAGGGGAGGGTATAATAGAGACCATGCCTCTACTCTCAGTTTTTCAGGCTTAGTCAGAAGCCCAGGTGATCCAAAGTGGCCTCATGCAAGGACCGACCAGTCATTCATTAGTTCATTCATTCATTAGTTCATTCATCCATCATCCATCAGGCACGGTCCGAGGCCCCTGGCATACTGTCCCGAACACCATAGACATGGTTCCCTGTGTTGGAGCTCGTAGCAGCAATATTTTGAGCCTGGGATTGCCTCAAAAAAAAAAAAAAAAAAAAAGGATGCTCTCGATTGCAACAAGAATGATGGATTTAACGGGGCTTTTTGTCTTGGGGAGAGAGAGAAGGATAAAAAGCAGCAAACCAACTTGAACACTGACATGGATTGCAAGATGCATCCCTAATAATATTAAATGTGGGAAAAATAAAATTA
>NW_011888821.1:8194342-8197180 GCF_000151845.1 Pteropus vampyrus | reverse complement strand
AAGGCCTCGTGTGTTCATGTACACCACCATCTCCTTGGCCAACCGGGTTGAATTTTCTCGCTTCATCAGCACAGATGGGTCACATCTTTGGTTCTACTGTTAGAACACACGTCCAAGGTTTCTTTCAAGATATACAACAGGAAATAACAGCAACGATTGAGCCAAAACACGTTAATTTCAGCCCAAATCGTTAAAGAGCAGACGTCAGCAAAGATGCAGGCGCTGAGGAGGCCCACAGGACACAGCCGCCAGAACCCTTCACAGAGCGGCTCCACACACAAGTGGCTTCACAGAGGTTTCAAAGAAGGAAAGAAATGCACACGAGTGAGCTTCGTCTCAGAGTTTCCCATCCTACAACTTCCTCTGCGGTATAGCTCATCCGAGGTAAGTGATTGTCTTCATGAAACAAGGGCTTTTCACCAAAGTTGGGGCAATTTTGCGTCTGGAGACGGATGCTCCGCTTTGGGGCATAAGGGTTCCAGGAAACATGAATCACTTGAGTTGAAGGCCCACCACTCCATTCAGGAGACTGGGGGTCGAGGCTTCTGGAATGCTAGCCACCGTCCAGTCTCGGGTATTGGTTTCACTGAGAAGGTCTACTCAAAGGATGAAGGTCTCAGACATTCTTATTACTAATCCAGTCCAAGCAGGCAGTTGAGGTGTAGACCCTCTAAGGGTTCACCAGTTCATTCAAGAAAGAAGGACTCGAAAACTCATAGAAGTCCATCATGGGGCCTGGTCAGTCTATTTAGGGGCCCATAGAGAAAGGGCCAGGCAATCCCATGAAGAAAATGCAGACACTCTGAGGGCCGGTCAGTCTTCACAAGGACTAGGGGCTGAAAGGAGTCATTAAATAATTCATCTCATGCTTATTCCTAGATAAGTATGAGAATAAAACCATTTCTGGCCCAGGCTGGAGACCAAAACAAAAATAGAGGACAATCCTTGAGTAATATCGAGAAGAGAGTGGAAATATGGGTGGTCAGGAAGTCGGGCACACTGACAAGAAGTCACTGATCTACCAGCCCTGTCATCAGAATACCACCCCCTCCCAACCTTCCCATCACCTCTTCCCATTTAACCCTCAAATATCCCTGAACGCATCGCCCGCATTTTCCCATAAACTGCCATAGTGCTTAGACTTGAATTCTGTTACCTGCAGCCAGAGAACTTTAACAGACACGATTTCAAGGTCGTAAAAGGGTCTTCGTTATCTCATCCTCTTTCCCACGGCTGCCAAGTGCCTACAAACGCAAGCTGCTCCGCTCGAAGAAACGAAATTCCTCCGGTTAGGTTTTTGTCCCCAGACATCTGCATGGCACTTCGTCATTCGCAAGCGTTTTCATAGCTCCACTAAGTGGGGGGCCTTATGTACAAGCGAGGAGGAGCGTTGATGCAGTTACCCCAGTTTTATAGATTAGAAGCTGCGTCGGAGAGATTGATTGACTCATTAGTTCACCCCAAGACCTCATCTCTCACATGTGGGGCGATCGCATTAAGAACCAGGTGTGTCTGGGTCCGTCCTTGAGTCCTAGCCTCACCATCCATCTTCGGAACCTCTTCCTTTGATGCCCCAAACTCTGATATTCCCCCCAACACGGTGTATCTAGGATTCTGGCCCCTGTCTCGCCATGGACCTGTTGCATGATCTTGAGCAAGTTACTTAACGGCTCCGAATCACATTCTGCATCCTTATAAAAGTCTCATGAAACAGGTTTTTGTGCAGCCTGAATGAAATTGTACGCAAGGATGCATACCGCACAACAAAGTCACCCGAAGATGGAAGGCCCTGAGGTCGCTCGTCGATCACCGTCCCTCCACTGGGCCAAGCGGGCTGCATTCTGATAAAGGGACATGATTACCCCTAGAAATGTCAGTGTTTTGTGCTTCCTCTCCAACGTCAAAGTGAAAGATGCTAATATTCCTCGTGTGCCGGCTGCGTCTTCATTTCATTCTCTGACACTGCTCTCCCTGACCATACTCTTAAGAGCATCATTCTCCCCGGGCGGGATGGACACGCCAACATCTGGAGGTGAGAAGTCTGAGGTTTGGGCATGCGTCGTTTTGAAAATGTCGCTGCGGGAAGCTTAATGGCACTGAATCACTGCCGGCTTATCTTCATTACATTACCGCATTAACCAAAACCAATTCAAAAAAAAAGATCTCAAAGGGAACGGGACACCGGCTGGATGAGCTTTGATGGAGACAGGTAACTGTCCCTCGTCACAGTGTTTTTCTCTCGGAGGGAGGGTGCATTGTCTCCCAGTGGGAGAGGCTGAGCAATTGTGAGGACGCAGAAAGCTTTGTAGAGTGGAAAAGAAACGAAGTGGGACATAAAAAAGGAAACGATTCCCTGACCCAACGGGGTATGCTGCGAAGAACACGGGCCCCTTGATTAGACGCACTGGACTCCTACGTCCTGACGGTGGTTAATTACCAGCATAACGATGGGTGAGCTTCTTAATTTCTTAGGTTAAAATTTAAAAAAAAAAAAGAGTTGAAGATCCTGCTCCACCTGCATCTCAGGCCTTCACGGGGACCTCATGAGCTCGTGGGAGAGGAAGTGCTGGAAAGGAACTATAGTTGTTTGGGGGTAGGGGGCGGGGAGCAGGGGGCCAGCGGTGACTCGCAGGTCTCTGGCTTGACAAACCAAGTAGAAGAGAAAGGAGACGCTGGATGAAAAACGCATGTGAGGAGAAAGCATTCGGTGTGGGTTGCACGGAGTCTCCTGGGCCAGTGAGCGGACCACTTGGGGACAGGCGGTGGGCTGTTGGACACACGGAACTGCTGAGCTGGGCGCTCAGAGGCGCTGAACCAGTGACCAGACGTGTCATCCCT
>NW_011888821.1:8191952-8194292 GCF_000151845.1 Pteropus vampyrus | reverse complement strand
AAATACAGAAGAGGACATGTTATATGATTCCATTTATACGAAATCAGAAGAGGCAAGGCTAGGCTCTGGTGGAAAAAAAAATCTGAATAGTTACTGCTTCTGGAGGAGAAGGGAGAGAGGATTGACAGAGAAGTGATTTCAGGGAGCTTTCTGGGGGTGACCGTAATGTCCTGTGTCTTATAGGTATTTGGGTTATACAGGTGTATTTAATTTTATAAAAGTTCATTTAACGCTACACTGAAGAATTGTGCATTTCGTCGCATGTAAATTTTACAAGAAAAAAAAACTGTAAATAAATATTAAACTCTAATGATATGGATGCAGACTTCAGCTTACTTTAAATTGCATCAAAAATGTAATAAGGAAGGAAGGAAGGAAGAAAGGAAGGGAGGGAGGGAGGGAGGGAGGAATGAAGGAAGGAAAATGAATTAATAGATGGATATACAATAAAGCAAATAGAGTAAGATATAATTCTAGGAACTAGGAGTTTGGTATACGTGTGTCCTCTGCAAAATTCAACTTTCCGTGTGTTGAAACTATCATAAGAAAGCGTTAGGAAGATAAATCTTTGAATCAAATACCTGTGGTAGATAAAATGGTCGCCAGCATCCTTCCCTGTCCCCAGTTAAGCTCTTTTTAAACTTTGTTTCCCGCTTTGTCTCTCAAAGAACCCAAAGTTCTCGTGGCATGACTTCTGACCCACTAAGTAAACCGAAAAATCAAAGCATGTGAACTTGTTAAGGCTCTAATGTAGGAAGATGTATGTGACCTTCACAATGGGGTATTTATATTTTAATCCAATAATTCATTTAACATCCATTATCTTTTAAATTCTCCAATTGCATCATCCATTGCCTCATATTTAAATATAGTAACTACCATGTTTTGTGCAACTTCTGTGTGCCAGCTCCTACGCTAAGTGCTTTCATGAATTATCATTATTATTATTATAAACAACCTTTTGATTTAGGAGTCACTGTCTCTGTTTTACAGAGGAGGAAACGAAGCCTCAAACAGTTCTAGCAATTCCCCTAAGGTCACATAGCTATTCTACGGGTAAGCCAGCCTTCAAAATCTGGTGCGTCTGAATTTGAAGCCCAGCCATTTTAACATGCGATGAAAGATGATCTTCAAAGTTCTTTTCTCTACTGGACTCTCTGATTCTAGAGGGTTTTTTAAAACAACACTATACTAGACATTCCTGAGCACAGTTATTAAGTTTAAGGGTCTTACTGAAATTTTGAATAAGTAAATAAATAACGGAAATACCCCCAGCTTATTTACAGCCTTACCTCCAGCAACTCCTGCAGGCTGGTTTGTTCCCTGTTCCCTGAACATTTTGAGTGTTTAAACATAACGCAATGCAAAAAAACAAACAAAAAACAAAAAACAAAAACAAAAACAAAAAACAAAAAACCCACCATCGGTGATAAATCTGGAAGAGAGCACCCGAGCTGTTCCCGGGACTCTGAGATCCACTGATGCTAGATGCTACCAGAGTGTTGCCTTTGCTGTTTTCCTGAAGCCACAGCGAAGGCAGAAACAATGTGTATTCAATAGCACTTACTTTCAAAGAAAAGATAAGCATATAAATATATCTGCAGGGGTAAACAGGTTCCCCCACCTCCTGGACGACTTGGTAGGAATCTACCATATCCTCACTTGAGATATGTTAAGAGTGAATGAATGGTATGTCTGGCTTTTTTTTTTTTTTTAACAGAAAGATAATAAAGCATCGCTCAAATGGACAAACCTTTGGGAATATTCCTTAAAGCAATGGGTAACCTTAAGTAGGAGCCCTGCTTTGCCATGAGGCTCACATACTTAGTTCCGCGAGAATCTCATAAAATATTGATTTAGAACTTGGAGACTCAAGATAAATGACTAAGTTGACTGGTCTTTTGGTTCTTATTGGGCTGCAATTGATCCATGACTTGTTTCTCTAACAGAAATTCATGGGCCAGAAATTCAGAGTTTTGGGTTATAATGCACACATTTCTCATTTTGCCATTAAACACTGCAAGAGTTTCTTACCTAGATGATCAATTAAATTGTAACAATAATCCGTTATATTATATAGCACTATGTGGTTTTCAAAAGCCTTCAACCTCGCTCTCTCTCTCCAAACTCCTCATCTTTGTATGACAGACACTGCTATTTCACTTTACAGATAAGAAAAACAAAAGAAAAGAGATTTGACAAAAATTGCAAACCTGAGAGTTGGGGCAGCCAGAATTCGACCTCACCCTATCACTCTGATTAGTAATGGCAGTAAATAGTAATTGGAATAATAATAGTAATTATAATAGCAGTAGCAGCAATAGTATCAGTAGCAATAGT
>NW_011888821.1:8190430-8191902 GCF_000151845.1 Pteropus vampyrus | reverse complement strand
GACCACTTGGGGACAGGCGGTGGGCTGTTGGACACACGGAACTGCTGAGCTGGGCGCTCAGAGGCGCTGAACCAGTGACCAGACGTGTCATCCCTCTCTCTGACTCGGACGGCTGGTCCTCCGGGTATTCTATTTATTATTACTACCCCTCCGGGGCCCCGAGAACCTCCACGGGGTACTCCTTCCTTCCCTTCCACATAAATCAGCGGAAGAACCCTTCTAAGTCCCCCGTGATAAATGAAGCCTTTCCCCAAAGGGTTTGGCCCAAGCCCAGAGCAGCAGCTTGCCCGTCGATTTATTGTCCATTTAAATCATTCTTGCCTCTGATGACAAAATGTTAATGATGAAATATAGGTGATCCTCTAAGACAGGGAAAAGCTATATTTTCACAACTGGAAATTAGAAATGTATTATTAACAATGAACATTAATTCTACATTTTAACGTTTGCATGAGACAGGTGACAGGGGCATAATTTGCAGAGAAGCGGGGGTGGGGGCACCCTGAAAGCTGGCATGATCATTTTATTAAGCACGGATCCTATTTCCTGCACCATGAATATTTCATTTGAAATATTTACTCCACCCTATTATTCAGCCATTCTTCCTCCCGGGCCGGGGTTTTAGACAAGTCTTTTCTCTTTCCTGATTTTGTTCTTGAGAGAGCGACCCTTATCTGGAAATGATGTATGATCATGAAAAAGGATATTCTGGAAAACCAGATTGCAGCGTACTCAGTGCCCAGGAAAACCCGTGTTGGCGATGGAGGCCCCATGATCACCTAAGGCCGTGAACAGCTCCGTGGGAAAAGGATGTGAGGTGTTCTCGATGTTTGCATCGCTGGCCCCAGGAAGTCCTTCCAATAACCTAATTCTGGGGTTCAAGCCTTCCTCTGTTCTCCCACTGTGCCCTGTCCTGCCCCCTTCAGATCCCCCCACTAGAATGTCCTAACTGCTTGTGAATAACACACATGACTCCCTTCAACGTGCCCCACCCCTTCCGGGTAGAAGGCCAAGCACAGCCTTGGAGAAGTTACACAGCTCATCAGAATTGAACATTTTAACAGATAATGCAGAAATGTAAACACACACGACGACCCGCACCCCCTGCAAATATGATGCTTCTCACGAGGGCAGAGGTGCCTGCCATTTTCACAGCTCTGTCCCTAGCATGCCTATCAGATCGCTTTCTGCTGCTTCGATGCAGTAAAGTAAATGAAATGCCTATCTTCCTTTTACTTACAGAATATGGCATCATTCCGTCCTCACAGCCTCATAGCAGGATACTCTTCTTTACATGCACTTTCGATAAAAATAAATGGACTTTCAGAGATGCTGAGAAATAAGGACACATACTGGTACATGCTAGAACTGAGTTCCGACCGAAGACTGATTCCAAAGCGTACGTATTTAACCAATGTATCTAACACCGCTCAAATGTCTCCACCGTTGGGCAAACTTAAGACAGTGACGAT
>NW_011888821.1:8188667-8190380 GCF_000151845.1 Pteropus vampyrus | reverse complement strand
GGAGAAGTTACACAGCTCATCAGAATTGAACATTTTAACAGATAATGCAGAAATGTAAACACACACGACGACCCGCACCCCCTGCAAATATGATGCTTCTCACGAGGGCAGAGGTGCCTGCCATTTTCACAGCTCTGTCCCTAGCATGCCTATCAGATCGCTTTCTGCTGCTTCGATGCAGTAAAGTAAATGAAATGCCTATCTTCCTTTTACTTACAGAATATGGCATCATTCCGTCCTCACAGCCTCATAGCAGGATACTCTTCTTTACATGCACTTTCGATAAAAATAAATGGACTTTCAGAGATGCTGAGAAATAAGGACACATACTGGTACATGCTAGAACTGAGTTCCGACCGAAGACTGATTCCAAAGCGTACGTATTTAACCAATGTATCTAACACCGCTCAAATGTCTCCACCGTTGGGCAAACTTAAGACAGTGACGATCTCGATCATAAAAAACAGCAACAGGTGCCATTTGCTGACGGCGTTTACTAAGAGCTTCGCACACATTATCCATTTAGTTCCCCCAACAATCACATGAAGGCGCTATAGTTATCTCCCCTATTTTATCCATGAGAAAAGTGAGGCTCGGAGAGGTTAAGAACTTGCCCAGGCGCACACAGCTCCTAACTGTAGAATCGGAAATCAGACTCACATCTTCCTGACTCCAAAGCAGGTGACTTTTTACCAGGGCATCGAAGCAGCCGTCTCAGAGAGTTAATGTTGATTATCTCATCAGCTGCTCAGGGAGCAGTTGACGGTCCTGCTCAGCCATCCTGTCCCCGTTTGTGCCAGGCTGCAGACTCCAAGGCCGAGTCCTGGGCTCCTGCTCTCTGTCTCAGGCCCCTCTGGGCTCAGCGGTCCACAGAAGACCACCGTGCCCCGTGCTGCCCCTTCCGATCCCACCCACCAGGAAGCCACTTCCTGTCCAGTCCAAAACGTCCATCCCCTGACTTGGAAATCCAGTTTCGTCTGGGTGAAGAACTCTATCGGAGATGTGTCTACGAGAGATTTTTTTTTTTTTTTCTGGTTATCTTTCGAGACAGGTTAAAGGACAAGCTCTCTAATAAATGCTAAAGGTCACCGGTGTGGTTTTTGCGTGAGTGCTAAGAATTTCCCACCGGAGTGTAATTGAAATCCTAACCCGAACTCATGATGTTTAATTGTGTGTGCAAATAAAACGATGCAAGAACTCCCTAATTAGAGTATTAAGTTCAAAAGACCTTTTAGATTTCACGAAGAATTTTTAATGACGTGGGAACATTCGCATGCAAGCACGTTAGGAAGAAAAGGGCAGGTGTGAAACGGTACATAACGTAGCGTCGTAATTCTGGTAAATTACCCAAAAGGTGTGTCGGGGGGGTGGAGAACCTGAAAATGAACACGCCGAAATGCTAACGATGGCTGCTGATAGACGGCATCGCGGAGACTTCCAATTTTCTGTTTCGTACTTTGTTGAAATGTCCTCAAAGAAAACATTTGCCTTTGTCGTAGGAGGGAAATAAACATTTAAGGAATCACAACCTGTTAGGTTCCAGCATTAAAATTTACGTGGAGGTCTAATGTAGATTTAGGAGTGAACTTGAAAGGAAAATGAAGCTTTCAGATTTTGTTCCTGTGTCCATTCACCGTTAGAGAGCATTTTGTTTGCCTATGTTCTCTTTGTTCATTTCCTTCGGAGATAATGGAGTTGGAAGACCTGTGTTGT
>NW_011888821.1:8174515-8184062 GCF_000151845.1 Pteropus vampyrus | reverse complement strand
CCCTATCACTCTGATTAGTAATGGCAGTAAATAGTAATTGGAATAATAATAGTAATTATAATAGCAGTAGCAGCAATAGTATCAGTAGCAATAGTAACGGAAATGAAAACATCGCAGCTTTTAGCAAGATGCTTTACATCCATAGGTCGGCGATGCCCCAGCCCATCGGTAGGATGGAAGACATCCCAAGCTCAGAGGCTCCCTCTCTGAGAATTCAGGACACCAGAGCCTGTCCCATGTCTGCTGCCCATGTTTTGATAGTTCTTCAGCATTGCTCACGGCCATCGCAGCAGCGCACAAAGAAACAGAGACGCTTCTACCTGGACCAGTGAAATGCTCGGATTTCCTACAGCCGTCCAGGGGCTGGTTGCAATGGCAGACGCCCAGAGGAGGCCCCGACCCTGTTGTTTCTGGCCGAGTCCCGACGTTGGGCTCACGTAGACTCAGCTGTTGCTGAGATCTATTCTGTCCCTCCCAATTCAAGACGTGCAGCTGGGGTCCCCAAACGGTCTGGGGCACATCCATCCTCTCTTTCCCTCCTTATGGCTGAAAGGAGTTGAGACGGTGGTCAGAGTAAAGTAAAAAGTGTATGTCTCACGTTAGGGTTCGTGAGCTGAGGACATGTTCTCACTCAAAAGCGAGTAAGAACTGAGTCCTTGTGCCTCTCACATCCAGCACAAGCTGCCACGTCCGGGCTCTGTAATTCAGCTTGAGCGTCTCCCTCCTGGCTATAAATGAATCGAAAAATACCTCGTATATGACTTCTTTCAAATGCAACAACACATCTTTTGCTGAATGGCATGAAATTCCACAGTCCTCTACGCTTTCACATATGACTGAAGGCTAATGATCTGCAATCCACCGAATGAATTATCGAGAATTATAGATGCCGGTATTTGGGAAGTAAGACCAATGCATTTTTAAAGTTTTCTGAAGATTCTAATGAAATGTTTTTGAAAGAGTAATTGGCCCATTCAGAATCCCTTATGCCCTTCCTCACATCCAGCAGAGGGTTCCCTGGCGGCACAGGCAAAAAAAATCATTCGATTTGCCATAGCTGAGGAAAAAAAAAAAAGCTTATCGAAACTAACCACTAGAATTTCTACCTTGGCTACCATCACATGACCTGTCTCTTTCCTCCCAAGCTCTTCATTTTCTCATCGTCCTTAACTCACCTTCCTGATTTTGCAAGGGAAAATGATGCATTTCTGGTTCCGTGGCTGTCCTGACCCCGTATCTGAGTGCTCAAGAGAGTGGAAGTTACTCGTGAAAACACGGGGCGGAGGCGGGAGGGGCGTTTGCAGCCTGGGGAAAGAGAAAGTGGGAGAAGGCTCTGTGGCACATCAATTACCGACCTCAAGGGCTGTTCATTAAGTGAGATGATTTATATAAAGCACCTGGCACATAATAAATGTTCAATAAACATTAGACCCTTTCACGCCCCCTTCCTGAAGAACGCGATCCATTTTCTACCTGCTGATTAATTAGCGAGACTGCTGCATATCTGAGTGATGCGCTGTACAGAGCGTGGACAGTTGATTCATCATGAATAATGTAATGTCACAATCTGGACTATTTATATCCAGATGAATTGTATATAATATGCCACACATACTAAAGAGGGACATTAATATTTAGCATTCCGAGCTAAGCCGGGATGATTAATATGGCTTTAACTTTGTATCTTCTTTGCAGAATTTTCAATCTTCTCTGCTTTTAAAGGAACATTATAAGAAATATTTTCTAAAACATAGGTGGGACTTGCTTATACATGGCTAAAAACAGTTGAGCAGGATGTTTCAAGAGCCTTAAAAATCTCTGTGTTTTTTACCCAGATATTTCAGCTCTGAGACTTTATCTTAAGGAAACGTTTCAAAGTACAGATGGAAAAATCCTTATGCACAAATATATCATGATAGGTGGACTGGTTCAGTAAATTCATTCATTATGCAGAACATTATGCAGTCATTAAAAATTACTTACTCAAAGCATTATCAACAACAAAGAAATATACTCCTGTCATAGATTTAAGTGGAAATAATTAGCATAGACTGAGGGATGGAAGAAAAAAAAAAAACTCCAAAATATTTACAATGGCTGTTTTGAAGTAGTGAGTCTATTGGTAATTCTTCTTCCTTCTTTTTTCAAGTTTTTATAGATATAATTCCCCAATTGCTCTTTCAATTGAAAAAGTTTGTTTAGAAATAAATAAAACGTCTCTAACTCTACGCTCTAGGTTTTCAGAATTCTTGTTTCTCTTTTACTACGGTGACTCCAAGTCTTAGCACAGCGGTTACCACATAAACAGACTTGTAAATTTTATCGACTGTTTTTTCTTGCAATAATAATTTCCACTTTTTTTTTTTATGTTGGCAGATTCCTGAAGCCAGGTAAATTAATGATGAGGAGGAGGAGGATAACAGGCACCAGCCATCATTTATTGAGCACCTATCTGTGCCTGTCTTGTGATAGCCGCTCGCCTATATTCTTTCTAACGCTTGCAACAACCTTGTGAGTAAATGACATGATCTGCATGCTTCAGATGTGTAAACTGAGGCACACAGAGAAAGCTGAGGAATTCTCCCAAGCCCTACAGCTGGTAAGAGGGAATAAAACCCAACTGTGTGACTCCAGCATCTTCACTCTCTCCACTGGGACTCACCCAGCCATTTGGATTATTCCGGGGAATTCCATAAGCAGAAACATAACACACTCTTAACGTCTCAGCTTCCGAATGCAGAATGTCCCTGATGATTAACTTCCTCCTCCTAGTTGAATGCACAGGACAAGGGTCTACATGTTTAAATTGGGGGCTCAGTGACCCAGGATACCTTTCACCCACCCTGCTTTCCACATCCATTCACAGAAGCCGCGGCACTTGGCCTTCTTGAGTCCCTCAGCCCCCTTGGCAAGGCCAGAGGGGCCAGCTGTGCGCTCGGCCGTCTCGGCCTCTCACTCCAGCCACCGTGAAAGCGGACACGGATGTTGACCATGCGGTCAGTGATGAGCTCCGCCGGGCCTTGAGCGGATTGGATCTGCAGGTTCGGAACGTGCTCACCTACAGGGAGCCATCTTCATTCGCTCTGCAAATACGTGTTGAGTGCCCGCTATGCACGGCACGGTGCTAAGTGCTGGGGCTTGAGAGCTTCGGGACATTTGAGATCCGAGTCTGTCTGGAGCCCACATCCCGCTGGGGCAGGCGGACATGAACGGTCAGAATTACACACGGACATATATAAACTGCCATGTGCCGAGACAGACAAGGGCATGGGGACTAAGGTGGGGCATTCTCTCCTGGCCCCGGAGACCACCGAGGACATATCAGTCGTCTGAAATATGAAAGATGAGGAGAGACTGATTTAGCCCAGATGGTGCGGAGGGAGGGAGCATGTGACTAGAGAAACGTGGCACCTCTGAGAAACAAAATGGCCAGCATTTCCCAGAGCACAGAGAGAGTTGGTGAGAGAACAGACCAGCGCAGACGGCCGAAGCCCGAAGCAGGAGCCCGAGGGCCAGGCTAAGGACGTTTGCCTTTATCCCAGGAGAGGTGGGAAGTCAGCAAAGGTTCATAGCAGATTCGAATTACGTTTTTAAAAACTCAGCCTGACGGGTGCAGGAAAGGAACTGGGGAGAGACGAGGGTGGCTGCAGGGTCCTCCCTCTTCCCCGGGCACACGCCTGGGATATGGCCTCCTTCTCCGTACCTGCACGTCTGCCTGAGGCGCCCCCGTGTGCCCCGGAGCAGCCTGCCCTGCCCCCACCTCAGCATGTGTGACAATGCGCTGGAATTTCTTCTTTTCTTCTCTGTAACACGGACAGTGAGCTCCATGAGCTCTCTGAAGACGAGGGTCCTATTTATCTTGTCCACACTTATACCCCCTGTGCCACCAACCATGTCGGCCCACAGCAGGCGTTCGATAAACATTTAGAAAGTAGCTAACATTTCACTGAGCACCTGCTGCATGCTGGATATCCTTCTAACCCTTTATTACATATTAACCCATCCGATTCTCCCAAAGTCCCTGCACGTCACCCGGTTGTAACAGACGAGTAAAGCAAGGTGCAGAGGGGCCAGATCACATGGCCAGGGTGACGTGGCTGCCACATGGCACCACTGAGTTCCACAGCCCGTGCTCTCGACCATGACACTCTAACGAAAAACAAAAGAACGGAATTCTGACCTTTTAGAGCCAACGTTTAATTATCCGTGTTAAAGGTTTAAAGCAGCGGCCTGCATCATCCAGAACAGTGAGTAACTGTGAAATAATCCCTGGTGACTTGGTGATACATATGGGTTTTTTTCAGAAGATTGACCTTCGTAAATTACCGCTTAAAATAGCCAGTGACAAAACCGATTCCTGCTCCCTAAGTAGCGATCGAATTAATGGGCAGGAAGTAAATAAGAACTAAACTGGCACGGCCAAAAAAAGCACTCAGTCAACAAATTTAATTAGCACTTACTTCTCTGGGCCCCGTCATTGCCAAATTTCTTGACAGCTGATGCCACGCCCGCCATCTACAAGTCCTTACCTCCTGAAACCGGATCTCCATTCCCACACCTCCACCGAAGTCCACTCTACGAAGAGTGGCCACTGACCACTGTAGTGCCATGTCCCATGGCTTCCCGCCACTCCTGGAGTGGTCTATGGCATTTGATCGGGTATGACATCTTCTCCTTGAGATCAGTTCTTCTCTAAGCACCTGAGGCATCATTACCTGCTCTGACAAGCGGGCTCAAGAACAAGGGACCCAGACAGACCACGTTTTATTTCTCATCTCTCTACAATTTTGGAAAATCACACGTCTCCCCCTGCCTTGAATTTTAACCCATCGAGTGCCGCTATGAGATTGATGCATTGTGGCTGTGACTTTCTCTTTTTTCTCTCTTCTCATTTTATAGGACATCTCAAAGGATTTTAATGAGGCAGTACTCCAAGTCGATGGGAAAATGTATGAAAAAACTACATCTCCGTACAAAGTGTACTATGTTGAATTCTGAGGCTTGCAGTCAAGGTCAGTGAGATCTCACCTAACCAAGGAAATCAGTTTTGTTTTGCTTTTCATGCTTAAGAGGGATTTCATTTAGGGACGGGAGAGGTACAAAGTTTCAGAGACGAGGGGCCCGGTGATCGTATAGGCTGGGAGATTCCTACAACTACATTTAAACATGGCGGCGGGATGTAAGAAGCTTGGGCTTTGAGATCAGGCACATGGGCTAGAGCTCCAGTTCGGGAAATTACCAGCGGTATAGATTTCTGCTTTCACACCAACTCTCCGTGAATCAAAGTCCTCACGTGGAAAATGATAGCAGAAGGGGTAAAGGAGAACAAATGGAGCATTATACGTGCAGAGGTCTCGGCATGTAGGAAGCGCTTAATACATGCTCGTTTCCTCTTTACCCTGTAGATTCAAAGGGTCCGATGCTGCCATGTTCCCTGGATCAGAAACACTACTTCCGGCTCTCTTCACAGCCATGAGTGTCCCCCCATTTCCCAGCCACCTGAAGTTGGGCAGAGCCATGAAATGTGGGTGGACATCCGTGTCACTTCCTGGCTGAAGCCTGGAGGATCCGGTGCAAGATGCTCCAGAAGCCTATTCCCCTGTGGCAGCAACCGGATGCCTTAAGATCAGAGCGGCTTGTACTTCTGAGTCACCAGCTGGAAGACAGCCCAGGAGACCTGCCTAACCTACTGAGGAATCTGTATGAGTGACGCAGAAGCCACCTTTGCGCTAAACCACTCAAGTTCTGGGTTGGTCTGTTATGCATTGCCCGGCCCATCCTGATTCAATGTCACTCGCTGGGGTCTGGTATTTCCATGGTAGCGACAGGGATGAATCAACCTCGTGCCTTTTTCGAACCCACAGACCTTGCTGTTAGCATCTCTCTCCTTCACACACCAGAATCGGATCCCTTGATTTTATCTCTGGAGAACCCGAAGTCCGGAGGAGTGAAATGACTAGTCCAAAGCCGCACAGCACGTACGCGGCAAAGCTAGGCCAAGAAGCCGGCTGCCCTGATACCTACAGCTCTCCCACCAGCCACCACCACCCTGAAGCCTGCAACCTCACGTGTTCACAACGTTGTGAGCTTGCCGTACTGTTTGATCACCGTAAGCGATGCAGTCCTCCCTATACTAATGCACTAGTCACCAACGGCGTATTGCCACGCCCTAATCACCAACGAGGACTGTCAATTCACCACGCGGTTTGCCAGGACGTGAAAAATATTTCCAGACTTGTTCGCAAGCTTCGGCCAGAGGAGGGAATAACCGATTCATTTCACACAGACAACCAGTCCGGTGGCCCTCCGAGTAGTATTCTTTGTCTGCAAAAAGAAACTCGACAGGGCCACAGAAGGGAGGTGGCAGATGGGTGTGGTCGGGAGTGCGGATGTGCTTTGGAAATAAAAGTCCCGCCTGGCGTGCATTCTCATCTTTCCAACCTTTTTGCTACCACGAGTTTTTCAAAGCCTTACTTTTTAGCCATAAAATGGGAATAAAAGTCGTGCCCGTTTAACGGCATTGCCCTGGGAGTTCGACGGCGCCGTGCGCACAAAGTCCTGAGCAAAGTGCCAGGGACAGAGTGAGATGCTCGGTGGATGTTGGCTGTGGTACGATCACTGTTGAGAGATGGCTCTCTCTGTGTCTTAATAATTCATTTCAGTTAAAGGAAGGAAAGACATAGACATATCCCCTGGGACCGTCATTTGGGACATGTTCCGTCTTAACGCGTTTACTGGGCATTAACTGTTCTCTCAGCTCGGCGTTCAGTACTGGGATCGTGGAGATGGGTGAGATGTGGTCCTTGCCTTCGAGGCCATCAGGGTCCAACAGGGAAGACTGGCATAAATGTGACACAATCGCAGTAATCTCAACCACACGACAAGATATGAGAGCCCAGAGGACAGAGGGTAACTCAAGGGGGACGTCTTAGGGGAAACAAACCCTAACGCCAGTGGCGGGAGATCAGTAAGCACCCGCATTCGGATGTGGGGAGAAGGGGCATTCCAGATGTAAAATGACATGCGCCAAGTCACCAAGGCGTGAGAAGCCGTGCTGCTCTCGGAAATGACCCGCGGCCGACTCTGCTGGAGTACATGGCGTGTGCGATGCTGCGTGCAGGAGGAGGAGGGAAGGAACGGACTCCAGGGCAGGCTGGGGTCCGGCCACGCTGGGTCCGAAGCCACCGGGAAGCAGTGTGGGGTTCTGAGCAGGGGATGACACAGCTGGGTGGGCTTTATAATAGACCCTCTGCTTGCTGGCCTTGAAGCCAGGGAGGTCTAAGGCAGAGGTTCTGAACCCTGGCTGCGGGCAGCATTTTAGAAGTCCAAAGCCAGGACCCTACCCCAGACCACTTAAACCAGACACTAGAAGCACGTTTGGGCCCTGGTACGTTTGAAAAGCTCATCAGGCCATTCCAGAAGCAGAAACAGCATTCCCCAGGCTCACGATGGGGAAGCAGAGTCCGAAATAGAGAAAAGGACCAGATTCGAAACAACAATATTTTAAGGGCTAAAACTGACAATTGCGATCGGTGAGAGGTGGGAGCTGAGAAGTGAGAGGAGGCGCTTCGTTCTTTTAACTTGATGTTTCTGTCACACTCCCATACGTGCCTGTCGCACAGAATATTGCCAGAGATTCTAACAAGCCCATGCGCAATTATAGATGCTTTCCATCCCCACGGCGTTGTCTCTGAGAATCCAGAAAAACTACAGGAATTCGAGGAAGCATCCGGTGTGCTATAAACCCCACGTTCAAGACTCAGGGGTCCTCATTCATTCATTCATTCATTCATTCCAGGGGGGTTTGTCTCGAACCCACCCCAGCCTCTTGAAAGAGAAACGCCGAGGGAATTCTGCGGGAGGAAAGAAGCCACCGCCTCGTTAGTGCGCCATTGACTCTGACACAGAATTCTGGCAGCTGCAGCCCGGGCCCTATTGTCCCCACAGTAGGGTAGGGAGCGCAATAAGAATACCATTAATTTGATGGTTTTCAAGGAGGTGATTTCCAATTTGAATCATTCGTGAGTTGTGAAATGAGTCTGAGCCCGTTTGTAAAGCAGCGAGGAGTCAACGCACCGTATAACCTTGATTTTTTCCAAGTCCCCGTGTCGGGCAGAAAAAAATCTCCTTCACACCCATGATAAGGGGGTAAAAAAAAAAAAAAAATGCCACCATCCACCCACCCCCGAGGCAAATTAGCAAGACAAATGTTAGCCAAAAGCTCTGCAGATGCACCATTATTTACAAAGGGACAGGAACGGAGATGCTATGGAATAAATCATGCTGACAGTTCAATCAAAAAAAAAAAATCAGAATATATTACACCGCTTCTCAAGACTTGGAAAGGAACTGGACAGGGAGAGCCAGATATGTACTCATGTGCTTTATTTACTCATAATAACAATTTGAATTCCTTGGGTACTGCTGTTTAATGAAATCTGCCTGCTCGGCTGACGGGACAGGCTTGTCCAACACGTATATTTTTGAATTCCCACTCCGAGCCAGTGCTGTTCCAGGTACAAAGGATGCGAAGGTGAGGAAGGCAGGTAAGATCTCTGCCTCGGTGAAGGGGAAATCCCAGTTATGAGTGGGGCGGGCGGGCAGGTCACACACAAGCCAGCAGGTGCACTGTGGTCGATGGTACGTGTCCTAGAGCAACCTAAGCAGGAGGTACGGCGGAGGCCAGCTGAGGAGGTTCTGTCGCACTGGTGCGACCTGTCTGCAGAGGGGCCATTTAGCCAGAGACTCTAGAGAGAGGGCGCTGCAGGAAGGGGTCCCCCAATGCAGAGACCCGGAACTAAGACTAGGGGGGAATGTCCGAGGAACAGGAAGAAGGTCTGGGGGTGAGAGGTGGGGTCCACCAAGGACCCAAAAGTGAGGAAATCCTCGAGAAAGATGAGCTATTTAAAGATATGGAAGGTGAGAGGAAGGAGTGAGTCATGGGACTCACAGCTTCCTGAGTGACATTAAACCACCAGGATGACCGCATCGGAGCAAAGATGACAGTGTGCGTGGGGCGGGGCTGCCCTGCCCATGTGAGTGGGATATGGAACAGCACACGTGGGCGGGCGTGTCCCAGGATGCTGCGTGCTAAACCCCAGAACCAGGAGAAACCTGGTCACTAGGTATGAGATGGACAAGGATGCTGCCGTAGGCCTCATAGTCTGGACCAGTGATTCTCAACCGAGGATAATGCTTCCCCCACAGGGGCCATTAGGAAGCATCTGGAGACATTTCTGGGAGAGAGGATGCTTCTGGCATCTGGTGGGCAGTGGCCAGGGATGCTGCTAACCATCCCACAGTGCACAGGACCGGTCCCACGACAGAGAATTATCCTGCCCCGAGTGTCAGTAAGGCCAATGACAAGAAACCCCGGATGCACCGCAGCAGCAGCAGGGTCTGACGGGCCCGGATTCCAATCTGCTGTGTGAGCTCGGGCAAGTCCTTAACCCCACCGAGCCTCCGTGTCTCCATCCGTAAAACACCCCTGTTTCCCGCGGGGGTGTGGCTATGGAGCGGAGGTCACCGGGGTCATAACCACGCTTGC
>NW_011888821.1:8169419-8173415 GCF_000151845.1 Pteropus vampyrus | reverse complement strand
CCCATATCTGGAAGCTGCTTCGACCCGATCCAGACTCAAAGGACCCCTGAAGTTCAAGTCTTCCCCTTTAGTGGGAGGGAGGCCATGCTGATGAAGTCTTTACAAGGTCAACCAACACGCGTGGAGACAAACAAGCATCGCAGCAGGCTGGGGTAGCGTGTGGGTGGTCTCCTTGACAGCTTGTTTTTAAATACTTTCAAACGAAAAGAGTTCTCCTCCAAGAAACTGTCTGTGGGCTGGCAGCTCCAAAAACAGAAGCGAAGCCCTGGCGGCCTGCTGAGAGCAGACATTCTGCTGAGGGGAAGTGCTACTAATTTAAGCCCATTCGGAGAGGTGCCCGCGGCCTCAATGGGAAATCACCCCATTCCCTGGAGAGGACGGTTAATCACCTTTCGCCGTCATGGGGATGGAGAAAACAAAACAAAAAAGAACTGAGCAGCCTCCCAAAAAGGCAAGTGGCCTGTTCAGAAGGCTCTCCAAGTATTTCCTCCTTGCACTGCGTCCAGCTGAACAGAATAGAGTGTTAGGATTCAAGATGCAGTTTGATGCTATTTTGGTGACAGGGGGCCAATTATGTCTCCAGTTCTGTCCCACCTGATTATTCTCCCTCTCGGTGGCATTCCTCCAGGAGACAGAACAGCCGTACGGAAGCAAAAAGCGTGTCGCTGTGAGTTGGTTCAGCACCCAGTACTACAGTGCTGGACTCCAGAGAAAGCTGGTTTAAGAACCATGAACTTGATGTTCGCCTTCTCCTTAACCCAAATCAGAATCTTAACTGGACTCTGTGAAAAGGATCTCTGGATATTAGGCGTTTGGCTGACACAACTCACTAGACAGACAACTCAGTACGTACGGGGCAGGAGGCCAAGTGCAGAGGGAGACGGTGTGGCTGGTCCGGGCCTTTAGCTCAACTCCTCTACCCAGAGGTATCCCACGGCCGATGGTTGACGGAGAAGGGGAGACAAGAGACAGCCCTCTTGCCTCCTGGAGTTTAACTTCAATGGTATACGCTCTAATGTCAGGATCAGCAAATTACAGACCGGTGAGTCGAATACAACCTGTCATCCGTTCAACTCAACTCCCTGTGCCTAGCACAGAGCCTGGGAGAGACCAGACAGAGTAAATGTTCATTGAGTAGAATGGAATGAAATCGAACCGTGAAAGTTCAGCCATATTTGGACAGGGCTGGGAGAGGAAGTCAGGTGTTCTTGTAGGTTCTCAAACATACCAAGGGATTTTCTGCACACTGCTCCACCTGGCGCCAGCATCAGCCTACCGGCCCCATACCACTTTGCCTAGCTAGCCCACTTCAACGCTCATCCTTCAAGTCTCAGCTTAGACACATCTGTCCCCGGCCTGAGTTCGTTGCCCCTTATCTGTGCTCCTAAAGCACTTTGCCTGCCACTCATTCTCCCATAGCGTATTAGGTCTTTAAGTGTATTCTTCTGCGTCCCCCACTAGATCGTCCCCATGGGGACAGGGACCTCACCTGTCTTGGTCACCTCTGTGATGTTAGCACCTAGCACAGTGCCTGGACCACGGTAAGCCGTCAGCATCGTATCTGAGGAATTGAAAGTCTATTCCATTGCCATTTTGACTCTATACTTCTTTATTTCTTTTCTTCCAGCGTTTAGTCGAAAATTTTCCTAAACTTGCAGAAAAACTCAAAGTTTTGCACAATGAACACCACTCAGATTCAACGACTGTGACTATCGTACATCCCATGTTTTTAAAATAATAGCAGACATTCTTTGGGCATTTCCTATTATTTCTTTCATCCTGACAGATACCATTGTTCTTTCCATTTCACTGACGAGGAAACTGAGGCTTAAAGAAGTCCCGTCGCTTTCCAAAATCGAACAGCCACTAAGCGTTACATTCAGACCTAGAGCTAAGGGGAGTCACCCGAATTCCTGACTCCTAGCTGAGGCTGTCTCAGGCCCCCACAACTGTACGATGTGCTGGAGATGTCCAGAGATGGCGGGGTTCTGCTATTTCTGGGGAGTCTGAGGTAGCTCATGGAGAAGTGACTTCAGATAGCAGCTGAAAGGCAGACTGAGCTGAGGCAAGGAACCCATGGCTGCAGTTTGGCGGCCAGTCTTCAGAGAGATTAACGCCAGCAGCACGCGCCCTACGCCTGTTCTTCCTTGCCATGTATCTCTGCCACAGCCACTCTTAGGGACTGGGCTCAGAAGCTCGCCACCTTGTATGATCCGAATTGATCCAGTAAAGATTCTCTGAAAAGCACCATTAAGATGATTTATAGTCTAATCTTGGTTGCTATAGATTCCAAGTCAGACTACGGCTGGGGAGAGAAAAAAAAAAATCCCCCCCTCGCTTGGAATTCAGTCGAAGTTTCCGGTATTGATAGGGAAGCATGACTGGCTGGGGGGAAAAAGTCATATTTTTTTAAACTTTGCAGCTACCACTCCAGGTTTGGGGTTGCTATAGCAACTGAGGGCATGGGGAAGCGGGAGCTCAGCAGATCTCGCACTCCAGAAAGCTGATTGATAGGTCTCCCAAACACTGTTTAGACACTTCTGTACTGGGAGCCAGATAACATTCGTTTATTTATTAAAACGCATGTTAAAACGCCAGTCCTCTCTCTGGCCCGGCGTTTCATCCTCATCATTGTTGTTAGGGAACCACGGTAACAGGTTGACAGTTAGGGAAGGCGGTCCCATTAGGGGGCTAAACTCCATATTGTGGGGGATAATGAGAGGAGGGCTTGAGGCAGACCCTGCAGGGCGCCTAATTACATTAATTTAGCATGACTGATCCCTTACTTGAACCACGCCCCCAACCCCCAGCTTTGAGGGAAGGCTAATCTCAGTAAAGACTTATGTTCCTGGCTACGTGGGGCTCTGGGTGGGCTGATGACCAGCTAAGGCCTCTGGATGTCTGTCTTCTCTGTCACTAGGCTGACAGCCTGTCCTAGGTGAGTGACAGTATGTGCCCTAAGCAGAGCGAGTGTCATCAGGCACAGGGTCCGGATGTGTATGGCCTGTCGAAGGTGACACAACTGGGGACACAGCCTACAGCTGCGGTCAAGACAAGCTAGGTGTGGATCCCAGTCTTGCTATTGCTACAGCTGTGACTGAGGGAAGCTCTGAGCTTCCATTTACCTATCTGGAAAGGGGGGCTCCCGGCATGGCTCCCATTTTCGCAGAGTCGATCATACGCGAGGTGCTCCTGTTAGCCCTCGGTGTGGATGAGCTCATTCACTCCTCGTGAAGCCCGACAAGTGAGGTGCTTCTACACTCACAGACCGGAGGGGCAGCAAAGCAAAGCTCCTCGGCTTTGGGGAGGATGAGATGAGGGTGCATGTAAAGTGCTCGGCACGATGCGATACTTGTGCAATACTTAGAACTGAGTCGGTCCTCTGTAGATATGATTAGGTATGTACTATTATTTTTATCAATTTTATTAAGCCATAATCGACAAATAAAATCGCATATATTTAAAGTATATAATGTGATGATTTGATATTCGTATGCTTTGTGAAATGATTGCCACACGCAGGTTCATGAACATCCATCACCTCATAATTACCCTTCGTGTGTGTGTGTGTGTGTGTGTGTGTGTGTGTGTGTGTGTGTGTAATGAGAACACTTAAGATTTACTCTTAGCAAATTTCAAGTATACGCTACAGTAGTATTAACTATTGTCGCCATGCTGTACATTAGATCCTCAGAACTTAACCCACCTCATAACTTAAGGCTTGTAGATGTGAAGTCTGGTGCTGTGGCAGCCATTATTCATACATGAGAATGAGACACTTACAGCTGAGAATGGTATCATAGATGTATGGAAAGAGCCTGGGTCCCTGATAACACCACTGAGTTGCCGAACAAACCTGGAGACGTACGCGCATCCTTATATTTTACCCAATCTCTCCTCAGACAGAGCTCTGTGAGTGCCCTTTTCCCTAGATGCTTCTGTAATTTGCATACGAAAATGTTCTTAATCGACACCAGGAGCATTATTGAGCCTCTT
>NW_011888821.1:8158236-8167854 GCF_000151845.1 Pteropus vampyrus | reverse complement strand
TAAGTCACAGAAAAGGCAGACAGAGGGGTGGTGTTTGCACGTCTGTGAGTGGGGCTCAGGTTTGTGCTTATATGATAACTGCTTTTACATTTTAGGGCTGCTGTCTCAAGGCTCAGTTAGTTGGAAACAAGCCGCCTTTTCGAGCTCACTTTCATTTCAGCTTCTCTGCCCTTGCTGCGAACACATAAGCCATCCTGAAACTCTCCCCCGTTTCCTTTCGGGCGCGATGCATGTTCTGAGAAGCAGCCGACTGGGAGAAACAAAGGTTAATTCCGCAGGGAACGAACTGCCAACCTGTGTTCTCATTTGAAGTTTTGATTGCGGGAAACAACGTGCGTTTTCCTTTACTTTGCAAAGTTCCCTCGTAACTCCATCGGAGGCAGCTCTGTGGCTGCAGCTCCTCGCATGGGCCAGAGTCACTGGTGAGATTTTGATTCTGCCGTTTTTAAAAGGCCGGAGACTGGCTTTGTCAGTGACAACGGGACCTCTGGTAAGAGATGCTCAGTTGGAAAGCTTCAAACCTGCCAGCTTGGCTGCACACGGGGCTGTAAAGTCAGTGGGCAAGAGCAAGTCTGACAGTAGCACTTGAATAAGAGCCCCTGAGGTTGGTGCATTCATGAAATAGCAGGAGGTCACAGAGGTCATCCTTGATTGGTTGCTGAGCTATTGAAGTGCTGTTGTGTTCCAGCCGGGAGCCTCTGCCGACCCTACCTGGCCTGTGCGGGAATGGAGCCGGGTCTCACTCAGCCTCCCAAGAGTTCTTTGTGCTCTGCTGTAAAGATTGCGGGGTGCCTCGTTCACTCACAGGACATTGATGAATACCCACTAGGTACCACGGGTGATCCCAAATAGCAGCGGACGAGCATGACTGCCACCTAGGCTTTTGAAGTTTTTGTACTGGACACAGAAGGGAAGTGAGGGGTTAGAATCCACTCACCAAGCTGTGAACCCATGCGATGGTCTGCCGAGAGCGTGTGGCGCTTTCTCAGCCATCCGTTTAGAGAGCGCGAATTTCTCTAATCCGCAAAAAGGCGCAGTCGAGGCTAGCTTGTACTGTGTGTGAGACGATCACGGTGCTTGCTCTCGTCTTGCAAAGGGGGAAGGAGCTATGCGTTGCAAGCAACTTGAGAACTCCTTCCACTCTTGGGTAGTTCAGATCTGAGTGGCCTTGTCTCCTCTTAAGGGACCCTGAAGAGAATTTATGCTCATAAACGCACGAGTGAATAATGTAACACGTACTGAGGAGTCCGTGGGAGTAAACAGACAACCTAATAATATCGAGATGACTTCAGGTTACGCCAAGTGCTGAGGAGGAAATGAACAGTGAGTTAATGCAGGGATGCGGGAAGGGCAAGGCGTTACCTTAAATAAGTGGTCAATGAAGCCTCTCTGAAATGGTTAGCATTTGAGCTCAGACTGAAGGCACAAATGACCTGGTCATTGAAAAGCTGGGGGCCAGGGCGTTTCGAGCGTCCAACGGTCTAGCTAGAGGAAGCTGTGCGTGGGTTTCCCGGGGCACTCATCCGAGGGAAGATAACCTTCCCAGTTATAGCAACTGCACTTCCATCTGGGGCCTGATAGTGTTCACATGCTCAGAATCGATCGATTCCTTGCTATTCTTGGTGGACAGAAAGTCTTTGGCAAGACTTGACCTCTCCCAAGTGTTATCAGTAGAGCTAATAGTGATGCTGTCAGAAACGTCCACTAATCGTCAGACATCGGGGGGCCTTCCGAGTTCAGCTTCTTGGTTCAGAATTTCTGCCACCCTTGGAAGGTGTCAATGTGTGTTGAAGGTTCTTTCCTTACAGAAGTTTGATTATGGTATCGTACTGATTTATTGTGTGTCTGATATTTTTACATATTTAGAGTATGTTTGCACCAATAGACTGTGAGTCTCTGGCAAGAAAGGGCTCTGTCTCTTTGCACTTCGTGCTCCCACACTAAAACAGTGTATATTTCAAAGCAGGTATTTAGCGAATTCTTTCGTGTTCCGATAATTCTATGATGATCCCACAATCAAGTGGTGTGTTGTTTAGATACTTTAGTTAAGTTATAACATTAACGGACAGACAAATAACTAGAAAACCCCAAATCGCCTTTTTTAGACTGATGACATTCACCTGTGCACTACAAACACCTTGAGAACTGGGCCCATGCATTTTCCCATACTTAGGTACTCTAGATATGAGCTACCCTATCATGTCCTCTTAAAGGACCCTGAAGAAGATTTATTCTCATAAGTCCATTAGTGAATAATGTAAAATTTACTGAACTTTTTCACAAGACTTTTACATTGCACATCAAGTTCAACGAGCTAATCTCTCTCTGTGAGCTTTCATTTAACCAGAGTCCACTCTCCGATGCTGTCTGGACACTGCGTTTCTCTCTCCTAATTTCCTAAAGAGCCTCCAACTTGTGACATCTCCTCTTCCCTCCTTCCTGGACCATCTACTGTTGCCCAAATCATCTGTCAAAGCTTTTCTTCCAAACAATTCCTGTACTCTGCTTAAGCGAACTTTTCATAACAGCGTCTAAGAGAATGTGATAGTCTCCATATTGTTGGCCCTGTACTCCTTGCAATATTTTTTTTTAACAAAATAGATGCTCAATGAACAGCTAACTAAATCCACGATAGCACAGTGCAATCTATGATGTGCCGTGCTATGAACAAAACAAGAGCTTCTAATCTTTCTCAGACTGCTTGAGATTTAGCCCATTTTATCAGTTGCTGGGGGAGCCATTGCTGGGCCCCGTCATCACCAAATGACAAAAAAAAAGAGTCTCCTCAGTCCTGGACTTGCCAGAATGAGGTCACTCCAGACCTTATACCGTTAACAGCTTCCAAGTTTGTGCACGTACAGGTGAGTGGGTATAAACCACTTCTCACCCAGTTACTTTATGGTTTAGGAACTAGCCTAATGCCAAAAAGCCAGTGACACTGAACCCCAGGTTGTGACTGCTCCACAAATTCCTCCTTCTTATTGTGGCTTTATAAAAAACAAAACAAAACAAAACAAAAAAAACCCTATCTTAAACTAATAATAAAATAAATTTTTTAAAAAAAGAAAAGAAGAAAATTTCTCTTGCCAAAAGCCCGTAGCACGTACCCTGCCTCGGCTCACTGGCCCAGAGCAGTCACATGGCCCTCGCTGAGCCAATCGCTTCCCCTCTACCCTGGGTATCTAGAACGGAGCCAAGGAAATGGAATAAGAGGCTGAACTGGAAGGTTCTGCAGACCAGTGTGTGAGTAGATGAGTGAGAAGGGAAGCTGGACTGAGACAGAAGAGATGACGTAGCCAGCGAGAGGGTTTCTGATGATTTCGGTTTCCACGATGCCTCTCACATTGGTTTCGGTGCAATTCCCTCTGCGTCTCTGTAACGGCTTCGCTTCCCGCTCGTCCTCCTTCGAGTGCGGCTCTGAGCCACAAACCAAACTATGCCCGACCAAGCACCTCTTTACACCAAGCAGAGACAAACATCCCTTCCCTGTGAGCTCCCCATGCACCTTGCACACGGCCTCCTCCTAACACACTGAATTGCGATTCCTCATTTGCAGATTTCTTCCCTGCTAGGCTGTGAGCAGACTGAGGGCCACGACTGTCAACCCATCCTTTGCCCCTAGTACCCAACTCCGCACCAGGGACAAAGTAAATGCCCAATTGTTGTTGGATGAATCGAATTAAGAATGATGTCATCTGCAGAATAAAATCGTGCCCATATCAATTTGTTCTCAGCCCTTACTCTTTCTACAGGAGACCAGGATTCCACAATCAGCTTAAAGCCATGCCTTTTCAGCATGTACCAGTCACAAGCCACCTTGGGGATGCTTTTTCTAAAAATAAGCCATCGCCTTAATTATATCACTGCCTCTGCAGAATCAGCATACCCTCTGTCGGGTATTTGTGCAGGCCTGCTTACACAAAACCAAAGGTTGATACTAGAACCATTTTTCATTATTGAATAAGCCCTAGACCCACCTCTTCAGACTAATGGAATCACACAATTGGATGTGCTGGCCAATTTTTTCTTTTGTTTTCTTCTGATTACAAGGGTCACACAATTAGAGATGATTTTACAGTGGCGTCATGGGTGGTTTTGGTACCCACCTCCCCAGAAGAAAAGCCATTTCCCCTCAACATCTATCTCGTTCTGCCCCAGCCTTCAGCAACCCTTTATCCAAAGCTGGGAATGTGTTCAACAAGACACAGAGTAAAGCCTGCCAACATTGCCTTTTCTGCTATTACAGACATTATTTTGTGGCAAAAGCAAGGCATTATTTTTCCCAAAGACTGTGTAGTTCACTGAAATGCTGCTGAATGCAATTTAATAAAATGAAATTTGAACTCAGAAAGCAAAATTGATAGGTTTAGTAAATAACAAAACCTATATTGTAAAACAATCATATGAAATGTTTATCCAAAAGTACGGTTGAAAAAGCCTTGAACATGACTGGAACTGGGTAGTTCTGTAAATCATTACAAATGATATGGAAAGGAAGTCACCTATGGTCGCCTACCCTCGATTTTTTGTCTGGGTGTCTCAAAATGAGCTAATAAAAAATAGCAAAGCATGTGTCACACTGTACTTCTTCTTTGAGAGAATCCATAAATCCTTAACCTTTGTAAATTGAAAGATCAAATGTTTAAAACATCCCACGTATGACATTTTTACAAAAATGCATAGGAGTTAGATTCTATCTTAAATTGAGTAATCCAGAATTAGATACCTTACTATGCCCCTTGGTCTATGTGCACCGTCTCCATGAATGTGCATATCTGAATACCCAGTGGAGCTTTTAAATTGTTTGCTCATTCAGATCAATTACATTAGAATCTCTGGGCATAAGACCCAAGCTTTGGCATTTTTTTTAAAGCTCCTCAGATGATTCCAGTATACAGCCCAGACAGAGAGCCACTGTCCCCAAAAGATTTGGAAATGCAAATCATTTGCTACCATTAAACAGCAAACCTCTCACTTTCCAAAGCATGTCTTAAACAACTGATCCAGACTTGTACGACCTAGACAAGATAAGGGGCCAGGTTTGGGTAAGGGGCTCTAAAATACAGATGGATAAGTATCTTCTTGTGAGCCATCTGTGTCACACTGAAAAGTCACAAAACACGCTTTCTATTAACCGATGTTAATTTGGGGTCAGAGTAAAGACTGACAGCTGAGTTTCTATCAGTTTTGGATATCCTGAAGGCGGGGACAGAGGGCTCATTGGTCAGCACTAGGAATTAGTCACCTATCGCCCTGGCTGTCTTAGACTCTCTGCCCTCTTTACTACAAAGTACAAGCTAGAACAACATGAAGCAATGCCAATGACCCATCAAAGAGAATAAGTAAGACTTTTTAGAGGTATCGCTAGGACTTTCTACCCTCCCAGTATAAAACATGTGTATTAAATGTTTCGCCATTATTCACTTGGTTGACAGTTGTAATCCCTTCTGGTGGATTAATAGTATTTCAGGAAAAACCTGGTGGCAGGAAGATAAGGGGTCTCCATAGCTGAACTGGGCAGAGCTGAGATTCGAACACTCATCTCTCCCTCTAAATCTAGAATGAGGGCACAGGCATTGGCCCCAGATAAACCGAACACGTTCTAATCTGAACTGCCAGCTCAGAAAAGTAGTAGTGGCATCATCTGGGAAAAGATAGTTCACCTCTTTGAACCTCAGTTTCCTCATAAGTAAAATGCGTATAATGAAAAAATCTGTCTTGCAGGATAGCTGGAAAAATAAAGTGAGATCACCAGGGGTCAGCAGACGTTTTCTGTAAAGGGCCAGCTAGTGAATATATTAGGCTTAGTGGGCCACATGAGGTCTCTGTTTCCTGTTCTCTCTCTCTCTCCTTTTTTTACACTTTAAAAAATGTAAAATAATAATAATAATAAAATAAATAAAATAAAATAAACATTCTTAGTTCACGAGCCATAAAGAAGCAGGCCACTATCTATATCATGGCTGATCAAGACCATATGCTCCAAGAATGCAGGTAACAGGCACATCTTAGCGCTGCAAATTCAGCACCCGGGACAGCACCAGATGCTTGTGCATTTGCTCAGTGGATCCCCGTTAATGAATAACGTCGGTAAAGGGCCTGGTCCAAAGACTAACAGGCAAAAATTACTGGGTGTTTATTTAATGCTGTTACTTTTGTTGTTGTTGCTTGCATAGCTCCAGCAGTATGAGGCAATAGATAAAGATGTATTACGGGGAGACTGAAACGGGTGAATTAGTTAATTAAAGAATTTAGAGGGAAAACAGGAAACTAGGACCTGGAGTGTCTAGGAATATCTCACAGAGGAGGTAATGCTGGTTTGAGCTTATGAGAATGAGGAAATGTTGGAGTAATGAAGAAGCTAATTCTAAATGGGTTCCGAGGGAAGTAAGGAGGAGGCGAAACACCTGCCACTGTGCCATGTTTTATAGATGTTACCAGGGCAAGATTGTGACTTAACAAATACCACCTCATTCTACGACTCTTTGGGATAAGGAATTCAGTGGTTATTGGAGAGAGATCTAGGCAAATTTCCAGAGGTCACTTTCCCATAAGAACCGACCCCTCGTCGTTTTGAGTTTCAATGACAGTGGACTATCTCTCATGGCAAAGATGGCCCTGAATAACCAGTGAACGTGAAAAGATAGAAAAGGTCCCCCACGACTCACCATGAAATAAAGGGGAAATCGGATCAGGTCTCTTGGCTCAATGCCAAGATCTCAACGGTCATAGGAGCTGATTCTGCACGGATTACGGCGGAGCCTGGAAATTGCAGGTGTCCCATCCCCCTTAGCCCTATAGCTGCATTTGAATCACTGACTATGCATGTGTGTGTAAACTGAAGACCTGTAACTTAAAACTCGGCCTTGGGACAGCCTGGAAAACTGCGGTTGAGCGTCACGTTAGAGAGAGACGCTTTTTCCTTCCTCCTCTCGCTATACACACCTTCCACACATGCTCAGGGAGTTGTCACCAGACCAGCGTTAGGGTTAAGGTTACGTTAGTTGCATGACTAAAGGAAATGTGACTCGATTTATACCTCCGAACTTGTGGATGGTACCGGCGCTGTAAACATGATCGCATGTAACCCTTCCGTTCTCTTAAACAGATGAGGCAATAGTGTCAAAGGTGAAATGACTTGTTCGATAGTTCGCCCAGCTAAACAGTGAAGTTAGGTCTCTCTGTCTTTTCACTAATCCCTATGGTTAACCCAAAGAATGAATTATAAATGACTAGCATTTCTCACTTCCCAGAAATGGATTTTTGAATAGCAGAAGGCTTTGAGGCTCTGCACAAGGGTTTGACATTCAGACAGGGAGGCGGATAGAATGAGGATAAACTTCAAAGTTGCCTTACTTGGGTAGAGAAACCCTAGACTTCAGCAGTCAAGTAAACAGGATCTCGGGGCCTTCCTTATATACTAGAGTTTGCACAATGATGACACTCAGGGGGTGTTAGACCACTGTGGCAGACAAAACGTGCCCGAAGACCAAACTCGGGGTTGCAACTCAGGCTTCGTGAAGCTGCCATCTTGAGGAGTCAAGAAAAAACAGACAGGAACCGAGGAGATGAAGCGCGCCCCCCTCTCTCGCCCAGAATAATTAGCCATATCTCTCAAACGTAACTTCTACATTCATCATGCTAGACTGGCTATTTCAAGGACAGACGCTAGTATTTGGTCTATTTCATTCAACTCTTTGAGACTGATCAATAAAAAGATGTATACGGTGCCTGTGTGTCTAGCTAAAAAAATAAAAAATTAAAAAAAAGAAGGAAGGAAGAAAGAAATGACCTCAGTGAATATAAACAGTGTTTAGGTTTCTTAAAGCATCTAGAGGCCCTGAGGTAACCAGGCAGGTTCAAGTCCCTGATGGATTTCTGCTGTCCAATTTAATATTTAATATTTTAATATTGAATCCTAAAGCTATGTGCTTGATTTCTTAAGTTACAGAATATTAAAATGCGAAGCTATTAAAAGTACTAAGCATTTTAGTTCGGGAAGAGAGCACAACCTTCCCTAAGTGACAGGTGACTCTGGGTGTCATGCTTTATCTGTTTTTGAAATCGTGGATTTATTTCTTAAATATTTATTATTAATGCAACGATAATGCTACCCAGTATTTTTATAGTACCTTGTCTTCTGAGCACTCTGGCTGAACAACATCATCTGTCTTTATGAATTTCATTGTCAGGACGACGACTGAACTAACGTTTGCCTTCTTTGAACAGATGAGAAAACAGACCCGGAGAAACGAAAGGAGTTTTTCCAAGTCACAAAATAAATCTACAGAATTTGCTCGTGGAGAAGCTGCTCACACCAGTGTTGATCGGCTCTAATAGTACAATTTCTGCTACAGATTTCCAGAGCAATGTCCTTCCGCCATTTTTTTTTTTTTTTTTTTTTTTTTTTTTACTGTTCACTCATAAACTTTTACCTGTGGAGGGTTGTATGTGGAATAAAGACCTATACATTGCATTACAAGTGACTCATTTACTTATCAAGTTCCTACAACGTGTCAGGGACTAGCTAAGCCCTAGAGCTGTGTATTAGTTAGTTTCTTCTTGCTTCCGTAGCAAATTACCATAAACTCAGTATCTTAAAATGACACAAATTTACTATCTTACAGTTCTGGGGGCGTTAAAAGTCCTACAATCGAGATGTCAGCAGGGCGGCATTCCTGCTGCAGGCTGTGGGGGGAATCCGTTTCCTGGCCTCTTCCAGCTTCGAGAGGCCGTGTGCACTCCTTGGCTCGTGGAGTTTTCCTCCATCTTTAAAGCATGTCAGTCCTACCTTTGCTTTCATCCTTACGTCTCTTTTTTCTGGCTCTGACCCTCCTGCCTCCCCCTTATAAAAACCTTGTGATTATATTGGGCCCAACTTGATAAGCCTGGGGACTCTTCCCATCTCGAAGTCTACAAAGTCCCTTTGCTATGTAAAGGGGCATATCTGCGGGTCGCAGTGATCAGGACACAAACTTATTTGGGGGAAGTTGGACATTGCGCAGCCTACCGCAGATTGTAACGATGTTTAATACTCTTTCTAGCCCTCACAGAAATTTCATTCTGTGGGAAAGGGGTAGACAAATGAATGATGGCACAACATGAGCGCAAATGACAAGAGGTGGTGACTAAGAGAATGGGCTTCTACCCCAGGCTAATGGGTGTGAGGAAGAGCCTCAGAGAAGATGAGGTGTGAAGCTGGTCTTAAAGAATTAATGGGAAATAGTCAGACAAAAGAGGAAGATAATATGTTGGAAGTCAGGCTGTCCAGGGACCAAGGATGCTCCAGGTAAAAGATCACACCTAAGCAGAGTGGAGTCCAGTTCATCGAATTCTGTTTCCGATTGGTCTGCTTTGTTTCAGAGGTGCCTTAGGTGACAGAAAACGGAATTGACTGCATAGCACAATGATGAACAGCAGGAGGCCTGGTATCAAGTGATCTGGGCTTCGTCCAAGCCCCGACCCTTCTTAAGAGTCTAACTTCACTGATCTTCAGTTTTCTGATCTGTCAAATGGGAATTATAATGGGCTCTGTCTTACAGAGTTGCTCCAAACATAAAATTAGCTAACAAATAGAAAGTTCCTAGCACAGTTCCTGGCACTTAGTGGAAGTTCAAT
>NW_011888821.1:8150249-8156576 GCF_000151845.1 Pteropus vampyrus | reverse complement strand
CCTTCCTCTCCTTCATCACCTTTCCATCCTCCTGAGACTTTCTTTAACCTTCTGCTCTTTTGAATCCATTTTCATGCTTCCATATTTTCCTTTTTAAAAATTTTCTTTCTTTTATTTTCTTTCTTTTTCTTTCTTTTTCTTTCTCTTTCTTTCTTTCTTTCTTTCTTTCTTTCTTTCTTTCTTTCTTTCTTTCTTTCTTTCTTTTTAGAAAGTCACATCATTCAAAAGCTTTCTCTGGTAAATTTTTGAGTCCTTTTTGCATGTCTGAAAATAGTTTTTAGGATATCCTCACTGTTAAGTGAGGTATAGAAATTCTAGGTATAATTTTGAGAGCATGGATCTATTGTCTTCTAGCTTCAAGTATTTCTATTGAGAAGTCCAATGTCAATTCCTTATTCTTTATCCTTTTCATGGGATCTGTTATTATTCCCTTGAAGTTTTTAGGGTTATTTCTGCAACCTCAACCTTCTGTGATTTTTAAATGGTGTGCCTTATAATGAGTGTTCGCATTTATTTTACTGGATACTCAGTAAATCTCCATAGCCTGGCGCTTCATGTCTTTCATTTTTGAATAATTTTATAGCATTCATCCTTTTATAATTTCCTCCCTGCCATTTTATGTTTCGTCTCTGCAATTTCCGGTAGTTATATATACAACTTCTAAACTGTCCCTCTATTTTTCTTAAATCTTCTCTAATTCCATCCCTTTGAATTTTATTTCTACCTTCTTGGAAATTACCTGAATTTTCTCTGTCAACTCTGCTTTTGAAAGTTTGTTTGAGCTTCCTTTTTTTTTTTTAATTTCTAAGAATTGTTTCTTGTTCTCCTATAGTTCGTTTTTCATAGCATCCTTCTCTTGTCACATTAATGAAACAGTTTTTCTAATTTCTGTGAGGATCTTCACTATGCATTTATTTTCAGTTTTCTTCTGCTTCCTGCATTGCCTTTGTTTTTCCTCAAATCTCATTTAACTGTTTTTGTGTGTTTTCGTTTTTTTCCTCATGTTGAAGACTTTTCCCCACTGGCTGACAACCCTTTCTTATGCATTATTCGAGTGAGGCATGCATACACACACACATTGATTAGGGGGTCTGTAGTTAGGGCTCATTAATTGAAATTCACGGAAAATTTTCACTCTCAAGAATCAAGCCATTTGATTGGTATAATCCTAAGTGTAGTCTCTGTAGTTATTTATTTATTTATTTATTTACTTACTTACTTACTTACTTATCTTTGGTCCTTTCTGTGTCTTTCAGGAAGGTTCTTCCAATCTTCTATCTTGAGGTATAATCCTGGCTGCGAGCCTTCCAGGAGCCCAGAGAAAGAGAGCTGGGCAGTCTCGCCATTCAGATTACTGCCTTCCATTCAATCCTTCTCGCCCCATGCTTCCCATGCTCATTGCTCCCTGTGCTTGATATTTCTCAATAAAGAACCATCTTGATTCAATTTCTCCAAGTCTTTACTGCCCATTCTGTGTCTGGTTTCGCAGAATGGGGTTGGTTACCTGGGTGTCTGCCAACACTCGCCCCTGTTATCAGTTCACCCTTTGCTCGTGCATTCGGAGGTAGCTGGTACCTCCAGTTACTGAAATCTCCTGAGGTTCTGTGACCCAGATCACCTGATTTATACCCCGCCTTGACAAGTCCTTAGATTTTAGTTTCCTTCACTCTGTTACTTCAGTTCACATTCATCAGTTCACATTCTTCGGCTCAGAACTTGGTTGACATATCTTATCCATTACTGCCTCCTCTCTCGTTCTGGCTTCCTTATCGCGTTCAAGTTTCTCACTCTATTAATACCCTTTTATCCCTCCGATGCCATTTAAGTGGGTGTCTCTGGGGAGGAATGGAGATAAATGGATGTGTTCAATCTCCAGTGTTTACCTGGAAGTCGACTTGTTTTTTGTCTGTTTGTTTGTTTGCGTTTCAGTGAATGACTCTGCATGTGGGTGACAAAGGAAGAAAATCAGAGAGTGTGTTATCCTGACAAAGTCTCTCTCTGAGCTGCTAATTCACAATGGCCTCATTTTCTAGAATAACACCCAGTATTTAGGGCTACTCTGGCATCCTTAGATCTAGATGAAATTAGCTGGAACCCCAACCTCTCATCCTGTTCTTCCTAAGAGTTCCATCATTTCCAAAGCTCATACTTTTCTCAGGAATCTTTTTCTCTGTTCAGATGGACTAGCCATATATATATAATATATATATATATATGTATGTATGTATATATATATATATATATATATGTGTGTATATGTATATGTGTATATATATACACACATGTACATATATACATATATATATATTTATTTATCTACACTAGCATCACCTCAAGTATGAAACACAGGACTTTTTTATATATATATAATCTGAGTCTACTGCCTCTCTTTCCCCCAAGTAGCAAGAAAATACTCCTCTGGAAGACATCTGCATGTAGCAGACTTTTACTGTAGGTTGGAAAGTAATCATACCTTCTCTAGAATGATGTGTGATGGCAGATGGTAAGATTTTAATTCCCCCCACCCTGCTATACCACGGTGTCTATGTGTAAGTTTATTTCCAAACTAAACAACAAAAAAATCAAATTGTCTGGATCCTCTATGTGTCCTGATAGAAGAGATGAGGAAATTATAGCTTTCAGTCAAGAAAAATGAAGGTCTGCTATTATCAGCCAAGAATCCTCATAAATTATATTTAACAAGACATTGTATGTCTACTTTTGGTTTCCACATCCCCAGAAAGAAATGAGATATTTAGAACATGGCCTAGAGGCAACAAAGGATACTTATCTACATTATTTTATTTAACCTTTTAAAAACCTTTGAGTTATCATTTCTTCCCATTTTACAGAAGAGGCAACAGAGACTAAATGACTTTACTGGGCCGCATAGCTAGAAATTGGCAAAGCCAAGATTGTAACAATAACTTGCACTGATACTATGTATAACACTTGCTATACATAGGATTTAGATAGATCCAGAGATAGAGATGCAAATATGTGTGTGTGTGTGTGTGTGTGTGTGTGTGTATATATTTATGTGTATATACACATATTTATGTGTGTATATACACATATACACACTGTCAAGCACCACATAACATTTCAATCAATTTATGGGGCCACAAACACAACAGTGGTCCCATAAGATTATAATGGAGCTGAAAACTTCCTATCACCTAGTGAGGTCATATTCGATACAGATGAAACCTCCCTATATTATAATGGAGCTGAAAACTTCCTATCACCTAGTGAGGTCATATTCGATACAGATGAAACCTCCCTATTCTGGAAGCAAACCCCCAAAAGGACTTTCATCTATAAGGAGGCCAAGCCAATACTGGCAAGTAATTTTCCTCCAGCATCTTATCTGGTGTTTCAGCTGCCTCCACATCAGCATGCACAGACTCACCACCCACTTTCGCATTGTGGAATGAATACGATTCTCAAATCACTTAAACCACCCAGAGCTAGCAGTAAATTCAGCATCGTAGTCAGGTCCAGCCTTTTCTTTCAACAACACAAGTAAACTGCTTTGGCTGTACATGCAGTGAAGGTTTATAGCCTGGAAGTGACAGGCTGTACCATGCAGCCTAGGTGTGAGGTAGGTTACACCATCCAGGTTGGCGTGAGTGCACTCTGCTATTCGAGCACGACAAAATCGCCAAATGACGCGTTTCTCAGGACACGTCCCCACCGCTAAGGGACGGATGACTGTATATATAAACATACACATACATATAACTTTTCACTCACATGATTGCAAACTGATTTTATTATCCTTGCTTCTCAGATTTAGCAACTAAGACTCAGAGAAGTTAAGTAACATGCCCCAAGTAACACAGCAGTGTCCCGGCCAAGACCAAAATCCAAAGCCACCTGACTCCAAAGTCTATATTCCTTCCATTTCTTCCTGCTGCCTTAGTTAACCAGTCTCCTAAGATGGCCCCCAACGATCCCTCCCCACTGAACAGACATGTCACCTGTCACATGAAAAGGTGAGGCATATTTCCCCAGTCCTTGAATCTTGGCTAGCTCTGTGACTTTGACCAATAAAAATGTGTCAGAAGTAGCCTGAGGGGGAAAAAAAAAACGAGGCTGGAGGCATCGACTCTACCCAACTTCAAACTACACTACGAAGCTACAGTCATCAAAATGGCATGGCATTGGTAGCAAAACAGACACATAGACCAGTTGAACAGAATCGAGAGTCCAGAAGTAAACCCATATTTATATGGGCAAATAATTTTCAACAAAGAAGCCAAAAACATACAGTGGAGAAAGGGAAGCCTCTTCAATAAATGGTGCTGGGAAAACTGGAAAGCCACCTACAAAAAAAAATGAAACTAGACTGTTGTCTATCATCACACACCAAAATTAACTCAAAATGGATTAAGGACCTCAATATAAGACCTAAAACAATAAAATGCATAGAAGAAAACATAGGAACTAAACTGAAAGACCTTGGACTTCAAGAGGATTTTATGAATTTTCCCTCAAAAGCAAGGGGAGTAAAAGCTAAAATAAATAAATGGTACTACATCAAACTAATAAGCTGCTGCTCAGCAAAAGAAACCGTCAACGAGGTAAAGAGACAGCCATCTCAATGGGAAAATATATTTGCAAGCAACACCTCCCATAAGGGCCTAATATCCAAAATATACGAAGAACTTATATGACTCAATAACAACAAAAAAACAAATGATCCATTCAAAAAATGGGCAGAGGATATGAACAGATACTTCTCCCTGGAGGGCATATAAATGGCCAACAAATATATGAAAAGATGCTCAACATCGCTAGCTGTTAGGGAAATGCAAATCAAAACCACAATGAGATACCATCTCACACCTGTTAGAATAGCTATAATCAACAGGACAAGTAATAACAAACGCTGGAGAGGATGCAGAGAAAAAGGAACCCTCATACACTGCTGGTGGGACTGCAAATTGGTACAGCCGCTATGGAAAACAGTGTGGAGTTTCCTCAAAAAACTAAGAAGTGATCTACCATATGATCCAGCAATCCCTCTACTGGGTATTTATGCCAAAGACTTGAAACCCATATCTGAAAAAATATTTGCACACTGATGTTCACAGCAGCATTATTCACAGTGGCCAGGACATGGAAGCAACTGAAGTGCCCTACAACAGATGACTGGATAAAGAAGGTGTGGTACATGTATACAATGGAATATTACTCAGCCACAAGAAGAGATGAAATACTGCCATTTGTAACAATATGGATAGACTTTGAGATAATTATGCTAAGCAAAATAAGCCAGACAGAAAAAGTTGAAAATCACATGACATCACTTATATGTAGGATATAAACCTAAAAGCAACAAATGAGCAGGACAAACAAACAGCAACTCAGGGACATGGACAATAGACTAGTGGTTACTAATGGGGTAGAGGAGGAGGGAGGAGGTAGACGGGGTAAAGGAGGTCAAATATAGGGTTTAGGGGGAGGGTGAAGTGGGTAAAGGGGATCAAATATATGGTAGCTGAAGGAAACTGGACTTTGGGTGGTAAACACACAATAGAATATACAGATGTCAAATGATAATGTAAACTGATCCTCCTGAAAATTATATAATTATATTAGCCCAATAAGCTTAATTAAAAACTTTTTAAAAATGTGGCAAAAGTGACATTCTGGGCTTCCAAACTCAAGCCTTAAAATAACTGGCAGTTTCCATTTCCTGCTCCATGAATCTCAGACATCATATTCTGAGAAACCCAAGTTTCATAGAGAGAGACCATGAGACACTCACTCCCATCTGTGCTCCCAGCTGAAAGTCGGCAGTGACTGCCAGCCATATGAATGGGCCAACTTGGTTGTTCCAGCCCCGGCAAGCCCTCAGATCATTTCCGTCTCAGTCAATACCATGTAGAACAGAAAAGCCACCCAGTTGAGCTCAGGCAGCCCGCAGAACCACAACATGTAGTGCAATGGTCACTGTTTTGCATCGCCGAGTTTTGGGGTGTTTTGTTATGAAGCAAGAGAGAACTAAACCATTGCCTCTCTCAGAAGATAGGACCACAGGCCCTGTGATTTCAAAAGCAGTTCTCTTTCTAACGAGTGATGACTATGACGTAGTCTTTTCCACCACGGAGAGAAATGGCTTGAATCCTTTGGCATCTAAGGATGATCGCATCTGAAAACAAGACACTCCAGAGGAACTTAGAGATGGCTAATTAAAAATGTATGCAGTTTTGGTAAGAGTGCGTAGAAATAGGAACTGTTCTTTATTTACTGTTTGGTGGGAGTATAAAATACTAGAAGGTTCCTGGAGGGCAATTTGGCAATATGTATTAGACAGAA
>NW_011888821.1:8142956-8150199 GCF_000151845.1 Pteropus vampyrus | reverse complement strand
CATCTGTGCTCCCAGCTGAAAGTCGGCAGTGACTGCCAGCCATATGAATGGGCCAACTTGGTTGTTCCAGCCCCGGCAAGCCCTCAGATCATTTCCGTCTCGGTCAATACCATGTAGAACAGAAAAGCCACCCAGTTGAGCTCAGGCAGCCCGCAGAACCACAACATGTAGTGCAATGGTCACTGTTTTGCATCGCCGAGTTTTGGGGTGTTTTGTTATGAAGCAAGAGAGAACTAAACCATTGCCTCTCTCAGAAGATAGGACCACAGGCCCTGTGATTTCAAAAGCAGTTCTCTTTCTAACGAGTGATGACTATGACGTAGTCTTTTCCACCATGGAGAGAAATGGCTTGAATCCTTTGGCATCTAAGGATGATCGCATCTGAAAACAAGACACTCCAGAGGAACTTAGAGATGGCTAATTAAAAATGTATGCAGTTTTGGTAAGAGTGCGTAGAAATAGGAACTGTTCTTTATTTACTGTTTGGTGGGAGTATAAAATACTAGAAGGTTCCTGGAGGGCAATTTGGCAATATGTATTAGACAGAACGCTATACTCCTTGATCCCAGAGATATCACTTCTAAGCTTTCATCCTTGAGAATCATAATAGACATGTGTGAAGATTGTTTCTATAAGAGGTTTAGCATAGTACTCTTTATAATAGCACACTTATATAACAAAGTAGAGAGAAGGAAGAAGGAGGAGGAGAAAGAGGAGGAGAAAGAGGAGGAAAAGAAGAAACTGCAGCAAAGGGAGGGAGGGAGGGAGGGGGAGAGAGAGAGAGAGAGAGAGAGAGAGAGAGAGACCCTAAACATCATTTAGTAGGGGATTTAGGTAAATCACAGTACATTTGTATAATAGAAAATTATTACACTGTCACTGAAAATAATGCAACGGAAGTCCTTTTTATGCCATGGAAATGTATTCAATGTTAAGAGGATTTAAGCCATATATGAAACGATGTAAACAGTTTCCACTGGTCTTTGTACAACAACTGACATCAATCTATGTGCCAAGCACTCTTCAAGGGCATGTCATCAAAATAAATAAAGACTGTTTCTCAGTATGATTATTTCTTCTTTATACTTTTAATATTTTATTCAGTATTTTTAACAAGCATATAAGAATATAAATACCAACCCATTACTATAAGCTTAGATATAATATTAAAAAATAGTTGGTAACTTTGAGAATTCTGAGATAATTAAAAAAACAGTTCTGCCATCCTGTGATTGTCATGCACATAACCACACATCCTCATGGCGTATGTTCTGGGGCAGTAGCTAGAGCCAAAAATTCTGGGCTGAAAGAGCCCCAGGACGCATGCATGTTTTTAGTGTATAGTCTTAGGCCCATTTGGGGACATCTCCTGGACAGTTCCAAGTGTTGCTTCTTGCATGTGCAAAGGATTGGGCAAAGGATTCCAGGGTGCCTCCTTACAGAGGATGGACCAGCTGAATGCTCAGCTTTATTGCATCCCAGAAGTTATATGCTCGCTGGGGATTCAGAACGCATTGCTTCCTTACGCTCTATAAGCTTGGGAAGCAGGGGTCTCTCTGCATTCTAAACTGACCCTCCTGCAATGAGATGTGAGATTTCCAGAGGGAGCTTCATCCTGCTGGGAACACCAGACAATAGCCTTCAGCTCTCTTTAACGAGATCAGAGAGCCAGGCTCTTCAAATTGGCTAAATTATATTGCACGCTAGACCCTGTGAATAAATAACATGAAAATTCTTGAAAAGAATCTATACGAATTCTATCTTCATAATGGTCTCTCAATAGGGCCACGCAAGTGCTGCCAGGCAGAAGCCAGGTCAGAGACGGGAGACGGTCTCAGAGTGTGGAGCGTCTGTAATGAAACGCTACACCTGCCGCCTCTCAAAATGGAATTGATTAGATAAAAATTTAGTATACAAGAGCTGTCCTGTGCTTGTTTCCCAGCCTTTCAGTGTCTGGAGATTAAGGACTTGAAGATGCTTTGAATTTCTAGTGTGATAAGCAGTGGCCTGGTACGTGGGGGGAAGGGCTCTGTGGTTCAACCGGAAACTGTGTGGGATGCTAACTAAGCATTGGCCACTCTGTCAGTTAATATCCCTTCAGTGTGGTGCAAACCCTTTTCCACAGTGCCCGAGGCACGAAAGGAATTTATTCATTCACATAACTGAACATTTCGGGGCCGGACCAGCTGCAGGCACGGCTTGAGCAGGGGCTAAAATCGCGTTAATAATATCTAATTCCTCTCTCTCTTTAAATTGCAACTTGATTCACCACATGGTGGCTTCTTTTTCTCTTTTCTTTTTTTTTTTTAAACAAGTTCTTCTATCATGGTCCAAGGCAACCGGAATGTCTTCAGAACTTAGAGCCTTTCGGTCTCAAATTCCTTATGCAAAGAGTGAGAATCTCCCTGGGGGCCTTATGTTTCCCTGGCCACATACCCATCCCCTGAACTAGTCGCTGTGACAAATAAGTAGATCTAAGTATGACCTCACTCAGACCTGGTTCACATCTCTTTTCTTGTAGTTAAGGACGGTGGGAAGAGAGGTCATCACCACCAAAAACAAACAAACATGGATTAAAATGAGGGAGGATTGATGGATCCAGAGCCAGATCAAAGTATTCTTATAGAGATTCCTGAATCTGCTGGAAAAGACCTCAAATCCAACATAGATATTAAAGAAAATGTTAATTGTGCCCTTTGAAGAAGCTACTTAAAGTTCCTCCTCTACAGAGTGTCACGAGCTGTCTATTTCTCGAAGCATGATCCATGGGGTGGGGGCCATCTCCCACCTCATTTTGCAACCCCTGCTCTTCGTGGCCCGTCCTCCCATGTCTCCCACCTTCATTCCCGGCCCTACCTCTATTCTTAGGTTTGTCCTGACAAAAGCAGGGAGGTCCCTCCGTACCAGAGTGGCAGCGGCCACTTTCATTCTCTTAGTAAATACCAGGCACGGTACAAGGTCCTTTATGCCAAAATCTCATTTACTCTTCACAGAAACTCTAGGAAATCCCATCTATTGTTTACAAGAGTCAGAAAATGAGGTTCAGGGACATGATAAAACTCTGGCAAGATCATACAGCTACTAAGTGGAAGAAAGGGGTCTCATCGTTACAGGATTTCTGAGCCGGTGCTCAACTATACAGTGATTCAGTTGTCTCCTCTCTCCGGCCTACTGAACCATTCCAACATGGCAAGGCTTTTATTTGCTCCCTTTTTCTTAGATCTGATGGTTTCCCCGTCTAGCCTCCATTGACACATTTCCCGTGTCACGGCTATAAATATGAACTTATGACTTTAAGCTCCAGACCACTGGCTAAAAGCCTGCGGCCTTCCTTCACGTCAAACGTGTCTTATAGGAATGAATACATTTTCTATTGAAGACCCCACGTGCTTGGCTCCGGGGAGCCTGTCCACTGCTCGTGTTCTTCCTTCTTCAGCCTCCCTATTAGAAAAACCTACTCTGACAGTATTTTACTTTATTTCTTAGCTTTCCTGCCAATAAGAAGCTTCCTCCCACAAGACAGGTAAAATAAAAATTACAGAAGTATGAGCGCCCCATAGCAATATGCAAATATTCTCAATATTGTTGATAATAAGAGACATGCAAATTAAGACTCCACTGAAATATCCACTGATAGACTGGCAAATGTCCCAAAGATGGACAACATATTTGGTCGTGAAGAAACAGAATCCTTCATGCATTCCGGTGAGAATGCAGAATGGTACAACCCTTAAGGAGGGGAAATGGTTAATTCTTACCAAAAACTCTCTCTGCATTTATCCTTTGACTAGCAATCCCCCTGCAAGGACTCCACGCCAAGGAGAAGCTGTCAAAAATTTGAACGCACAAATGCACAACTGCTCCCTGTTTATCGTGGGAGCAGTTGAAAAACGTATGAGATGTCCACACAGCGAAGTACTATGCAACTCTGAAAAAGGAATGAGGAAGACAATCACTCCTCGCTATTTGTGGTTCTCTAGTTGCAAATTCACCTACTCGCTAAAATTTATTTGTAACCCAAAGTGAGTATCGAGGGCACCTCTGCGATCGTTCCCAGACACGCTGTGCACAGAACAGCAAAAAAATCGAGTTGTCTGATGTGCAAGTTTCCAGCTGAGGCCAGACAAGGCTACTCTCTGCCTTCGTGTTCCAGGTCTGAAACCGTAAACTTAAATGTCCTTTACCTAATATTTAGTGCCATGTTTTTGTACTTTTTTGATGGTGATTGCAGTCAAATAGCCCCAAGCATAATTCCGAAGTTCTATCAAGAGGTCCCAAGCAAAAGAAAGCTGTGATGTGCCTGACAGAAAAAAATTATATGTGTATTGCGTTAGATAAGCTTTGTTCAGGCATGTGGTATAGTGTCTGAGTTCAATATTAATGAATTAACAGTACGTGCTAAATCAGGCATCTTTGAAGAGAAGTACACAGAAGACAAGGTTATGTATTGATTGGTTGATAGAAATCTTGAGACCAGAGGCTCACAGGAATCTATGTATTTCCCCTACGAGCAATGATTGAGAATTTGCTAATTCAGTGTTCATGGCAACTTTATAAAAAATAACCACAAGCGATGAGAATTTCCTGCACGCACTTCAATAAAGTAATAAGTTGTGATCTCCAGGATATATTCTTAAGTAAGCAAGTAACGTGCATTAAAATGGTTATAACATGCTACTTTTTACCTAAGAAAGGGAACAGATGGGGAAAAAAAATACCTATCTGCTATATATAAGAAAAGCAATAGGAGAATAAACAAAACCTAAAACAAAACAATAAAAAAGAGTTACTTAATAAAAGTGGTAAGAAACATTTGGAGGGGGGAAGGATGGAACCAAATTCCTCTGAACACAATCTGTTCCAAATATATTACTTTTTAAGAAGGTAAATATTTCACAACATTAAAAGATAAAATTAAATCAATCATTTAAAAAGCGATCCCTCAAAATCTAGAATGAAACAAATAAACTAAACCATATATCGAGTTGGTGGCTTAACACTAAGAAATTATGTTAAACCACTTTAAAATACAGTAATTTGCCTGCGTGTCCCTGCTGAGGATAACGCCTCAGGTTAAAAACAACTGCAAAGAAATCGCAAGTTGTTTTCAGAAATCATATTTTTAGTTATAATATTGATTTTGTTATGCTGGAACTGTTGAAGGATAGAGCGAGTGACTAATCACGTTGGTGTCATAGGGGTTGAAGATTTTGCCACGGGAACGCGATACCCCGGTACAGAATCAGAAAACTTGGCTGTAACCACCTTGACCTTGGGAGATATCGGTAGCTGAGCATGATGCAGTTTCTCTTTTAAAAATATTCATTTCCTAATTCTGTCTATGTAAAAGTCCTAAAAACAATGACGCAACCCAGATTGTGGTTTCTAAATACTATTTCCCACTAAAAGGTACTAGGGATTTTTGGATAAGTGGTCAATACCTTGTCTGGGCCAGGAAACATGAAAAATGAGCCCACAACCTCTTACTGTACCACAAGGCAAAAGAGATATCAAATATCACTGGGGTCAGGTAGAAAAGATACCAGAGGGGCCCCAAGATGATATTCCTGTTGGCCAAATGTGGTTCCATTTTAACTTCCAAAAGAAGACTATACATAATGAATCGAAATAATTAAATATGGTAAAATCAGTGAGTTCAAAAATGATACTTAAAAAAAAATAGAAACTTCAATTTTAACAATCCCTGGGGGTGTTGGGATGTTAGGATAGGATGCCAATTCATTTTCCAGAAAACATAAAAAGTTTAACCTGGTTTTCCTATATAAACCCAACTTCGGGGTAATCGAAGAGTGGATGATGGGAAGTTCTTTTAAAAACATCTCAGCTAATAATGAAGGAATGAATGACTTAGGATATCACCACTTTGTGCCCCTAGAAAAATAATGGCTCTAGGCAATGATATTAAGTGATGGCTAAAATAATTGGGTGACAAGCTAAAGCAGGACTTCGTAATGGGTGGATCAGGCTGATACCACCTGTACCCATGGGTAAACCTTAAAAAGAGTCCGTCACAATTGAAATGCATCTTGATGTAATGCATTGGGATGTATACACCGCTACGTACGAAATATCATTCCTCTCTCCCTCCAAAAATTGAAGCCACATCTAACTACCAATTTATAATATAGGGGATGGAGGAACATGTTAGGTGATGCTGCAGGTAAATATCAGCAAAATCCAGAATGTCAGAAACTCTACCAGAAACACAAATCAGAAATTTTAAACAGATACATGGAGAGAGAACTGAGAACTTTTGATTAAGAGACTCAAGAAATATATCAACCTAATGCAGTATGTAGACCTTACATAGACTCTAATTCAATAAAATCAACGATATTATGTGCACACAAGTGAAAGTTGAGAAAAGTTGGACAGTAACTGGCTATTTTATGATATGAAGAACTTTTTCTACATGTGATGTTGGTACTGTAGTTATGTTTTGAAAAGTCCTTATATATTGGAGATACATTGTTCAATATTTATGGATAAAATCATATGTCATCTTAAAAATACTTCAACATAGTCCAAGAGAAAGTGGCCGGAAGGTGGCCAGTCACCTTGGTTTGCTGAGTATGACGGGGGTCCCAGGACACTGGACGCCGGGGTCCCTCTGAGAGTGAGTGAGAGTAAAAGGAAACCAGATTGACCCTGTGATAACAATGATGGCCACGTGGGCTTCATTCTAGAATTCTCTTTACTTTTGATTTGTTAGAAATTTTTCATGGAAAATAAAACAGGCGCCGTCTCTTCCGTGTAGTTGGGCCCAAGGAGCTGACGGTTGCTTTAACTCCCCAAACTTTTACTCTCTTCTGGTGTCTGGACTTTCTACTTAGCCTGCCACTGTCCCCTGGCCCACCAAACTCACACCCCCGTAAAAGAAGCACAAGGCAGAGGCTGTGAGCATGGCCGTTAGAAGCCTAGCTCTGGAGTCATAAAGGCCAGAGTTCAAGTCCTGGCTTTTCCTCTATGTGTCTGACTTTGGAACAGAGGCTTGTTAACTTCTGAAACTCTGTTTCCTTGTGAATACATTTAAAATCAAATCAACGGCTGCTCCGTGGGGTTCTTGCGAGGATTCACTAAGGAGAGGTGAACGACGTGCTCGGAATGGTGCCTGACCCTTTCCATATCGCCTTGGGTGTAAGACGCATGCTTTTTCGTTTTCCTCATTCAACGTTCGCAATCCAGAAAGCTTTAAAATCGAAGTCGTACAGTCAAGGTGCTC
>NW_011888821.1:8125443-8142906 GCF_000151845.1 Pteropus vampyrus | reverse complement strand
ATGGAGAGAGAACTGAGAACTTTTGATTAAGAGACTCAAGAAATATATCAACCTAATGCAGTATGTAGACCTTACATAGACTCTAATTCAATAAAATCAACGATATTATGTGCACACAAGTGAAAGTTGAGAAAAGTTGGACAGTAACTGGCTATTTTATGATATGAAGAACTTTTTCTACATGTGATGTTGGTACTGTAGTTATGCTTTGAAAAGTCCTTATATATTGGAGATGCATTGTTCAATATTTATGGATAAAATCATATATCATCTTAAAAATACTTCAGCATAGTCCAAGAGAAAGTGGCCGGAAGGTGGCCAGTCACCTTGGTTTGCTGAGTATGACGGGGGTCCCAGGACACTGGACGCCGGGGTCCCTCTGAGAGTGAGTGAGAGTAAAAGGAAACCAGATTGACCCTGTGATAACAATGATGGCCACGTGGGCTTCATTCTAGAATTCTCTTTACTTTTGATTTGTTAGAAATTTTTCATGGAAAATAAAACAGGCGCCGTCTCTTCCGTGTAGTTGGGCCCAAGGAGCTGACGGTTGCTTTAACTCCCCAAACTTTTACTCTCTTCTGGTGTCTGGACTTTCTACTTAGCCTGCCACTGTCCCCTGGCCCACCAAACTCACACCCCCGTAAAAGAAGCACAAGGCAGAGGCTGTGAGCATGGCAGTTAGAAGCCTAGCTCTGGAGTCATAAAGGCCAGAGTTCAAGTCCTGGCTTTTCCTCTATGTGTCTGACTTTGGAACAGAGGCTTATTAACTTCTGAAACTCTGTTTCCTTGTGAATACATTTAAAATCAAATCAACGGCTGCTCCGTGGGGTTCTTGCGAGGATTCACTAAGGAGAGGTGAACGACGTGCTCGGAATAGTGCCTGACCCTTTCCATATCGCCTTGGGTGTAAGACGCATGCTTTTTCGTTTTCCTCATTCAACGTTCGCAATCCAGAAAGCTTTAAAATCGAAGTCGTACAGTCAAGGTGCTCAGATGTCAACCATACTGTGATAACCACTTTTTCTAGTTGCTGTATCTAGTGCTTTGATATCTTGGGGCCTTGCTGAGCCTGCAGAGACTGTCCCTCCCAGGGCCAGCCAGTTCCGAGAGATAGCAAAGGACTCATGTGAGAGCACTCCTTGCATATGCAAACCAACTAATCATAACCCATGTCCCTAACTGCCTCCTTCGGGGGGCTCGCCCACTCTGGGTCAAAATCCACCTGTCTCATCACCTCTGGGCCAGGCACCCAACACTAGGGGCAGCCCCAACACCCCAGAGCCTGCTCTCATTACTCAAACTCACCAAGTCCGCTTACCCTGATCCACCAGTTCCCTCCAAGAGAACACACAATAAAGGCTCCGACCTTCATTTTCTCCTTGTCCCCTCTGCCTCCTGCCCAACCCTGGTACTCCCCCACGTGGCCCTGCATCACAGGCTGTGCCTCCTGTTTCTAGGGAATTGTGAGTAAAAACTTCTTCCCTCATGAAGGTCACTTCCATATCTTTGTGTCTTTCTTACTATTCTGAATTAAAACAGATCCCAGGTCCCCTTAAAGCAAACGAAAGCCAACTCTGGCTTACTTGTGTAGAAAAAAAGACAATGGAAAGTTTGCGAGTGTTAAGGAAAGAGCAGGCGACCGGACTCTGAAAATAAGCAAAGCCCTGAGCGACTCGGCAGCCCAAAGCCCAACTGAGATGACGCCAGAGGAGGAGGAGGCTGTCGCCGATGCAGCCGCCACGGGATGCCCGGAGCCGGGCCCGCTGCCCCGCCGCCATTTCAGTGCTGCCGCTGCCACTGCCACTGGATGCTCGATGTTTTCGTTACCAGACCCTCAAGATTCAAAGTCACACGGCTGAACTTCCGACTGAGGAAGTCTGTGTGATTTAACTAGACTCCAGACGCCCGGTGGTAGAGAAGAGGGAGTGTTTGGCCTGTTTGGCTTCTATCACTAAATACAGTATTTCCCAATGGACGCACAAAGATTCTCCTGAAAGTGAAAAAAAAAAAGAAAGAAAGAAAGAGAGAGAGAGAGAGGAAGAGAGAGAGAGAGAGAAAGAGAGAGAGAGAGAGAGAAAGACAGACAGAAAGACAGACAGACAGAAAGAAAGAAAGAAAGAAAGAAAGAAAGGAAGGAAGGAAGGAAGGAAGGAAGGAAGGAAGGAAGGAAGGAAGGAAGGAAGGAAGAAAGAAAGAAAGAAAGAAAAGAAAGAAAGAAAGAACTCGATACGAAGATGAGTAAGCTTTACCTTACTGTCACTGAGCATGTGCTAACTAAGCCAAATACCTCGACATCGTAAATCATGACATTTTCAAAGTCGGGAGAGGTTGGTGTTAATGGATTCATGGGCCATGAAGGACTAGTCGGTCGGGGGCGACGGGGGCGGTGCTGGGCATCTGTGGATCACGAGGCTTCCAGTGATTTTTCGGAGAAGCCCTTTAACTTCTTCAGCATCGAAGTCAATTAAAGGATTGCAAGTTTGACCGAACAGGAAGTGTAGATGAGAACCTAATATTCTCCAGTTCGACTCAAAATGATATTATCAACCCTAAGGACATGAAAGGGGTCACGCAGCCTTGATAAAGGGCAGCAGGAGAAGATGGCTCTGCGGGGATTTCTGTACATCGCCATCATTCAGAAGAGCTTCAGCGTTCACGCCGGGAAGGGGCTCGACTCGAAATCAATTATGATTTTGAAAGAAAAAGGAATAAAATGTTGAGAACAAACTGAAGCTATTCCGGGTGAGTCCAATAAAACTGTCTACGAGTTAATGGTATTTCTCCTTCTCGCCCGTGCCCTCCCCCAAAAGTTGTCATTAACCTGGTGGTAAATTTCAGAATCGATGAGAGACTGTAGTAGATGTCAAATAAATCCTGGTTTAAAGATATGGCCTTGGAGCCGAATCTCCCAGACCCGGCAGCCTTTCTTCTCCATCTCCTGAATGTCCTCATCTCTGAAGCCCACAGTCCGGGCCTGAGCTTTAGGCAGACCTGAGGTCGTGGGTTCCCTCGGTGGCCTCAATCTTTGAGCCAGTGACAGAGGCCCCACAACACTTGGGAAATTGTCCTTCCTTCCTGTCAAGCCTATTATGGTTCTGACTGCAGACAAACACAGAGAAATGGGAGCTGGGGACCAGCGGGAGAACGCAGCTGCTCCCTGAGCTCTGCCACCTATAACGCGCTCAAGGCCAGGAGCCCTGCGTCACCAGAAAGACTCAGCGCTTCTCCAACGCTCACCTCTAAAAACGGTGACCTTTCCTTCGTTTGATTACATTCAAAATCCTGCTTTGCTTTCTTATTGGATTCCATTGGTGGGGCGAGGGGGGGGCGGTCACTTTTCATGTTCTGAGAACTAGGTATACACTACCTCATTTAACCCTCACAAAGGCTCTATCGATATCAATATGATTTCTCCCGCTCCCCTCATTTTACAGATGATGTTATTGAGCTTCAGATGCAAAACTCGTTGGAACTGATCAGCACGGGGTTGAGCTACAGTTACGCACCGCGCAACGTTCCAGCCAGTGATGGGTCGCACATAGGACAGCGGTGCCGTTAAGATTGTGACGAAGCTGGAAACTGCCTACCGCCCACTGACGCGTTCGCTGTTGTCACGTCAGGGCGCGAGGCGCTGCTCACGTGCCTGCGGAGATGCTGGCACAAACGAACCCACTGTGCTGCCAGCCGTATGTGAGTACGATTAGAAGTAGGCTCCGCCATCCGGGTTTAACGTCATCCCACGACGCTTCCACGACGAAGTCACCCAACAGTGCACTTCTAAGAACATAGCCCTGTCGACAAGTAGCACGTGACTGAATCAAATACTCCCCCAAACGTACTTCTTATAACGGCTTTACTGACATAGAATTCACATATGAAACAAATCGCTCTTTTAAAGTACACGATTCAATAGTTTTTAGCATATTCATAGAATCATATGACCATTCCCCAATATCTAATCCCAGAATATTTTCATCACCCCCAAAAGAAACCCCTATTTCTATTAGCAGTTGTTTCTCATGCCCGCCACCCCAGCCTCTGGCAACCATGAATCTATTTTCTATCTCTATTCATTTTTCTATTCTAGAAATGTCATATAAATGGAATCATACAACACGTGGCCTTTTGTGTCTGATTTCTTTCACGCAGCATCATGTTTTCGAGTTCATCCGTGTTGAAATGCAGATCCGTATTTCATTCTTTTTGGTGGCGAATATTCCATTGTATGAATAAACCACATTTTATGTATTCATTCATCAATGGATGGACATTCGTTTCCACTTTTTTTGCTGTCATAAATTATATGCCGTAAACATTCAGGTACGAGTTTTGTGGGAACACATATTTTCAATGTTTGCGGGTGTATACTTAGGAGTGGGATTTCTGGGTCACGTGGGAAAAATCTGTTTAACTTTTGAGGAACCGCCAAATTGCTTTCTGCAATGACTGCATCATTTCACATTCCCATGTGCAGTACGAGGGGTCCGTTTCCCCACATCCCAGTCAACACTTGATATTGTCCGTATTTTTTATTATAGACATCCTAGTGAAACAGTGCTTTTGATTTGTATTTCCCTAAGAACTTATGATGCTGAGCATCTTTTCATGTGTTCATGGAACATCCATGTATCTTCATTGGAGAAGTGTCTATTCAAATTCTTGGCTCATTTTTAAATTGGATTATTTGTCTTTTTATTGTTGAGTTGTAAGAGTTCTTCATAAATTCTGGATACAAACCCCTTATCGGATATATTGTTTACAAATATAGTAAATACCGTCTCCCATTCTGTGAGTTGTCTTTTTACTTTCTTGATAGGGTCTTTTGAAGCACAAAAGGTTTTAATTTTGATGATGTCTAATCTATTTTTTCTTTTGTAGGTTACGCTTTTGGTGTCATATCTAAGAAGCTGTTGCCTAATATGAGGTCATGAAGACTTGCTTCTGTACATTGTTATAAGAGTTTTATAGTTTTAGCTCTTAAATTTAGAGTTATGAGTTTTTCAGTCAAATTCTGTATATGATGTAAGGTAGGGTAGGAATCCAACTTCCTTCTTTTGTATGCAGATACCCCGTTGTCCCAGCATCATTTGTTGGAAAGACTGTTTTTTCTCCCATTGAATTATCTCGGTAACTATAGAAAACTTAAGAAGTTATTTCTGGACCTTCAATTATCTTCCACTGATCAGTATGTCTATCTTTATGCCAACACCACAGTGCCTTGATTACTATAGTTTGTAGTAAGTTAGAAATAAGGAAGCCTGAGTCCTCGCCTTTGTTCTTTTTTTTTCTTTTTTCTTTTTTTTTAAGAACGTTTGGGCTCTTCCGGGTCTTTTGCATTTCCATATGAATTTTCAGAGCAGCTTCTCAAACTATGCAAAAAAGGCAGCTGGGATTCTGATAGGGAATGCGCTGAATCTGTAGATCAATATGGAGAATTCTGACATGTTACAATATTAAATCTTAATATCAATATTAAGTCTTCCAATTCATGAGCACGAAGCGAATTTCCATTTATTTAGAGCTTCTTCAATTCTTTCAGTGATATTTACTTTACAGCGTGTAAATCTTATGCTTCCTTTGTTAAATTTGTTCCTAAGTATTTTATTCTTTTTGATGCTTTTGTAACTGTAATTCTTTTCTTAATTTTTTTTTTAGGTTGTTCACTGCTAGTGTATATAGATACAATTGATCTTTGTGTATTGTTCTTTTATCCTGCAACCTTGCTAGACTCATTTATTATTTCTAACACATTTTTGCATGTGTATTCCTTAAGATTTCCAATCTACATCTTCCAAACACTGCTGAGCGAAGGCCTCAATCTCCGATGGTCTCTTCAGACCCAAACTTCACATTCTTTAGAAGCATAACCTTCTCTTTCCCTGTTGGTTCTAATTTCTGTTTTTTTTGTTCTTTAGTTGATTTCCATCACCTCAGACCCATTCCCTCCTCTTCTGGAAATAGCACCCTGATTTTTCTCTAGGGATCGAATCCTTCCCCCTTGCTCAGTCCACAGCCTTCAGAGAGCTCCAGTTGCAGAGGTAGGCATGTGCTACAAGTCAGCCCATCACATTCATCCGGCCATCGTAACGGGTTCAAGCTGGGCATATGGCATAATCGGAACCAACGACTCACGATCTCAGGACTTTAGAAAGTCCTCCATGAGGTCACATATTTTTCTTTTCTGCTGGACATAGGGTCAACAAAAAAGAGATGGCAAGAGATTGGTTTTGATTATATCACTTCGGCCCAGGATCAGATTTACAGGAAGTTTGATCGAGCAAGCCCTACTCGGGTTTGTCGTCCAATAAATTCTCTTTATGGATTAGCCAGTTCAGGGTCGCTTGTCTGTCACCTGTACTGATGCCATCTCAGATCATGTGTGAGGTGTTATTACTCATAAAAGACCACAGTAGTTTCCCATTGCAACTCCTAAGAATTTTATTTTAAACGAATGGTTTAGTGATAAAAGGTATGAAAATACTTTTCAAAAACATTATCATGGTGTACCCTTGCATTCTGCAAAGGAGGTTCAAATGAAGAAATCTGATTTTCATTAGGGGCCCACATATTTGAATTATTTAGCTTTGCATCTGGCAATGCACTCTGTCTGAACTCCATGTGCAGCCCCTCTAGTGGTTAATTTAATATGTAACAGCCCAGGCTTCCTTCTCTCCCAGTGGTTTTGCTAATGGCGAATTTGCTCTCAGAGGGTCCGCGGCCACGCCAACTCATTGCCATAGTATTTTTAAAACTAATCCCATTAGATGGAAACAGCTGATTTATTTTATTAGAAGCCTCTTCGAGAAGGAGCTTTGCATAATATTCAATAGCATTAAGCAAGGGAAAAAAAGACCCCTTTTAAGTGAGCAGTTCCGTGAGGGAGGCTGTTTACCTTTACCCTTTTGTACAGCTCAGGAACTCTGGCCTTGACTTCCTGAGGGAGGAAGCTTCCCTCGTCATGATGAACATTCACCGGAACCCTGGAGGTGTTCAGCTCTGGGTACTGAAAACTATCCCTCTGGCTCAGAGTCTTCCAGCTGACAGGGAACCGAAATTACTTGGGGGAAGGCAGTTCTTTTATCTCCCAGCTGTAGGTTTATTTAGAAAGAGGGGATTCGGGGGGTCACAGAGTGGTCCTCTTCCAACTAAATGGGGTTGATTTACCATCTGCCACCTTTATAAAGTGAAGGCATAGAGGAGTGCTTAACAGCTTGGGCTTGGGCTTTGTCAAATATGGATGAAAAAATCGTCTTTACCTCTCATTAGAACGTGTCCATGGGGAAGTTACTGAACCATTCTGAGCATCAGACTCTTCTTCTATACAATAAGATTAATTACAGAACCTACTTCTTGGGTTATTTGAGGACTGAGTGGGATGACAGAAAATGCAGTTAATTCCCGGTGCCTAATAAGCACTCAATAAACACTATGTTGTTGTTATTGCTGCTTCTTACCCCAGGCAGGGAGGGCAACTCTCAGATATCCCCGCCTCCCTCTGAGAAGGCGTGTTCACAACCCTTTCTCAAAGCCCCGCTGGCCAAGATGCGCGACTCCATCAGATTGGACTTGGGCTGAAAACACTGGCGTCGTCTGCTCTGGATCCTGTCCTTGAAGGAATCAGTATGTTAGAGCATCACTGTGTCACGACCCTCTACATATCAGGGATTTCGGCTCTGGGAGCAGGTATTGGTTTTGCATCTAGATTTTTAAAAAATTCCTGGTTCTTACTTTTCCTTCCTGCCTCCCTTTCCCGATTCCTGAGTTTTACAAGAGTTGGGGGATACTGCCATTAAACTTTTCAAACCTGCCTTTGTTTTTATCTCACCAGATCTACTTAAAAACCTCTCTTTTGAAATTTGGCCAGAAATGACAAAGAGTCTTGAGTTAATTCCACCGAGCATCCACCCAAAATGATGACTCCCAAGCTAACGGCGTTTTTCAACCATCACTGTGGGGTGAGTGATGTGGACATTAGCGCCCCTACTTAGAGTCATTGATGAATCAGCTCTCAGCAGCCGGAGCACCCAAGTGTGACTGCAGCGGTGGGGAGGGGAAAGGTTGTAGGGGGCGATGAATGAGCTCGCTGTGCTTATGTATTTTGGAGGCCAAGAGTACTGCCAGATGTTTCTAGAAATGGGATGCAAAAAAAATGACTTTTATCACCTAAAAAGAGTAAAGGATTCAACAAAGGCAAACTCTGGGAAGATGAGAACAGCCAATATCGCCCTATTTCTAGCTCTTCCAATCATGGCATAGGTCTATTCCATTATGCTAGCCAAGGACAAATGCTTCCTTTACAGGTTGGTTCTGCAGGAGACAGCCATTATTAAAGCAATTTGTTAGAGGCAGATTGCGTACATATTAAAAGCAAGATAATCGTATTGGAGAAGCTGGCCTGAAGCAGAGATTCATCTGAAAAGGCCACTGCACATAACTCTGCTTTCTAGACCTGGGTAATGATGGCCACATTTAGTGACCAAGTCGCACGGCATGATGTAATGGGACTTCCCCACCCCCGCCCCCAAAATGGATGTGGTAATAAGATTAAGCCTGCTTAAATAGTAGACACTTCTGGAATCCTGCTTTGATTTAAGAGAGGAAAGCTTATCTATGACATCGCAGCCTTTTTTAGGGGAGAAAAAAAATCCCTCTGTCTCTTGAGTTTATTTATTCACCCAGCAAATATTTATCCAAGAGATACTCGATAAGGGAATGAGAATATATGCAGTAGAGAACAGAAAAGACATAATGTCCATCTTTGTAGGGTTTCCATGCTGCTGAGAGCTCAAACAAGGCATCAGACAATTAAACATTCAATTACAATCATGACAAGTGCTTTAAAGGAGAACTTCTGTGTAGCACTTGGCATATGATCAGAGAAAGTTTTCTTGAAGAGCTAGCTAGCATTTGAGCTGAACACCGATGGATAAGAACTAGTTAAGAAGAGGAGTAGAAAGAGGAAATGTGTTCCACGCAAAGAATAGGGCATATGCCAAGGCTCCAAGGCAGGAACAATGACGAGAGATGGTGTGACTTGCCTGGAACACATCGGAATGCTGGGACATGCAGGCGGGGCCATGGCTGGGATTTGGCTCTACACTAAGAGCAGTGGGGAGCAACCGAAGGGTCCTAGGCAGTGGGTGTGACAGTAGTTGAGCATATTTGAAAGATCCTTCTGGCCTCACAGAAAGATCCTTCTGTGAAGAAGGAGCTGGATAGGCCAAGAAGGAACGCAGATTCAGACGGTGTTTAGGAGGTAACATCGGCAATACTTGGAAATTGAATACAGAACTGATGGATGAATCCCTGTGATTTATTACTAGTAGGGAAATTTCATTTTTTGATGGAAACTTTGACACTGGGGAGATTTCCAATAATTGTCCCACAACTACCCTCTCGAAGCTTCGTTTAGTGAGACATTTAAATTGGTGTAATCAACACTGAATAGGATATTATTATTGGGCACGGCTGCAGTAATACTGGAAAAATAAATGTGGACATGTGCAGTGTGTTGAAAGCATTTTCAACTTTTTTCAACGAGGGCCCAGAATTGTATTTTAATGGTGAACGTTGCAAAGAGGCAAAATAATGGACTTGTGAAGTCAGGCACGGGTGAGTTCCATCTCATTTTATTCCTTATTTTGGGTGGTTGTGACCTTGAAGTCGTTACTGGATACCTCCAAGGTTCACTTTCCTCGTCTGGGAAATGGAGCTGAAAAAGGCTTTGTGTGTAAGGGACTCACAGAGCTTGACTCAACAAATGCCAGTTCCTATCACCTGTACCTAAAAGTAATTACAAAGATCTAGCTAATAATCATTTTTGGAATAAAATAATAGTAACGCCTAACAGTTATGGAGTGCCAATGATGTGCCGGCAACTAGTCAAAGTGCTTACTTATTAATTCATACTTATTAATTCATTGAGTCCTACAGTAACTCTCTAAAATAGATACTATCATCACTCTCATTTTGCCGATAAGGCAACTGAGGCCATCGACTCAGGGCCGCCGGACTGAGTGGCAGAGTCAGGCTTCAAAGTCAACTAGTTTGAATGAGAATTTAAAAAAAAAAAAAAAAAAAAGAAAGAAAAAGTTTTCATACAAGTTATGAAAAGTCACACAACAGGCAGAAACAGAGGTTGAAATTTATGTTAATCACCTTCTGTGATTCTAAACTCTCAATAAATTCAGATAGAAAAACCCAAGCTGACTGCACAGAGGCACCGAGCTCTGAAAAATTTAACACTGTGCCATGCTTACGAAGAACGAAACCTTCTGGGCGTCGACTCCACGGCACTCCGAATGTCCTCCCGCCCCTCGCCTCACTGGAAGGAACAACGGCTTTGACGCATATGCCAACTAATCACGCCCCAGCATTCCCAGGCACTTTGCTGGGGCTGAGAGGCCGTGGTGTAACAGTGCGGTATGTCATGCTGGTAGATGACGGAGAGTACAGGTGGCAGCAAGGTCCCCAACGTAGATTTACGAGAGGGGACTCGGTGGGGAATCTGGGCCTGCTGGCCAAGTCCAGACTGGGGAAGGCTGAAAATCCGCAGCAGCCGCCTTCTCTGGCGAGGGGCAAAGACATCCTGCAAACTCGAACGCTTTAGAGCTCTGCAGAAATGAACCACCTAACGTGAGATGCTTTCATCGCGGCCACGGCGAGGATCACAACCGGATCGGATAAGGTGGCTCTTTGAGAACTAAGCTTGTCATTCCATCTTTAGGTACCGAAGTCAATGAATATTGATGTACAATAATGATGTGCTGTTATTACTGCCTGCTTCCCCCAGTGAACCCTATGAGGGCAAAAGTTGAGTCATTATGATTAAATGCTTCAGCACTGCACTTAGCATATCTGGAAAAATAATACTGAGGGGGAGGAAGAAAGGAAGGTAGCAGTTTACATGTATTGCGTGCTTACCAGAGGCCCATAGTCTAAGTCCTTTCTGCGAATTGTTATTTAATTCTGACAAGAATCCTATGAGATGGGTTTTATAAATACCGTATTTCACAAATGAAGAAACTGAGGCAGAGTGAACTGTGGTAATAGACTGACTCTGCTGCTAGGTAGTAGAGGCAGGATTCTAACCCAGGCCCTGATTCAGAGCCTGTGCTGCTAAGCACTGTACCATGATGCCTCTTGTAAAGACCAGAGACGGGTTAGTACTTGTGGAGTAAATACGTGTTCCAGAAACGCTGAGAGCAGTGGGGGATGTGGGCAGATAGGAAATGAGTGCCTTCTTTAGGGGGCACATTGAAATCCCCAGGAGATGTTTTTAAACTACCCATCCCTCTGTAAGCCACTCCCGCCCCCACTTCCGGATGAAACCCTCGCCGAGGTCAGTCGCTCTTAGGAGGTGTGCGTTCTCCCTCGAGCATCCTGGGGCGTGAGGAAGACTTTGGAAATCAGTGCTCCAGACCAGTGGGCCTCAAACCTGGCTGCAAATTAGACAAAACCAGGGAGCGTTTTTTTTTTTCTCCATTTAAGTTATTTCCTTTAATTACTGTTCTTTTGCACAGAACCTCTCTAATACCATAAGATTATCATCCAACGACTGATTCTGTTTAATGGAATTTTGTTTTCAGAATAGAAATCATGATATTTTTAAATATGCAGTGTACAACATATATTTTGACTCTCTTAAAAAAAATTTCTAAGAGATTGAAACAACAAAAGAACAAAATCCTGAAGTATGAGAATAGTAATATCAGAGATCTTTTAATCTATTGTTTTTTAAACAAAGACAAACCAGTGAGCTTTTAAAAACACTGATGCCATGCCTACCTTAGATGGATTAGGTGATGATTGCGGGGAGTGGGGCCTGGGCACTGGGCTTTCTTGAGGCCACCCAGGTAGTTCTAATATATGGTCAAGCCTCAGAAGCACTTTTCCACTCTCCTTATGAAAAGCAACCAAGGGATTCGCCAGGCCCACCTCCTTAGCTTAGAGGCGCAGTTCCCTGAACAGATATCAAAGGTGTTAAGTATTTAAAATTTAATTTCATCCAATAAACGTTTCATGAGCACTTCCTATATGAAAAAAAGCAAAGAAGCACAAAACAGAACTTTCATCTTTTATGGCAATGAAGCTTCATAATGGGGTGATACAAGCATAGCAGAGAGTATATCGCGTAGCTGTAATATACGAGAACACCATAGAGATGGGAAGGAGTCGGGGGTCTAGCGGGAAGAGAGGCTCTGGTGTACAATGGAAGGGACTCTGAGGACAGCTAAGGAAAATGCTGAGGAAAGCAGAGGAAGCAAAGATGGCGCCTCTTTTCCCTAACTTTTGATTTTGAGATAACTATAGATTCACACACGTGCAGTTGGAAGAAATAATACAGAGAAATCCCATACGCCTTTCATGCAATTTTCCCCAAAGGTAACATCTTTCATAACCATAATATAGACCACATCTCTTTTATTTTTGACAGAAGCTCTGAGAATAAGCAGATTTTTTTTTAAGTTTAAAATATCCCATTAGATAATTTAATTATGAGCATAGATCAACATTTTATTACCAACTTGTGGGGGAAAAAAAGAGACCTTGCCTGACCTTGGAAGAAACATTTCATGGGAAGAGGAAAATGAGATCACGGTTCGACTGGATACGTGTAAAAAGAAATGTCTGGCTGAGAGCATTAGATAGTTGACTGACAGTTGGCTAAGTGGATGGGTAGTTTCCCAGAAGTCTTAATCTCATTAAAGTTTAATGTAAGACTGTTTAAGCATTTTATCACACATCTTAATATTCTTCCTAGTAGGAGGCAGTGAATTATATCACGAAAAAACTTCTGTCTAAACCGGGTTTGGGACAATTCTTCTTTATCGTAAGCCAAGGAACTAAGCACAGTGTGGAAGACCCGCCTTGAGATTTAAAAGGACTGAACATGATGCCTAGACCTGAGCCCCTGAGGAAGGTGGCCCAAGAACAGACCCGTAAATAATAGATCAGCTACATGGGAACTTTAGCTCCTGTGTCATTTGACATTTGTTATATGTCATCTCCATAGTAGACTGCGATTCTTCTATAATGTAAGCTAGAGAAGGACAGAAATTTTTATCTGTTATTTACACAGATTTTTTTTCCCTTGAATATTATCAAGCACCTAAAAGGCATGCGATAAATACTAATTGAATAAATTAATTCCTAAACATTGAGATAACCAGTCATACTGCTGGCCCTATATTTAAATCATGTTGGAGGGGAACTAATATTTGGAGAACACATGTGTGAGTGTATTGATATATACCAAAGCCACAACCATGAGAAAAAATTTTAGCCTCGGCTTAGACAAGGACCTCTACCTGGACATGTCCAGGGATCACTCAAGAAATCCTTCATTGTAATTATAATGGGGTGTGAGTGCATAGAGACAGCATGAGAGAGGTCTTTGTTTGTTTGTTTTTGGCTATTCTATATCCTGATTATGATAGTGGTTATACGAATCTATACATCCATTAAAATTCATAGAATGCATATGTACAATAAGTGAATTCTTTAAAAATATCTGCCACTAAATGCCTACTGAATGGATATCTTGTGGGGTCAGCCATGAACCAAGACTCCCTTCTCTTGGACCAGCTCCTATCTTTACACGGGGTTAAATTTCAAAGGATGCTAATTATATTGCGATATTCCGTCCCCATCTCATCCTTCAGGGCAATTGGCAATGACTAGGCACCAAGCTCGACCAATCAAGTCTCTCTCAGGTATTTGAAATTGAGATTGTGGCCACAAGTCAGTCTCCAAGAGTGGCTAAAAAGGTAACCAAACAACCCACGGATGTGACCAGCCATTTTCCATTAAACTGCTGCAGAAGTGGAGAAAGTCAGTTTACAGAGTAAGAGAGAGAGAAGGATGAGAACCCACCAAAAGCAGTGGAGTTGAAGGAAACGAGAAAGAGAAGCAGCCATGTTAACTGACTAATTTAATGGTTCCTCTTTTCAAAAAAAGAAAATTTTCCTCCTAACCCATCTACTTTCTTACTCTTGATTTCGATGAGCGATTCCATGCTTTTATAATATATTCTTGTTTATATTTATACTTATATTTAATCAAATTCGAGTAATCCTGTGTCTGAGAGCGTATGCTCTCGATTAATCTATGTGCCCTTAAACACTAGCTCTACCACCTTCAACCAGGAGCATTCGGGCAACTCAACTTCTCAGTGCTTTGGTTTCCACATCTTTAAGGGAAAGATAATAGTACCTTCCAAAGAGCTGTGAGGATTGAATGAGTCCATGTAAAGTTGTACGAGCAAATGCCTGACGTCTAACAAGAACCCAAATGCCGTTATTGTTGCTGTTGCTGTTTCGTTCCCTTTCTCTTTCTCCTTCTCCTTCTTCTTCTTAATACTAAGAAAGCTTTATTAGAATCTGTCTAAACCCCCAGTCTCACTTCAAAGCAGGAATAGCTATAATTGTTAATGTTTTGCAAGGTAAAAGACCAAAGTCTGGAAAAAATATCTCATTCATTATAAGAACCTCAAGACCTCCCCCAAATCATTAAAGAGCCTCTTGGAGTAATTGTTCTAATATAATGCATGAATTCTGAAAATCAACACATTTATTATATTTCTCTAATTTCTGCTAAGATTTCCTGTGAAGTTATACTACCCGGTGCCAAAAAAGATATTCAAGATCGTTCACCAAGTTTGTTCCTATTCTCTCTGTGGCATGAATATAGTGGGTAGTTATAGATATCTTAAACTTGCATTGTAATTTAGAGTTTACAAAACACTCCCTTGGAATCTATTTCATTTTTATCTTTATGACGGCCCTTCAAGAAAGGTATTACTGTTGAAATTTTACAGATGAGGAAATTAAGGCTCAGACAGAGTCCAATGTCATCCAGATACTTAGTATAGTAGCTCAAATGGAAGTCTCTGGCCCCAAGAATTAAGCTTTATTACAGTAATAATAGTTATGCCTAACCAAATAGCTCTGCAAATGAAGCCAAGCCTGGTCTGGATATTTTCCCTGCTTCTCAGATTCTACTACTAACTCATATGTCCTAGACCTATATATTCAGTGCTTGTAGAAGTGCAGTAAGGTAAACAGACTCTCCTCATTGTACATAGTATGAAGCTCCATCCTCAGTATCTCTAGTTCAAGGTCAACCTTTGGATATGGGAATTAGCAAGAGCGTAAACCTAGAGAATCAATGCAAATATCTTTTGACTTCAAATCTAGTATTCCCCCCCCCCATTATATTGCACTGCCTTTTATATTACTTTATTCTTAACCCTGAAATTTTAAATTCTCAACCAGGGTTGGGTGGTGGAGACACATGTTCCTTATAGTCATAAAGTTGCTAGATTTGGAAAAGAAACATGCTTGCTTTTCCTAGGGTATAGGGATAGAATAAAAGCTAAGGTTAATCAATTAATATTGTGTGAACATTATGCAAGAATGAGGTAGATCTATATTCCAACATAGTACAAAATAGAGTATTAAGTGTGTGGGGCGGGGTGGGTAGTGGAGGAGGCAAATTATAAAACAGATTGGCTGATTGCTTAAAATAAAAGGAGCAAAGCTACATAGGTACATAATATGTTGGAATATTTCTCCAGAAAGCCCTCAAAGAGAAGGTATACTAATATGCTAAAAAAAAGGGGGGGAGGGGGTAAATGAAATAGTCAATAAATTATTGATTAATCCAAAAGAAAACATAAGCAAATTAAGCAAAAAATTATGACGTTTTTAAATGTTAATACATCGACAATTACTACTTAATGTAAATGGACTAAATACACCAATTCAAAAAGGGATTGTCAGCTTGAATCAAAAGAACCAACTATATGCTGCTTATAAGAGATGACCTTGCATATAAAGAAACAGAAAAGGGTGGATATAAAAAGGTGAAAAAATTGACCAAAGATACACCAAAGCCAGTGTGGCTGTAATAATATCAGACAAAGAACGCTTTACAGAAAGCATATTAGAGACACAGAAGAATGCTTCATAATGATGGAAGGGTCATTCCACCAGAAACATAAATTTGTATGTTCCTAATAACCTAGTCTCAAAACATGTAAAGAAAAAGTTGACAAAAAAGAGAACTAAACAGAGCCCTATCTTTCTTAGTAAATGGATTGAAAAGTGACCCCAAAAAAAGTATAGATAAAACATTTTGGAAAACATCCTCAACCAATTTGATATTATTGGCATATATAAATCATTACATCAAACAACCTCAGAATACACATATTTTTTAAGTACACATGGGAAATTTATAAAAATAGATTAAAAAATCAAGTCTCAACAAAAACATACAGAATATGTTCTCCGACGACAATAAAGCTTAGCTAAAAATCTATAACAGAAAGATAATTAGAAAATCCTCAAATGATTAGAAATTAAGCAATACACTTACTAAATAACACATCAAAGAAAAATCACAAGAAAAATGAGAAATATATTTAAGTGGATAATAATCAAAATATGACATCTCTAAACTTATGGAATAGAGCTTGTTTTAGTCTGCTTGGGTTGCCGTGACAAAGTATTAAACTGTGTGACTTAAACAACAGAAATATATTTTCTTAAGGTCCCAGAGTTTAGAAGTCCAAGATCGAGGTTTTGGCCGATTCTGTTCCCGGCGAGAACTCCCTTCCTGGCTTACAGACCGCTGCCTTCTCATTACATCTTCACAAGGCCTTTCTTTGTGGCAGGCAAGGAGGCAGAGATTGAGAGAGGGAGAAAAAGAGAGGAGAGGAGGGGAGAAGAGGGGGAGGGAAGGGGAGGGCATGGGAAGGGTGGGGACGGGGACAGAGAGCTCTCTACTGTCCCTTCTTTTTCTTCTAAGGACACTAGTTCTATAAAATTAGGGCGCCACACTTACAACTCTAGTTTCCTCTATGAAGGCCCTGTCTCCAAACACAATCACATTAGAGACTGGTACTTCAACATAGGGATTTGGGGGGACATCATTCAGTCCATAACATTGTGCCCTGACCCCCTCAAATTCATTTCCTTCTTTCATGAACTGACATTCATTTCATCTCAACAGTCCCGAAGGTCTTAATTCATTCCAATGTCAGCTCTACAGCCTAAGGTCCAAAGTCTCATCTAAGTATCATCTAAGTCAAGTATGAGTGAGACTAGCACAATTCATCTGGAGGCAAACTTATTCTCTAGCAGCGAACCTGTGAAACCAGACAAGTACGTGCACCCAAAATATGGTGGTGGGACCGGCATATGATAGACATTACCCTTCTAAAAGGGAGAAACTGGAAAGAAGAATGGGGTGATGGGTTCCTAGAAAGTGTAAAAACTAGCAAGGCAAAATCTTAGAGCAGATTCAGAGCATACACAGCCTTCTGGAGAGTCTCGTCCCAGCCCTGCAAGGTATTGCCACCTAGCTGGCACTGTAACTGAGTCTTCAAAAGGTCATTGCACTGTTCTATCAAGCCAGCTGCTTCAGGCTGGAAGGGGGCACAGTAAGATCCATTGCTCC
>NW_011888821.1:8122604-8125393 GCF_000151845.1 Pteropus vampyrus | reverse complement strand
AAACATACAGAATATGTTCTCCGACGACAATAAAGCTTAGCTAAAAATCTATAACAGAAAGATAATTAGAAAATCCTCAAATGATTAGAAATTAAGCAATACACTTACTAAATAACACATCAAAGAAAAATCACAAGAAAAATGAGAAATATATTTAAGTGGATAATAATCAAAATATGACATCTCTAAACTTATGGAATAGAGCTTGTTTTAGTCTGCTTGGGTTGCCGTGACAAAGTATTAAACTGTGTGACTTAAACAACAGAAATATATTTTCTTAAGGTCCCAGAGTTTAGAAGTCCAAGATCGAGGTTTCGGCCGATTCTGTTCCCAGCGAGAACTCCCTTCCTGGCTTACAGACCGCTGCCTTCTCATTACATCTTCACAAGGCCTTTCTTTGTGGCAGGCAAGGAGGCAGAGATTGAGAGAGGGAGAAAAAGAGAGGAGAGGAGGGGAGAAGAGGGGGAGGGAAGGGGAGGGCATGGGAAGGGTGGGGACGGGGACAGAGAGCTCTCTACTGTCCCTTCTTTTTCTTCTAAGGACACTAGTTCTATAAAATTAGGGCGCCACACTTACAACTCTAGTTTCCTCTATGAAGGCCCTGTCTCCAAACACAATCACATTAGAGACTGGTACTTCAACATAGGGATTTGGGGGGACATCATTCAGTCCATAACATTGTGCCCTGACCCCCTCAAATTCATTTCCTTCTTTCATGAACTGACATTCATTTCATCTCAACAGTCCCGAAGGTCTTAATTCATTCCAATGTCAGCTCTACAGCCTAAGGTCCAAAGTCTCATCTAAGTATCATCTAAGTCAAGTATGAGTGAGACTAGCACAATTCATCTGGAGGCAAACTTATTCTCTAGCAGCGAACCTGTGAAACCAGACAAGTACGTGCACCCAAAATATGGTGGTGGGACCGGCATATGATAGACATTACCCTTCTAAAAGGGAGAAACTGGAAAGAAGAATGGGGTGATGGGTTCCTAGAAAGTGTAAAAACTAGCAAGGCAAAATCTTAGAGCAGATTCAGAGCATACACAGCCTTCTGGAGAGTCTCGTCCCAGCCCTGCAAGGTATTGCCACCTAGCTGGCACTGTAACTGAGTCTTCAAAAGGTCATTGCACTGTTCTATCAAGCCAGCTGCTTCAGGCTGGAAGGGGGCACAGTAAGATCCATTGCTCCATGTCATTCACTACGAAGTAAATTCCTTGCTTAGAGTGAAGCTGTGTGCAGTACCATGATGGTGAATAGGAAATACATCTGCAAGTTCATGAGTGGACGTTTTGGCAAGATTATATCCAGAGGGAGTGTCTATTCCAGTGAGAAGAAAACATCGCCCCTTCCATGAGGAAAGGGGCCCCATGTAATCAACCTGCCACCAAGAAGCAAGCTGATCATCCTAGGGGATGGTGCCGTACTGGGGGCTCAGTGCTGGCCTCTGCTGGCAGGTCAGGCACACAGCAGTGGCCTTAGCCAGGTCGGCCTCGCTGAGCACATGCGTGACCTCTGTCCCCGCCACTTTGCGCAGGAGCCCACTGGGGATGACAGGGTGGCTGGGGAAAGAGGCTGACCACTGTGCACAAACAGGTCAGCCTATCTGCTTGACTAGTAACATCCTCCTCTGCTGAGGTCACCCTTTGGTTAGCATTCACATAGGACGTAAAACAAATAGCCTTCGCATTTTTTTTTTTTTTTTACCCATTCAGAGAGGCCTATCCAATTACCTCTTCCCCCGACTTCCTTGTCACCAAATTTCTAATGTTTCTTCTAAGTCCCTGACCAGCTAAGCCATTGGCCACATCCTGTGAACCGGTAAATAATTACATGTCCAGCTATTTTTCATTCCAAACGAAGTGAACAACCACGGGCCCTGCTCTGAGCTCTGCCCTTTGCCACTGCCCTTCAGGGATGTCCCATAAAGGGACATCTCAGAGCTAAAGCACTCTTAGACATTGGTAGTTTTAAGTGCGTATGCTAAAAAAAGGGGGCGAAAATCAAGTTTTCTAAGCGCTGGCATCAAGAAGATAGAAAAAGAACAGGAAATAAAATTCTTCCCAAAATAATAACAACAACAACAATAATAGAAGGAATTAATGAAACAGAAAGCAGGCAGGCACAAGAAAAACATCAGCAAAGCCAAAAATTGATTCTTTAAAAGGGCAAATGAAATTAATAAATGCCAAGCATGACTGATCAAAGGAAAAAGGAGAGAAAATCTAATTACTGACATTAGGAATAAGAGAGGGAAAATTACTCATGATTCTACAAGCATTAAAAGGATTCTGAGAGGACATATCTAAAACTTTAAGCCAGCACATTTGAAAATTGTTATAAAATGAAGGAATCCCATGAAAAACGATTTACCAAACTAGCATAAGGATTAACAAACGTGAATAATCTTATATCTGTTAAAAACTTTAATCTACAGTATAAAAGCTTTCACACGTGTGTGTGCACACGCATACACATGTACACACACACACACACACACGTTGAATTTGTTCCAGAAAAGCATCATTTGTTTATAATTCAAAATTACATTGGTGTAATTAAACACATTAATATGTTAAAAGAAAAAACCAATATCTCAATAAATACAGAAAAAGCATTCGATACAGCTGGAGAGCCATTCGAAATTTTTAAAAAAACTTTAAGCAAATTAAGAATGAAAGGGAAATTTCTTAAACTGATGCAGTGTATCTACCAACACTGCAAAAGAAACATATGTATTGGCAAAATACTGACAACTTCCTCTCTGAGGATGGAACCAGACAAGGAGA
>NW_011888821.1:8105156-8122554 GCF_000151845.1 Pteropus vampyrus | reverse complement strand
CTGGCATCAAGAAGATAGAAAAAGAACAGGAAATAAAATTCTTCCCAAAATAATAACAACAACAACAATAATAGAAGGAATTAATGAAACAGAAAGCAGGCAGGCACAAGAAAAACATCAGCAAAGCCAAAAATTGATTCTTTAAAAGGGCAAATGAAATTAATAAATGCCAAGCATGACTGATCAAAGGAAAAAGGAGAGAAAATCTAATTACTGACATTAGGAATAAGAGAGGGAAAATTACTCATGATTCTACAAGCATTAAAAGGATTCTGAGAGGACATATCTAAAACTTTAAGCCAGCACATTTGAAAATTGTTATAAAATGAAGGAATCCCATGAAAAACGATTTACCAAACTAGCATAAGGATTAACAAACGTGAATAATCTTATATCTGTTAAAAACTTTAATCTACAGTATAAAAGCTTTCACACGTGTGTGTGCACACGCATACACATGTACACACACACACACACACACGTTGAATTTGTTCCAGAAAAGCATCATTTGTTTATAATTCAAAATTACATTGGTGTAATTAAACACATTAATATGTTAAAAGAAAAAACCAATATCTCAATAAATACAGAAAAAGCATTCGATACAGCTGGAGAGCCATTCGAAATTTTTAAAAAAACTTTAAGCAAATTAAGAATGAAAGGGAAATTTCTTAAACTGATGCAGTGTATCTACCAACACTGCAAAAGAAACATATGTATTGGCAAAATACTGACAACTTCCTCTCTGAGGATGGAACCAGACAAGGAGAATGGTGCAATGTACAGGGAAAATAAAAGATAAGGTTCGTAAAGAAACAAAGTATCGTTGTCTCAGGCAGCACGACTGTATACCCAGAAAATTCAAAAGGGTCTTCAAAGAAATATTAGAATTAGTAAGCGATTTTAGTAACAACACTGGATGCAAAGTTGAGGTGCAAAACAATAATATTTCTTCATACGAGTAACAAAAAATCAGAAAATGAAAATTCTTTGGATATCGTTAACTTCAGATGATACCAGAAAATAGTAAATACCTAGGAATCAAACGAAGGAAAAAAACATGTCAGGCCTCTATGTGGAAAGTTATTGAATATTACTGAGGGAAATTCAAGAAGATCTAAATACATAGAAGAATATACCATGTTCATGAATTAAAAGACTCAGTATCTTAAAGATGTCAGTTTTCCAGTCTGCAGCCATGCCACCCGGAATGTGCCCAATCTCGTCTGATCTCGGAAGCTAAGCTAGGTCGGGCCTGGTTAATACCTGGATGGGAGACCACCTAGGAAGACCAGGTGCTGTCGTTGTTAAAAAAAAAAAAAAATTTCCGAAGAATTATCTATAGATTTAACATAATTCCAATTAAATCGCTAGCAGAATTTTTGGGTAGATCAATAAGTTGGTTCTAAAATATGAAAATGAAAAAGAACTGGAATAACAAAGAAGAATGAATTTGACGGACTTACGCTACTAAATATCAAGATTTACTTTAAAGCTAGTTGTTAACAAGACGCAGTTTTGTGTGATCATAAGTAAATAGATCAAGGGGACTTCAAGAGAGAGTTCAGAAACATGCCCTCATACATGGTAACCTAATTTACAGGAACAATCAGCAGCATAAGAAATAATTAATGCTAGATCGATTTCACACCTATATGGGAAAATAAGCCTTTACTACTGCATACCATCTACAAAACTAATTCCAATAGATTGTAGACTGACGTGTAAAAAGAAATATATATATATAGAAAATAACACAGAATATTTTTGTGACCCTAGTTAAAAAAAAAAAAACTTAAAAAAAAACAAAAACAAAAAGACAGCACTAACCGTAAAGGAAGAAGAAACGGATAAATTGTATTTCATTGAAATTTAAAAATCCAGCTCAAAGAACATCATTTTAGAAGGTAAGTTAGATAGTGGAAGAAGATTCAAATGTGTAACAAAGGACTCATAATCAGATATATAAAAAACTATAAATCAGTATAAATAAGAGAAAGACAACTAATAGTGTTTTTATTGGGCAAAGGAACTGAACAGGCCCTTAAAAGAATATCCAGTGGCCAATAAGCTTGGGAAAAGATGATCCGCATTGTCATTTATCAGGAAAGGGCAACTTAAAACAATGAGGTATCCACCAGAATACCTAATATTAGAGTGAGAATAACAAAGGTCAGCAAAATGACACTCACGCTCTGCCGAGGGCAGTGGAAGCTGAGGGACCGCTGGAGAAGTGACGTGTCCCCTCTCTGAGCCCTGAATTTCACTCCCAGATATATTCCCAACAGAAATGAGTATATATGTCCCTTCTACGAATATGCGAAAGATATTCATAGAAGCATCATTCACAATAGCCCCAGACGGGAGCCCACTCAATTATTCAGCAGTATAATAATAAGCAAATAAACATATGGTGACAGAGTCGTACGATGTATATTACACAGCAACCGGAACGCGCAAGCCTCTTCTAGACACAGAATTATAGATGACCAAAGAAGCCAGAACCAAAAGGGCGCACGTGGTACGATTCTATTTATCAAAAATCCAACATAGGAAAAAATTGAAGTATGGTGGTAGATGTCAGCATGATGGTGATCTCGGAAGGACGTGACGGTTTGGAAGTGGGTCGTTTAAAGCCTTCTCGGTAATGGTCGCTCTCAGTAGTGGGACCCCTCTGAACATTCACTAAGCTGGTCGCTTACGAGTGCTGTACTTTTGTAAACGCATGTTTTACTTCAACAAGATGCTTTGCAAATACGTGCAATGTGATCTCGTTCTGTACACTAAGCTAGCGAAAAAGAACATGTGCTCCATTTATAATAATTGTAATCATTAACAGTGATAACAGACACTTGACTAGCCAAGTCTATATGACACATGCTCTTCTAAGTGCTGTAAGTATATTAACTTAGTACCGATGAGACTCCTATTAAATAGGTACGATTATTGTCCTCATTTTACAGATGAAGGAACTGAAGAAGAGGGAGGTTGAGTCACTTGCCCTAAAAGACGCACAGTCAACAGGCGGCTTGCATTTCCCTCGGCCTCCCCCTCCATTCTCCGGCACACTATAATCGCTTGGAAATATTTTCTAAATTCCAAACTGCAGCCAAACCAATTCAATCAGAATCTCCAGAATGGAAAACAAGCAATAGTATCGTAATTTGTTTTTAAGAAAAACAGCCCCTTGATAAATGTATGTTTGATTGGGCTCTTTTTATAAATGTGGAAGTTGAAGCTTGGAGAGGTTTAACAAGTGCGGGGAATGAATAAGGAAATCAGAATGTGAACCCCACTGTGCTGAACCCTAAGATTTGAGAGTTGTACCGCCTTCCAGTGAACAGAAGCTTTGGATTCTCTTCCGGGTGCCTGAGCCTCCATCTTAAAGGCACAGCCCAACAATCTGGGGGGCAGGAAGAGAGGTGTGGTTTGCCCCAAGGGTCTCCTTGCTTCCTCAGTGAGCAAACACGTGGAGGTAGGTAGTCACCTACCCCGAGAGACACATGCCAAGGGTGGGGCTATGGGAGCAGGGCATATTTTCACCCCAGGGCTCCAGCTCTGTTCTGATGCCCATGCTGCAGACCTGTAAAACTGGTCCTTCAATGCCTACACTTCTTGGAAAGGTGCCCGAAGTAGGCTCGGCTCCACTCATCTCTCTCCAAAGTGACTGAGTAGCTAGCGCTAGACCGATACTCCAATATGCATATTACGAGAAGCTTGGGTGTCAACTCAGGTGGGCAAGGAGAAAGTCTCCTAACCATAGAAGTATTAAAATCATGTGATGTTGCTAAAAACATTCTGAGAAATAATTCTTTGGAAATCCCTATTATCCAAATCTCAGTACAGAAGAGATCAAAGAAAACAATGTTTGCACAGACTTTATCAATTAAGAGTGCTATAATTGCCATCTCCAACCCGAGGAAAAAAAAACGAATATGTGCAGTTTTTAAACATATACTTAAAGCCACAAAATGGATTTTGAGTGCAAGTTAAAGCAGCAAAGGCTGCGCGGTGTCTCCCTAGGCCTTACCCAGTTGTATTAGTGAGAAGCAGGCCTTGAAGGTAAAAAGTCCCGTGCGTATTCCTAGCATCCCGCGCCCATCAGCTTCCAGTCTCCTTAAAGGTCTGTTTTCTTATATAATTAAAATGATCCTCACACGGTCTTATGATCGGCTTCCCTGAGTCACCCACTCCTTTGCAATTCAAATGAAATTAGCTTAAGCCACAGACCAGATGCTGTGGAAACGCTCGGCCCTGACCCCCTTCTCTGTAGAGATTCTTGAGAAGCGGAACAGGGTGGTCGCCATCACTTAATGGTTTCTAACTCAGAGCCCCACGATTCAGGCGAGACCGTTCAGTTCGTGGATAAACACGTTCTGCCCATTTCTGCGCAGTTACCAGATAAGCCTCACCCCCCACCCCACCCCAAACTCAAGCTGTAAGTACAGCAGACTTTTACTAAGACTTTGGGACGAGGAAGAGGATCCTGTTTATACCACACCGCAACCAAGAGCACAGCAGTAAAGCGCCCGGCTATCTGAGAAGCCCTTCGCTCTCTCTGCCTGCTGACAGGGTTCCCGAGATCCACCCAGCTCAGCCCCATTTCCTCTCTCCTTCCTCCCCTTTTGTTCCAGGCAAACCACAACTCCCGGGCTTCTGTCTCTCTCTCCTGCAGGTCCGTTTCAGTCTCGTTCCTTCGCTGGCTGCTTTCTAACTGTGCTGTATCCCCTCACCACCCTCCAAACACGAGCGGTCGACACGAAGCTCTTTTCCAAACAGCAGCAAGGAACTCGGCTGCCGGATCGAAAATTATTAATTTTTACCCTGCTTCGATCAAATGATATCCGTTTCCTTCTACTTCTAAGTTCAACCCGCAGATGGTACCTAACTTGTGCCAGGTACCGAGTTACTTGGGATATAGTGGGTGAAATGACTAAGTTCCTAATTTCATCAAGCTCCCAAGAGGAGGCTCGACAATTCCTTATTTACTTGGAAAAATACAGTCGAGTCTTCTGCATTAATGAATGAATAAGGGGTATTATTTCCACATCTGTGATTTGGAAGTCAGACTTGTATACATAATAATAACAACGATTCCTTCTCTTCCTCTTAGGATATCCTCCCAGACCCTCTCATTCCATAAATGGGGGAACCATGAGCTGCAGAAGCAATGTTCCTAATTCAACCTCCACTAAATCCGCCTTATCAAAACCATCTCCATTTCTTCTGCAAAACATACTGAGTCGTCTCCACAGAAAGCTGAAAGCTCATGGCTAAAAGGCACCTCTAATTCTCCTGCTAGATTAACCATCCAACTTCCAGTTCTAATTGTATCAGATAAGATACAATTAGACTGTATTTTTCCAAATAAAAACCTTTTCTCTCCAGAGCAATTCTAACACAGGCTGTTGGGAAAAAAAGTAATTCTGTTTTTTTCCCTATCTCGTGCAGATGACTGTGGATGCTTCCGAAAGAGTTTGCCGGGACTGTGCAAAATTCACCTCCTCCTTATCGCTGAGGATAATTCCAACCTTCGTTGGCTGGAAGGAAACAGAAGCGGCTCCATCAGTTGAACCAGTTACCTATTCTTGAATAACAAGTTCCCCAGTGCTCGATGATTTAAAACAATAAGCGCTTATTGTTGCTCATGAGTCTGAGGGTGGGCAGGGGAGTTCTACCGACCTGGGCAATGCTTGGGTGATCTCATCTTGTGTCTGGGGTCGGCTGGCAAAGCCGCCGGGAGCTGGCTGGTCAAGGATAACATTACGTGTCTTGTGGCTGCTCTGCTGTTGGCTGGAGAAAAGGTTGTGACTGAGCCCTGTGGCTCTCTCCATCCATCAGGCTAGCTCATGGCAGCTAGACAGAGATCCAGGCGAAGAAGCAGAAGGAGCAAGGCCTGTAGAGGTCTAGTCTCAGTGTGGACACGCTGTCACTTCCACCACGTTCTATTGGCCAAAGGAATTTACAAGGTGAGCCCAGACTCAGGGGGAAGGGAAATAATTCTACCGATTAACGAAAGGAGCTACAAAGCCATACCGCAAAGATTGTGGATACGGGGAGGGATGGTGAATCAAAACCGTTATTATAATCAATGTGCCACATTGATTACATTGATTGATAAGGCTGAGGCAGCCTTATCAATCTTTTTTATCTTTCAAATTCACCTGAAAATTTTAGTACTAAGAAGAAAGTCAGTGGGTTCCCTTCCATTTCAGACATAGAAAGTTATGAGACAAAGTGGCTCTCACCCAAAGAATCAAAACTATACCAAAAAGCTATACCAAAAAGCTATACCAAAAAACTGAACACACGCGCACACACACACACACACACGCACGCAAAACCTCAACGAGCTAGATAAAGAAGAACAAAGTAAGCATAAGGGAGAAAAATCATAAAGAGCAGAAGTTAACAGAGTAGAAAATAGGAAAACAAGACAGAAAATAAAGTGTCACAAGCTGGTTCTTTAAAAGACTAATAAAATTGATAAATCCCTACCAAGATTGAAAGAAAAAGAAGAGAAACTGTAAATCCCCAAGAAGAAGAATGCAAAGAGGAACGGCGTTGCGGATCACACAGACATCGAGAGGAAAGTAAGGGAGCATGTGGAACACCTTTATGTCAAATTCGAAAACTTAAATAAAATGAATAGATTCCTTGAGAAAGACAAATGATCAAAACTGATATAAGAAGAAATTAAACACCTAATATATCCTTCTATGTATTAAATAAATTGAGTTTATAGTTTAAAAACAAAAACAAAAACAAACAAACAAACAAAAAACCACTTTCCCACAAGGAAACCTTCAGGCCTGAGTACTGTCACCAGGGAATCACATGACACTTAAAAAAAAATTATATCAGTTCTACATAACCCTTTCAGAAAACAGAGGATAAGGCACTTCTCAACTCTATCAACCTTTAGGAAGCCTGTATAACACTGATATTGACACTTGGCAAAGATTATTACGGAAAAGAAAATCACAGACCAAAATACCTCGTAAAGAGATGCAAAAATCCTTAACAAGGCCTTAGCAAAAAGAATCCAGTAATACTTTTTTAAAAAGTTAATACATCGTAACTAGGTAGGATTTATCCTAGGAATATAAAATCGATTTAACGTTCAAAAATTTAATTAATATACTATACCACATTAGTGAAAGAAAAGAGACAAATTATATAATCATCCCAATAGATGCAGAATCAATACTTTTTTGTGATTTTAAAAAACTCAGCAAACCAGAAATAAAAAAATAACCTTTCTCAAGCTGATAAAGCAAATCTATGAAATATCTACAGATACCATCATATATCTCTTATCATACTTAATGTTAATCCTTTTCTCCCAGATTAAAAACAAGGCAATCGCGTTTGCTCTCACCACTTGCATTCAATATTATACTGAAAATGATGACCGGTATAGTAACAGTAAATAAAATGTATAAACATGGGAAAAAGGATAAAATTCTAATTATCTATAGACTACATTGTAGATGTAGTGTGTACAAAGAAATCAACCAAACCGTTAGAACAGGTTAGTAAATATAATGGTCACAGCACACAGGTTGCTATCCAAAAATTAATGTGTAACATATATACTAAGCTGACATGATCCCTATCAAAATTCCAGCAGGCTACTTATTACACATACACAAGAGAATTCTAAAATGTATATGGCAGTACTGCAGATCTAGAATAATCAAAACAATACTGGAAAAGATGAACAAAGATGGAAAACTAACACTATCTGGTTTCAAGTCTTAGTCTAAAGCTACAGTGATCTTGACAGTTTGATAGTAGGATAGAAAACTAGATCAATGGAAAAGAACAGAGTATGTAAAAATAAACCCACATGTATATGGTCAGTTGTTTTTCAAAAAAAAATGCCTAGTCAGTTTTATGGGGTAAAAATATGTTTGTAACAATTATTGTTAAAACGACCGAGTTCTACATAGGAAAAAAAATGAACCTTGACCCCTTTTCTCCATCTATACAAAATTATTCAAGATAAATCATGTACTTAGACATAAAAAGCAGAACCTTAACATTTCTAGGAAAAATAAAATAAAATATTCTCATGACCTTGGGTGGATGAAGGTGTGTTTTTTCTTTTAATAATAGAACACAAAGAACAAAAATCCTAAAAATAAAATTTTGAAAAATTAGACTTCCTCAAAATTAAAATTTTCTTCTCATCAAAAGACATCATTAAGACAATGAATGGGCATGGCGCAGATTGGGAAATAGATTTACAACATCTACATAAAACAACGAACTTGTATCTAGACTAGATGAAAACCATAAGTCAATAATTTTGAAAACGAGCAACCTAAAATTTTTTAAATTCACAAAATACTTGAATAGATGCTTCACAAAAGATATACACGTAGCCAACAAGCATTTGAAAAATGACTCAGTATCATTAGTTATCATGAAAATATAAAGCACTGGACACCCACGAGCATGGTTAAAATTTTTAAAAAATTAAAAAACGACAACACCAAATGTTGATAAGGATGTGGAAGAACTAGAAATCTCACGCTTCACTGGAGTGAGTGTACAAACGTTACTCCCACTTTTTAGAACCACACGGCAGTGTCTTAGAAAAGTTAAACACATATTTATCCTCTGGTCCTTGTATTCTTCTTAGAGGTTTCCCCAAAAGAAAGACAAACTTGTTCACCACGGTCTTGTACAGAATGTTCTTAGCCATATCGATAACTGCCCCAAAGTGGAAACAAAATCAATAACCATCAATAGGAGAAAGTTGAATCCTTGGAATGGATTTATTGCTACTCAGCAATAAGAAGAATGAACTACAAATACACACAACAACACACACAAATCTCAAAAACAGTATGTTAAGCACCAGAAGCCAGACACAAATGACCCGAACCACAGGAGTGACCACACGCATAAAATCCGTATACGGACGAAGCTAACCCAAGGTGATGGAAGTCAGGTAGTGGTTGCGGGCAGTGGAGGCGGGGAGGGGAAGGAAGGAACCGACTGGAAAGCAGCTGAAGGGTTTCTGGGAAGAGGAAGGAAGATCTGTGTCATTCAGAGTGGTAATGACACTGGTGTATACAATTGTCGAAACTCGTTGAACCGAACACTTTAGATAGTGTATTTTCCTGTATGTTAACTACATCTCCGTGAATACAAGAAGATCGTTTCCTCCACATGTCTAGTTCAGGACCTGATTTCTTCATTGCAGAAGAGCACAGTGCTTGAAAAATTAAGATTTTAAGACATGAGATAGAAGTATGAGCATTTGCAAGTCAATGCTGTGAAATAATTGCTACGTAACGGAGCCATCACGATTCGCGTGTAATGGGCCAGACTCGCACGATGTCACGGGTTGTGTCCGACTCCCAGCACCGCCTCATTCGTGATTTGGTGACCACACTGTCACAGCTACACCACTGAGCTTGACGGCGCCAGCTTTGATGTCAGACAGACCGAGGTTCGAACTCTGGCTCAGAAAATGTCCTGCTATATAGCTTCACGTTCTTCTTTTATTAATTCCGTGAGCCATTAAGTCTAGCGGGGGACAGGTAGGTATTTCAACCTATTAAATGGCCCTACTTGAGACCTCCTGGTTTTAGGTCTGTCTGTAAGGGTCACAAGATTTAGCATCAGTCCCAGTGGCCCGAGCCACACCAAAATTATAAATGGATGCTTTCTTCAGCCCCTCACACCCTCGGCCACCACCCACCACCACCACCCCCCCTCCCCCACTTTGGGAGACAGCAAACAAAAGACAAGCTGTGGCGCCAAGGGGCGTAGATATTGCAAAGTGCAGCCAGAATGTAAAACGCTTTTCTTGAACAAGACTGTCAAGGGACACAGAGACTACTTATTTTGGGGTTATGTGTGATGAGGGTGTCACTCTGCAGCCCTGGATTCTCATTTAACGTCCCTCGGGCATGCAATTGTTCGACAGGCTTAAAACACACGAATCTATTTCCAAAGACAGAGACAGACATCAAGGTCCCCTGCCCGAGCGTGTGGGAGAAAGAGCAAATGGCAAAAGAAGCAGCTGCCGAGGGGGAGCCCACGGACGGGTGCCGCTGCATTTGTTTGAGTGGAAGCAAGGAAAATGCTCCTGGGATATTTGAAAACTTCCTCCATCCACCCCTGTAACTGCCCAGTTACCCTAGACCTCCTCGCCAAAGTCCCAGATGCTTATATTTTTCCTTCTTCCTGGAAATAAATGCAACTCTCTTTTCTTATCGTAAGGCAAGCAAAGACCTCCAGATTTAGCCACTAGTGCTATGGGGACCCCCAGATAATTTGCTGAACCAAGAAGGAGGCCCAGCAGCAGCAAGGTGATGAGAAGTTCCTTAGATGGAGCCACGTGCTCTTAATTCATTCACATGCTGTCCTCTGGGCAAGGCGATTTTAAATCAGCCAGTGGGTCTTCCTGGACTTATAAAAATAGAAACCCCTGTTTCCCGGTGCCACCCCAGCTGGAAGACACCCAGGAAAGGGTTATATAGTCTCTTCGACAGAAATGGAGATTAACAGGTGTTAAAGACAGATTAGCAACTAAATGAGTTTCTTCCTGGCAGGATCAGTATTCAGACAATGGAAGGTTTTAGAGAGCAGAAGAAATTTGCCTGTATCTCCCAGGGCTGTGCACACTCAAGAAGCCAAAGTGTAACAGTGGACTATCACTGGGATCAGTAGCAGGCAGGCACTCAGAACATGCAGCCGAGATAAGATGGGGTCACAGCGGACTTAGTTCTGTTTCCGGGGGCACTGCCTGGGGGAGGGGTGGGAGGGAAGAAGTTCTGCTTTTGTATTTTCCTTTCTCTCTTGACTCAGATTCTGACTTTAATTTCAATACCCCTGCAACTGGCACAGAACCTTCTTTCTGCACCCTGTGGTTTGCCCCCGGGGCTGGCGGGCAGAGAGGCGAGTTTGAACAGACTCAGATCAAACAACACTGTCTTAGTTCAGTCAGCTATAATAAAAATACCACAGACTGGGGGTCTTAAACACCAAACACTTATTTACTCACAGTTCTGATGACTGGGAAATCTAAGATTAAGGTGCCTGCAGATCTGGGGTCTGGGGAGAGCCCTCTTCCTGGTCTGTAGGAGGCTTCATTTGCTTTATAGCTTCACGTGGCTGAGACAGTGAAGTCGTCTCTGCCATGTCTCCCCTTAAAAGGGCACGAATCATATTCCTGAGCGCTCTACCCTCCAACCTAATCACCTCCCACAGGCCCCAGCTCCTAAAACCATGATGCTAGGAGTCGGGCTGTATCGTGGGCTGCATCGTATGAAATGTGGGGTGAGAGGTGCAAATCTTCAATTCATAGCAAACGTCAGGTTAATAGTCAACTAGGTTTTTGGAGCAAGAAAGTAAACAACTCTGTGCTAAGCACCTACTATGCAACATGCCTTTTGCTAGGCCTTTTCATCATTTTATATTAACTCAATCGACAGATTAACCCAAAGGACCAAGGCCACATGGGAAGATTTGGCACAAGGGAAACTAAAGACAGATCGAGCTCCTTATTTCTTTTCTTCCCATGGTTTTGTATTTCCTTCTTAACGTTATTTTGAATTTGTTTGGGCTCAAATTATATTACACCCTTGTCATCTCCATTAGCTAAAATGTATTTATGGCTGATTATGCATGCAGAAAATAAATTAAATATCTGAATAACATTACCAGTAATTGGTGAAATTGCCTTATGTTTTCACATCCTTACAACAAAAAAGGCATCAACAAATGACCAGGGGGTGGGAGTGGGGGGAATAATCCACTGTAATTGTCCATATTACCATAGAGAGAGGACACAGACACAATTATGGGCAATTTCAGTGTCTAAAAAATCAAATGTGATAAAAATTATATGGAAGTTAACCAAAAAAAAAAAAAATTTACTTGAACTGTGACTCCACAACGACTGGTAATCGGGATAAAAGAAACTAGCTCCTGCTCTGAAAAATGGTCCACTGACATGTAAGTTGACACAGAATCTCTTCAATTTCTACAAAATATAAACCATCGCTGAAGTGCTCATTTAGATTTGCTTGAGTGATTCTTCACAGTTTCCCTTCAGGAACCACTGGTTTATTGGTGAAATATTTAGGTTGATTTACAGAGAGATTCCAGTGTATTTTAGTTTCTCAATTCCTAAGTACCACCTCTAGCATAGTTTGATATACATACTAGATCAGACTGGTATCATCTTTCCTCAGGTTGCCTATTTGTGTTTTTTGAAAAGGATATACATTAAAAACATTTAATAACCATAATAACTATGGTGGTATAGGTACTGAGCGATTGGGAAGGATGCCAGCTGTTGCATTTGAGTGAGGTCCTGAGATGCCACATGTGCAGGCAGGGGGCCCCAGAAACTGGGCTGCACAGGGAAGCTGCTAAATGGCAACCAATATGGAAGTCTTTTCATACTTTCATGATGGGGCAACTGTACCAGCGTGTCCTAGTACCTGTCAACACTGCACAGACGCAGAGATGAAAGACCAAAGTCTGGCCTCTCACTTTGCCTCTAGTTATCCAGGTGGCTTCTGTCAGCATCTTGCCACATGGACACCCCGGGAAATGGCACCCCTGCAGGTCTCTGGCAGGTAATGCAGCAGCCCAAGCCAAAGACCATTTCTACAAGGACACACCTACCCTTTCAGCATCAATACCTTGAAAACCACAGTCCTCCCCATGGAACACAGCAGCTGGGGCCCAAGCACAGTTCACACCATTTTGACTTTTCAAGTCAAAGATGTGCAAAATTTTAAACAGAGAGGAAGGCTCCGACTCCACCCACAGGAATCCAAAGCAAAAGATAAACCAATGGAGAGATGTGGCAGGGCCTGCATCTCAGGAGAAACAACTTTTTCATTTACACCTTCAGAGCGACCTTTATAACGTGCAGATCCGATCACGTCAGGCCATCCCTCAGACTTCCTCAATCGCCAGCCCTGTAGCAGGGCACACGAGGGACTGGCCTCCGCTTGCTTCTTGCTGCCTGTGCCCTAGATCCTAGCAATAGTCAACCAATTGTGTGTCAGAACGTATCACGTTGTCTTACGCCACCCCCCACTTCCGCTCCATTACGACCCATGTCTTACGTCTCGGAACTGTTTGCTAGAGAATGACCCAGTTGTCTTCATCCAAGTATCCTGAGTAACGAAGTATTAGCTCACCATAATTTTTGTTGGATAGATCATCCAACATCATCGAGCAGTTTCAAATCATCAAAAACAGTGGCCAGATTATCACAGGTCTTTGAGGAAATAAAGATATGTCCGATCTCTCCTAAGATCATGAGATCGAAAATAAGCAAAGCTGAACAATAAAAAGACTAACCATATCCAGGGAGATGGCGGAGGATGACGAGGCACTGGAACCCTCGTATGGAGCAACTGCACGGGACACAATGTGGCAGCTTCTTAAAAAGTTACACATACACCGACTATGTGGTTCCGCCATTCCAGTCCTGAGTATTTATCCAGGAGAAATGAAAGCGTCTGTTCATACAGACTTTTTACACAAATATTCATAGAAGCTTTATTTATAATAGCTCCAAACTGGAAACAACCAGATATTCTTAAACAAGTGAATAGATAAACTGTGCTCCATCGATACAATAGAATACTGCTCGGCAATAAAAAGCAATGAATTATTGATATAGAAAACGACATGGGTGAACCTCAAAGTCATGATGTCAAGTCACCAGACAACGAGAGTACATTCTGTATGATTCCATCTATACGAAATTCCATCTATACGAAATTCTAGAAAATTCTAGTAATCTCTAGGGACAGAAATCAGGTCAGGGCTTCCTAGGAGAGAGAATGGGAAGGGGTAGGAAAGAGAGACTACAAAGCGGCATGAGGAAATTTGGCGGGTGATCGATATTCACTATTTTTATTGAGATGACGGTTTCACAGGTATAGAGATAAGTCGAGATTCATCAGATTTTATGTCTTAAATACGTACAGTCTGGTATATGTCAATTATGCCTCCATAAAGATATAAAAATTAAAAACCGAGCTGAACAGTCAATGTGATTTGGGGAAATTACTATTAGATATTAAGAAGTAAAACGGGCATCTGATTCTAGAAGTATAAATTAGAGATTGAGAATAGTAACCCTTTAAAAGAAGGCAAATTAAAAAAAAAAATAAAAGTGTAACAGTCAAAGCTGTCCAATGATAAATAAACTGGCCTCAGAGGTAGTGAATTCCCAGTCCCTAGAAGTATTAATTTGATGACCATTAAATAGTCCTAGAAATGAATTCTTGCCCCTGATGGGGCAATTATCTTATCTGACCCCTGAGATTCTTTTAAACTCTAAATTCATTCATCCACTGAGACCACACAGGCATGTATATTTGCTAGTAGCAAACTCCCTGTTATTCAGGCTCATGCAAACAACCATTAGGAATTTTCCTCAAGAATGAAAGAAGTGAAAATAATTTAAAGGCCTAGGACTTCAAAAAAGGAGAGTTGAAAGGAAGTCAGTTCTTCAGATATAGGAATTACGAATGAGCACAAAGAGAACCCGGAGCGATGGCCCTTTGGGATGGGAATGGCTGGGTGGCAGAAAGACAGTCTGGCTATGAGAATATTTGGCGGGGGGCGGGGGGTGCTCAGTACTGGGGTCTAGAAATCCTAGGATGTTGTAAGAAACAGAACTGGAGGTCTCAGTGGGCTTAGGAGGCTGGGGTCTAGGAATGCTTCATTACGGATGCTGTTGGACTTGGTCTGGAATAAACTTTTAGAAACAAAACAGACCTCTGTGTTCCAAAACCTCAGATCACTTCCTGTCGTCCTTAGAATACCATTAAAATTATTTACCAGGGCTATGCTGGTACTGCTAACTGAAAATAGCAAGATGCAGAGAAATGTACAAAAAGATGGGATGGTATTAAAAACAAGGACAGTATAAACTCCGTTTGTGTGTATATGTATTCTACGTGAGCATTTTACACGAGGGGCTCTCGATGGCGACTCTGAATTAAAACTTGTCCAAAAGCCTGTCCCAGGTCCTCCACAAGCCCCACTCTGCCATATGGCACTGCTCTGAGCGGTGGACGGGGATCATTGCTGGAAGCAGAGAGAGGGGTCCGAGGAGGAGCAGATTTATCCCCCACCAGCCACCTGGTGAAGCACTTACCTGGATGAAACAATTAAATGATCAACTGCGTGAATGGTAACAAGATGCCAAAGGGATGAAAATTGACTTGGGTAAGGGGAAAATGAGGTCAACTTGCTCGCTCCTGAAAACCAAGGTGAATGTTAAGGGTGGACCCTTCTCCTTATCTCACATTTCTTCCTTGGCTCAAAGAAAAGAGAAAAATGTTCCTCTCTGTGGGAAGGACGTCGCCAATTCCCTCTCCACTCCTTGGTCCTCCCACAGGAAGGAAGAAAGGCCTAACGCAATGGGCCAGCCTGCAACACCCGCTGGATCGGGGTTTACCGAAGGGCCAGGGATAGGGTGTCTCGGAGGTAGGACCCTCTGTGCACCACTTCCTCTTTGAACACATCCCAGATGGCCCTCTCCTTCTATCTTCTGTGTCCCATGGGCCTATGGGCCTCATTCTAGCAGCTGGATGCATAACTCAAGTCAGACCTGACCTACAAGTTGACTGTCTTCAATTCCAAGAAGCAAGAGTTGGAGGCTCTCCTCAGCCTCAGGCCATGTTTTTATTCAAGGTGTAACCAGAGACTCTGCTTTGGATGTGTTTTCGATGGCTGGGCAGCTATCAACAAAATGGAACCATGTGTTTGGTATGGGAGCCCGTCAGTCAGAATTCCGGAAAGAAAGCGAAGACACCGGTGATTAGCTCATGAGGGGGCAGTCTTCATGAATGGGATCCGTGCTCTTATATGACAGAGCCCAGAGAGCTCCCTAGCCCCTTCCACATGTAAGGACACAGAGAGAAGACAGCCATCTATGGACCAGGAAGTGGGTCCACTCCAGACACCAAAACTACCGACACCCCGATCTTGGACTTCCCAGGGCCCGAGAACTGTGAGAAACAAATTTCTGCTGTTGATAAGCTACCCAGTCGGTGGCATTTTGTGAGAGCAGCCCAAATGCATCAAGATACAGTTAAAATAACTAATAGTGGCACCGGAACTCTATCTCCCTCTAATTCCACAGAGCTCTTCATCACGGCACAATTCCACCTCCTTAAACGCATGAAGAAATATTATAATTATTATCATGTTATTATAATCGGAAAGAGAAAAACACAGAACCAAGTACGCCTGGCAGCTCCTCTAAGCCAAAGATAAGCACAGAGATGGCAGGTGGTGTAGTGGGCAAAGGTCAAGGTTTGGTCTCAGAAAACCTGAGTTCAAGTCTCAGTTGTACCATGAAGCTTCAGCCCCTTCATCTGGGAAACTCAGTGTCCTGGCGGGGCTCAGACGAGGTCATACACAGGAAAACATTTTACACGTTCAACACTATGCCTGAACACGCATATACATAATATGCTGGTAGCTTCCATTGTCACAAATCACCAAGTTTGAGTTAACCCAATAGTTCCCCAAAGTGAGAGGCAATTCTGTCTCCCAGGGGATACTGGACAACATCTGGAGACATTCTTGGTTGTCACAACTTGGGGGAGGGGATGCTGCTGACATCTAGTGGGTAGAGGTCAGGGATGCCACTAAACATCCTATAATGCTCAAGACAGCCCCGCAAACAAAGAATTATTCAGCCCAAAATGTCAGTAGTGCCAAGGCTGGGAAATACTGGTTTGGAATGAATTCATGTGTTATAACAATTTAGGAAGAGATTTGATGCTCAATAGACATTTGCTGAAGATCTGTATAGGAAACTAAGGAAATAATTAAGCCCTACAATGTAGTTAATCCGAGAGAGCAATGTCAGAATAAGTGAACAGATGTGAGTAAGACAGGTAGATGGAGGGATATGCTACATCCTTGCTACTCAAAGTGTGGTCCATGGATCAGCTTCGCCCTCACCCGGGAACCCGTCAGAAAGGAAAAACCCCAGACACTACCCCCATCTACCAAATCAGAATCTGAATCTTAGCAAGATCCCTAGGTTATCGATAGACATGTTCAAGTCTGAAAAACACTGTCCTGGAATCCACACTCGATGGTGGGTTCATTCCAAGAGTGGTCCTAGGTTCCACTGACTAGTGCAGAAACTGGGGTCTCTAACGTCAGCCCAGCTGAAGCATCTCTCTTGGCTATAACCCAACTCTATCCACAGGTGGCATTTCCACCTGGATACTCTCCACTTGGATAACAGAGAGCGGGTCCCCCAGGCACGTTAGCAGAGCTTTCTTTCTCTTTGTTCACAGAGTAGAATGCTGAACATAATGAAATATGGCACATCATCAATACCCCCTATGCAGAAACTGCACAGAATGCCACAGCT
>NW_011888821.1:8085878-8104366 GCF_000151845.1 Pteropus vampyrus | reverse complement strand
AGGTAGTTAAAACTGTATGATGAAAAAAAGTGGAACCCGTCGGCATCCACATGATCAACCCCAGGGAGAAGGCCCGTCTGCAATAAGAGAGCTGCATGAAGCTTTATGCTGATGTTCAGCCGAGAGCCAAAGATGAGAGGTAGAGAGAAATTACTTCTGACATTGTTCGGGTCTCTTTTTCCAGACTCCGAACCTCTCTGAGCTTTCATTTCCTCTTTTGTAAAATAAGAGGACAGAAATCATACCTCAAAAGGCTATGGTCTCACCCCATTCAAGGAAGAAGGGGCTCCAACCAGATAATGTTTGAGCAATGGGGCAGCTGACCGTCCCTCCTATATTCTCGCTCACAGTCCCTAGCACCAGAAAGCAATACCAGTTGAGAGAATCCAGTTCCTTTTGTCCTTGAGTTCCGTCAAACAGCCTTCTGATTCCTGAGCACAGGTGATATGGAGAAAGGGTTGCCCTGATGGGCAGTATGAACAGGTAAGTCTCTATGTCTCAAGTTTGTCATAAATAAAATGATGTTTTAAATGTACTCAACTGGCCTCTTGGGTCTTTGGATGCTGTGAGCCATCTCTCAGGGTCTGCTCACCTGGATGGGCTCAGTATTTGAATTCTGCTCCCATGGGGCTGAAAGAGCCCTCTTGGATCTCACCAAACATCTGGCCTAAGCAAGGTGGTTTTCCATGCCCATCACAAGGCTTTACTTCTCAGTGGAGAATCAGTAGCATCAGTGAGTTCCAACCACAATATGATCAATGGAAACAGCCCTTAAAAATCCCTAGGCCCATGGTTTTCCCATTTTTCTCTGAGATTACCAGGGGAGAAGTGGGGAGGTTAAATAAGATGGCCCTTCTACTGGCTTCCACCACTGCAATTCTACTCTGATGTGCTTTAAATATTTGAGTTTTGCACATGTTAGCCAGAGTTCTCCAAAGAAACAGAACCAATGGGAGATAGACAGACAGACAGAAGAGGGGATTTATTATAGGAATTGGCTCAAATCGTTATGGAGACCAAGAACTCCTACAATTTGCTGTCTGCAAGCTGGAGAACCAGGGAAGATGGTGGTGTATTTCAGTCCAAGTCTAAATGCTTGAGAATTAGAGGAGCCAATGGTGTAAATCCTCATCAGAGTCTGAAAGCCTGAGAACCAGGAGTACCGATGTCAAGGGCAGGAGAAGATGGGTGCCTCAGCTCACTCAGAGAAGAGTGAATTCACCCGCCCCCATCCTTTTGTTCTATTCAGGCCCCCAGTGGACCAGATGGTACCCACTTACATGGCAAGGACCACCTACTTCCCTTAGTCTGTTGGTTCATACACCAGTCTCTTCCGGAACCACCCTCACAGACACACCTAGAAAAAAGGTTCTACCAGCTGTCTGGGTACCCCTCAGCCCAGTCAAGTTGACATATAAAAGTGGCCACCACATAGCATGGGATACATTCTGACATTTTCTATTTTGTTTAAAAAATTTTTAAAGGCGACCATGTGAGGAGGATCTGGGCAAGATGGTGGAATAGTAAACACTGTGCTTGCCTCCTCCCATGGCCACATTTAAATGACAACTAAATTATAGAACAATCTACCTGGAGAACCATCAGAAGACTAGATGAACAGAAGTCCTGTAACTAAGGATATAAAGAAGAAGCCACGATGAGATTGGTAGGAAGGGCAGAGACATGAAATGGGCTGGCCACACGCCTACATGTGGTGGTTAAGAATTGGGAATCTGCATTGGCCTGGTAAGAACTGTGTGCTCCACCCTGGTGATTCCATGGAAACCCACCCCAACCAATTCATGCACAGGTGGAGGCCCTTTCGGTCACAGGCAGCCAGACCCAGCCTGCGCTACAGTCTTTCTTGGACAACTCTTGGGGGTCTGCAGGCCCCCGCTGGGTGGCAGCTGGCCTCGGTGTGCTCTGAGCCTTTTGCTGAATTGCCGGAGGCTCAGCATTCGCGCTAAATCTCAATCTGTATTAACTTGGTGAACCCCTCTCACCCTACCCTGGTGACTCCCTGAGACTCCGCCTCACCCAACTGGCTTACCACCCGAGGCTCTTTCAGTGGCTGAGCCTTACAGGCCACCGGCAAGCCTTGGGGTGCCCTGAGCCTTTTGCTGAGCTGCCCAAGGCCCAGTACCAGTGGCAGCCAGCCTCAGTTTGTAGCATGGCCTCTCCCATGCACCTCCAGGTCCAGTACAAGCAGTGACCAACCACAGCAATCAGGCAAGAAAAAGAAATAAAAGACATCCAGATTATAAAGGAAGAAGTAAAACTGTCATTTGCAGATGACATGATAGTATCTATAGAAAACCCTAAAGTTCCACCAAAAAACTATTAGAACTGATAAAATCAGTTCTGTTGCAGGATAAAAAATTAATATTCAGAAATCAGTTGTACTTTTATTCACCAATAATGAACTATCAGAAAGAGAAATTAAGAAAACAATCCCATTTATAATTATATCGAAAAAATAAATTAAATACCTAGAAATAAATTTAACCAAGGAGGCAAAAGACCTATACTCAAAAAATTATCAGACATTGAAGAAGGAAATTGAAGAAAATACAAATAAATGAAAGCGGATACTGTGCGACATGGGGTCTACATTCCCACATTCCACAGTTGGGAGGAGCTGGGTGGCGGCCACCAAGTTAACAGAGCATTCCTCTTCCAGTTGATTGAGTCCTTCTTGTTTATGACAATGCCAGTGATACAAAAAAAAAAAAAAAAAAAAAGATGTCTGAGTTTGCTCCCTCCACTCTAGGCCTTTCTCAAAATATGAGTCTGAACAGAAACCAATTCCAGCAAAACTCCTTGAGCCCTGAGGTCGCCAGGCCCTTCCACACATCAAGCCTTCAGCTGCAAATCCCTCTCACCACGGTCTCTGCGGGTACGGCCGGCTCTCCTTTTGATAAGCACCCTTTGCTAAGATGCAGGTCAGTGTAATTTTCCAAAAGGTTAGGAGGAGCGACCGCTCAGAGAGGGCTCGCTTATTATTTCAAATGCCACCCGTCCCATTCTCTAACATTCGCTGACTTATGGGCAGCTTGATTCCTGCCACACCTGCCAGAGTGTCTGACCTGCTTCCTTGCCCCGTTTCCCTCATCATCTCTGCAGTCCTGAAATGGGAGCTGGGCCATGCCTCCTAGAGCCGTGGTGGTCTCTCAGATAGGGAAGCCGCTCTAATGGGTGATTTTTGCGCCAAGTCATGCTTACAAGTCATCAGTAAAATTCACCTATTTTGAGGCATGCAGGGTTGTTGATTGTATCCATGTGGCTGCAAATGTTTAGTCCATTTTCGATTTGCTCAGCCACATTTTAAAAATCATGCTAACGTTTTAAACTAGCAAGCCCCCCGAATACTTACTTTCTCCTTTAAATAATGTGGGGCATTTGTTTGTGCCAGTAATTTCAGTTAAAGAAACTGCTAGAGGACAAATATTCATCCGTAAGCCTGCTGCAGTTATAATAAAAATAATCATAAAGGGTAATATTAAGATCTATCATTTCTTCAGTGTCTACCATGTACCAAGCAGATCCACAGTCTTCAGCTCTTAGAGAGAGAGGAGAGACAGAGAGAGAGAGAGAGAGAGAGAGAGAGAGAGAGAGAGAGAGTGTGTGAGTGTTTAACTCATAACATCTCCACAAGTTAGATATGAGAGAATTATTTTCTTTTACAAATAAGGAAGCCAAGCCTCAGAGAGCTTCAGTGACTTCCCCACAATCACTCAGTTATTCTCGAAGCCAGGGCTAGATTTCAGGACTGAACTTCCTAGCCCACCCACCAACTGCTTCTCAATTATAATTATACCAAGAAGCATCTCCATGCAGCCAGCATCTATGCCCACAAACACATCAAAGCTCCAAGATTACTCAGGATGACAACCATAAAAATTCTCTGTTATCAGAGACTTTCTTCTCGTCTGGAATGAGAAATTCTGGAGCTAGAGTAGACCCGCCCTCCTTCACCCCACAGGGCCCAGGGGATTTCGGTCTCACGGCCTAGGGTGGTTGAACTCTGGGGGTCAGACTCCGGTTCTAATCCTCCCTCCCTCATTTCTTAGCTATGGGAACTTGGGCAAGCCATCGAATCTCTCTGAGCCCCTGTTTCATCATCTAAAGAAAGGGGAGACACTAATAATACCCACTTCAGCGGTATGGTAGGAGGGGGGGAATGAGGTGTGTGTGGAAAGCACATGACCCTGCAGGCGGAGCTGTGATTCTTCTCTAATTAGCCATCCAGAGGCTGCTGCCTAAGCATCACTCAGAGCCACAATCAAGAATCTATAAGAACAGAACATGACAGCTTTACTATTGGGACAACAGTGACCACCTTCATCCCACGCATATACACTCTCTTACCCCACAATGCCACCGCCACCTCTTCCTCTTCTGTAGAGAGAAGCCATCAGCTTTGAAAAGTAGGTAAGAAAAGTCAGTCTTTGTCAGTCTGCAGAGTCCGCCCAAGAAGCCCCGGGCTGAGTATGTCCCAGTGGTCCTCAGTATGTGCCAGCTTCTCCATGGGGCATCAGCTCTGGGACCTTCTGCTCCTCGGTCCATGGGACTAAGGGCCTCCAGCCTCCAGTAGCCTGATTCTCAGGTCCAAGGATAAGCTGAATGATTCTCTCCCATCTCGTCTTCCTTCCCCCTTCCTCCTCCTGTCCCTGCCCTTGCCTCTTTCCTCTGTGCCTCTTCCTCGTTTTTTTTTTTTTTCCCCAGGATAGTTAGGTTGCATTTTGACCTATGAGATTTCAGATCTGCCCAATGTCACCCGTCTCTCCATCCTGGTTCAGTCGCCAGCGCGGGCTGGAAGGAAAGACCTAACCCTCCCACCCCATCAGATATCTCCTCATGATGCCCCTTGCGTGTCGGGTCTGTATTCGTTTCCTAGGACCGCCTCGTCACATGACCACATCTTGGAGGCTTCAAACCGAAACGTATCCTGGAAGCCAGAAGTCTAAAATCAAAGTGTCACCGGGCCACACGCCTTCCAGAGTCTCCCAGGAAGAAAGAAGCCTCCACTGCTTCCTCCGGTTTCCGAGGAGTCTGGCCTTCCTCGCCTTGTGGCAACATAACTGCCTGAGTCCCCACCCCGTCTTCCCTTGTGTCTGTGTCCTTTCCTCTTCTCCCTCTCACGAGGACACATGTCATTGGATTTAGGGCCTGTCCTGATCCCGGATGATCCCATCTCAGCATCCTTAACTTGATTACATCTCCAATGACCCTTTCTTCAAATAAAATCACATGCATGGGTTCTGGATGGACATATTCTTTTTGCGGGGGGGGGGCCACCAACTTGAGCCATTTCTTGATACTAATGAGTCCCATGAAAGCTGTGACATGCCTGCCTGTCATCATCCAGCTCACCTCCCTCATTTACCATAACATGCCAAGACCTGGAGAAAACCTCCCATTTTATGAAACAAGCCAGATCTTCCCCTCCCGGAGTCAGTCTGCTTCCTTCAGGACAAGGACCTCAGGCTGGGAGACACTGGCCGGCGAGATGGGTCTGAGGCATGCGCAGACATTAGCACGTCCCCAAACTTATTGTCATCATGGTAACAAAATTTCTATTCTCAAATACATCTAGGAAGTGCTGAGTTAAATAAATGCAGACAGGTTCCTCCATTGCAGAATTTGCTAGAGCTCTCAATATATTCAACTATAAATAGAGGTAGAAATAATTTGTAGAATTTCCCAGACGTATAGCCCAGAGAACCCTGTTCCTTGTGAGACATCTCAGAGGCTTGGTGTCCTTCCAAACGCACAGTGGGAGGTACTGGTATAGATCATTCTAGGCAATTAAAGAGCTATCAAGCCATTAGAGAAATGCAAACTGAAACCACAATAAACTACCATTTCACACTCACTGGAATGACGATGATCAAAAGACACACGATATATTGATTTCACTTATATGTGGAATCTAAGGAACGAAAAGAACACACTAATCAAAAAGAGACTCACAAATAGAGTGGACAGTTTGGTGATGGACAGAGGGGAAGGGGGATTGGCGGGCTGGGAGGACGGGGTGAAGGGTTAAAGAAGTACAAATTAGTAGTTGATAGTTGGTCACGGGGATGGGGAGCACGGCATAGGGAATGCAGTCAGCAGCAATATGATGGCTGGGTGGAGGGCCAGGGAGGGAGGGAGCAATTGGGGGGACCGTTTTATGAACTACATAGATGTTTAACCAATGTACTGTACACTTGAAACTAATTTAAATAAATTAAGTTTTGTTTTTTTTTTTTAAAAAAGATACAATAACCAGCGCTGGAGCAGAGGGAAGCCTCATGCTTTTCTGATGGGAATGTAAAATGGAGTCTCTGCTTTGAGAAAAAGTTTAGCAATTTCTTTAAAAGGTCATATGACAGTATAACCCAACGATTCCACATACACCCGCATGTGAATGGTTACAGCGGCATTGTTTATAACAGCCCCAACCTAGAAACCATCCGAAAGTTGATCAACTAGTGAATGGATAACTAAAATGGATGAACTATGATCCAGCAATAAAAAGGGGCAAAAATATTGATACCTGCTATGCCACAAACGAACCTTGAACACAATGTGCTCAGTGAAAGGAGACACAAAAGACCAGACATTATATAATTTCATTTATATGAAATTCCCACAAAAGGTAAAATATACAGGGGCAGAGAGTAGATTAGTGGTTGCCAGGGGTTGGGGATGGGATTAGGGATTAACTATAATGGGCTCGAGGGATTTTATTAAAGTGATGAAAAGGTTTTAAAACTGGATTGTAGTGACGTTTACACACTCAGTAAATTTATTTAAAAATCATTAAACTGTACGCTTAAAATAGGTGAATTTTATGGTATGTAAATCACGCCTTAATTAAAGTCATTTTAAGAAGTGTTGTTACTGATGATGAAATAAAATTTTATTAACCTAAAAAAATTGTCTATCAGGCTAGATGCACAGCCCTACGCTGACTCAAATGGAGGTGTTGAGCTAACGTTTTTTAGAGTAAAAACTAAATATGCAAAGATTTCATCACACCTGGGAAAAGTTAGCAACTTGTATATAGAACCTGCCTTGTGGGTCATGTCTGGAAAGATGCATTGAAGTCTTTTTCATTGAAGGACAGAGGTACTCACTAACTGGATATACCTGTGATAAATCCCTACTTGCAAACTGTGCACTCGATGAAACCAGACTCAGCCCACAGAATTTATTAAAATGGTGGAATTTATTAGAATTCCAGGACCAATGCGATAGGCATTCTAAAGGAGAGGGACCAGGCTCTTTGATCTGCCTGGTTCCACCCTGACTTCTTTCTAATTAGCAAAGCTTTTTGAGGCTGACTGATAAGCATTCTGGGCACTGCACGTGTCTGGCCACTGATTAATTAATTAATTTTTGACTTTGAGCAGTGACACTTCATTTGAAAACTTTCTAACATCCACGAGGGGTGTGGAAAAGTAGGGCAAAAGAATTAAAAATATGCTACAGGTGTCATTTCAAATCCAGTTGATTTCCAAGAGGGCAGAATGAGTCAGTGATGGATGCTGGAGGGGACGGGCGGGGGAAGGGTACGCGAGGCCAGCTCCGCATCCACTGTGCTGTGTGTCTGGGCTTAGCCATTTACTTTCTCTGTTCTCTCGGTCATTTTCTCTGAAAATGAGGTGCGTCTGCAGCATCCTTGTTTACTGAGAAGTGACTCTATGCACTGCCCATAAAGAAAAGGACAGAGGACAAAAATGACTCGCCAAGAGGGGAATGGGAAGGTGGACAAAGCTTATGAATCTGCGCAGAGGTTTTGAGACAGGCGCTGTCCAGACTAAGGGTCTGCAAACTACACCCGTCACTTGGTTTTGTGAATAAAGTTTAACTGGGACATGGACATGCCCGTTCACCTATGCATTACCCCTGGCTGTTTGCATGCTAGGAGGCAGAGCTGGGTGGGTGCCGCAAAGACTGTATGACCCCAGAGCAGGAAATATTTCTCTCTAATGCTTTACAGAAAACCTTTGCTGACCCCTGGTCTGGATGGAGTCAGCATGATGCCTTTTCAGTGGGATCGAAGTAACACTGGGAGCTCTTCCTTTTTATCTTAAATGACCTCCCTTTTCTGAAAAGAATGGAGCTAAGATTTTTTTTTTTTTTTTAGCACCTCTACGAGCACGGCACCAGGTCCCTTTCTCAAAGATTATCCTCACCCCAAATCTGTGAGGCGATTAACATGGGCATGTTTCAGAGGAGGAAACTGAGGCTCAGAAAGGTAATTACTTGCTTATAAGTTACAGAACTACTTCTGGAATCAGACCGAGCCCTCTCCAACGTCATGATGCTCTCTATTGGGTCAGCACTAAAGCGGACACTTTGGCAGGTGGCTTCTGCAGACAGTCCCTTCGTAAAGGGTCAGAGAGCTTGGAAACAGATTTTAGAGGGATGCATCTGATCGCCTTTATTCAGTCATCTCTGTACCAACTCTATTCTCTTGGCTCAGAGAGAAGTGCCTCTGTTAATCTCGCCTCCAAGCAGGACCGAGACCAGTCCATACAATTTAATAAATCTTTACCAAAGAGTTGGGGACTTCAAAATTTTTCACAGGAAGAAACCCTAGAATTATCTCCCCTCCAGTGGAAACCTTATACCTGAGGTCCCTAGCCTCCCCAGTCACCTATGCAAAAGAAGCCCCTCTCCCTGGCTGTTTGCATGCTAGGAGGCAGAGCTGGATGGGTGCCACAAAGACTGTATGACCCCATACAGTCATACGGTATGAATAAAGGGACTGAGCACAGGAACACACACCCTTTTTTTCAGAAGAAATTCCTACTCCAACCACACAGCGGGCTCCACCTCCCAAGGTCCAGAGGCATTCGAAATATTTACAGTGCAGTTCTGAAAGTCTGGGTTATTCACGACCCCAGATGGGCTATGGCAAGGCCGGTCTCATTCACGTTCAAAGTTCTTTCTCCAGCCCAAGGTAGATTGGGCAGGCTGACCAATCATTCCCAGCAGGATTCCGTGCCCCGGGTCACCTGTAAACAAACTTCTCGGAAAAGGCGCACCCATTCCCCATGAGCAAATAATAAGTTTCAATTATCATTCAGCCTAAATCCATTTTTAGAAAGAAACCAATTTCCTAACTCTGCAAAGGCATGGCCCTACTACACGTAAGCTGGATTTTCATCATTAAATAGAGCTCTGAGCATTTCGGGCCACAGCGTCTGCATTTAAGTTCATATCGAGCAAGGTCACCAAGCGCTCCTATGGCATCTCCGTGCAAATTAAAAGCGGCTGCCACCTCCCGCCACTTGACAAGTGCTTTTGTGAATTAGAGCAAAGCGGTACCCTCCTCCTGGTAGACGCGCTTCACCCCGGGGTGCAAGGCTGGGCAAACAGATCGGGCTGGGCTCCAGCGTCAATAGTGACCCGCACAGATATCCATGACTCAACCTGGTTTTCTCGAGAAATGCTGGTCATTTCCTCTATATCTCCTTAACAGATGGGCCAGGTCCAATGATTTTTTTCATAAACATAGGTTATCTGCAAAACATTCATTAGATTCATATCCACCACTAGAGGGGGAAAAAAAAAAAAAAGAAAATGCCGGTATTTTCAGTAAAAGGATTCGGAAGAGCTGAGTTGAATTCACAACTCGGCCAGTGGCCAGCTGTGTGATCTTGGACATGTCACTTGGTCTCCCGAAGTTCTCATCTGTAAATCGAAAGCACAGATGCCAAGGCTACCGAGATCTCAAAGATGCTTGACATCTCTAACTAGAAAACGTAGAACGGCTTAGTAGACATAAAATAATCTGTGGCTAGTGAACAGTAACCACATAAAAAGACAGAAAAACAAATGATGTCATTGGTGCTGCCATCCAAAGCCATTTTGCCTTTTCCTGCTGTCTCTGGACACTGCATTCTTCCAGCAAAAAAGGAAAAATCTGAGAATGGCCATTAGCTGTCCCTGGTTTTCCATAAAGGTCATCCAAGTAATAAAGGGTTTCCAGTATGGAAGTTAATTAGCTCTTGAAGCCTTTCAATCTCACCTAATCAATTAGACTAAGCACTAAAACCCCCATCCCAGAGCGCATAAACTTGAATTGTACATGTGCTTCACTGTTCAAGAATATGCTGCTTTCAGAATTGGTCACACAAACTGGGGGAACGATCCTTTTTTTTTTTTTTTTGACACCACCCAGCCTGACGATAAGATGCTTGATTAAAAATTTTAATTTCTCAAGAAAATTCACGAACGAACAAACAAAACACGGAAAGCCATGACACGGGCTTCAGCGTGGCCCATCAGTGATGTTTTAAAGGCTCCCGCAGAATCCAGCCCCCACTGCAACCGCAATCCCGCATCCGTGACGGGCCGGATGTAAGCACCGGATGCGAGGCCCCATTTTTCTTTGTCAAAGGCTCCCCGTGACGGAGGAGAGGTTCGACAACCAGTGCGGGTTTTTTTTCTCGGCAACCCATCCAAGCGTAGACGGGCACCCCTTTCCTCCTCTCCTAGAAGACGAGTTATTAAAAAGATGTATTTTTTTTGAAATCGGCCTTCTCTGCATGTAAAGTCAACACTGACAAATAAAGGGGGAGGGAAGAAAAGTCCGAAGAGAGGGAGGACAACGCCCCCGTGAGCGCGGTCTAGGGAATGATCAATGCGTGTGTCAGAGGCTGAGATAAGCCACGCTGAGCTTATCCGAAACGGAAGCTCTGACGGCAGAGTTCACGTGTAGCAGGTAGATAAGAGAAGCCGGGTTCTTCTCTCGCTCTTTTCAATCCCCAAAGACCCTGCTTTAATTTCCCACTCTGCATGTTAGGTTTTCGGTCCCAGTGGAGACCATCTCGCCCCGTTCAGTTCCTTTCCTAATCTCACCGTAAACTTTTCCAGGAGACTGTGATTAGCAGACGCCGACCTCCAGGCTATTGGGGGAAATACTGTGCCAGTGGTATTGGAGATCCGAAATGCAGTTGAAGGTTCTGGAAATGCTCTGAGCACCCGAGAAAGGGGTGGGAAGGGCACTGGGCTGGATGTTGAAAAGGCATACACATCTCGGCTCTGCCACAAAAGGCTCTGTGACCTAGCGCGAGTCCTATTACTTCCCCGGAAAGGAGTTTCTTCTGTAAAATGGGGGGAGATGGACGCTGTTATTGAGAATCTCTCCATCTAGAACAATCCCGCCTTCGCCCCTGCTTTCTGGCTACAAGGCTAGGGGTTCACAAAGCGGGATACCTGAGCCCACTGTCTTCAACCCTCTTCTCTGTCACTAATGACCTGTCAGCCATTCATCGGGCTGCCATAACTAAACAGCATAGCCTGAGTGGCTTAAACGATGGACATTTCTCACAGTTTTGGAGGGTGGGAAGTTCAAAACCAAGGTGCCCGCAGATTCGGTTCCTGACAAGAGCTCTCTTCCCGACGTGTGGATGTCCACTTTCTTACCGTGTCCCCACATGATGGTGAGAAGGATAGCGGGGGGAGGTGGGGGGGGAGGTAAGCTCTGGTGTCATTTCCTCTTCTTCTAAAAGTACTAATCCCATTGTGGGGGCTCCACCCTCATGACCTCATCTAAACCTAATTATTTCTCAAAAGCCCCGCCTCCTAATACTATCTTATTGGAGGCTGAGGCTTCAACGTAGGAATTGAGGAGAACACAAAACATTCAGTCCATAAAAGAAGCCAGAGACAACCAGAATCTCGATCTAAAAACCAGAGGTTCCCCACTCACCCAGTTCAGCAGCTGCTCTCACACCGCCCACCCCTCCTCCGAGCAAGGCTGTGCTGATCCCTCCAGTCATCCCCAAGCATGAAGATGTCCTTGGATCCTTATACTAATTTCAATCTGTCCTATTTTTCCTCGATCCATAACCAGAGCCACTTTCTGTCTCCTTTATCCAAGCCTGAGGTGAAAATAGCCAATTCAAGAGACAGATCGCTCTCAGTTTCCCTACTCAAGGCTCTCAGCACTTTGCCCTGATTAACTAGAAGCGGCTTCCTGGTCTCCAGAAAGATCCTGAGGCCATGTGTGGGCCAAGATTGAAAAAGAGCTGTGATTGATTAGTGATGTCTGCCGTGGATGCCATGTGGGAGTACAATAGTAGATACATCACACACCCATCATCCCTGACAGCCAGAGCCTAAAAGAGTGGTTCTCCAACGCGGGGGTGCATCAGAATGATCTTGAGAGCTTATATAAAGTACGAGACATTATGCGGGAACTTCTGACGTAGTAAGTCCGTGGTGGAGCCTATGCACCTCATTGCAGAAATGCCCTAGGTGATTCTGATGCACACCCAGGTCTGTGTGGCAAAGATTTGGGAAGAAACTCATCCCCTTCCAATCGTGGTTACCTGAGGTCCTTAGTCTCCCGGGAGCCCCAGATCACAGATCACTCGGACGCGTGCCTTGCCCGCATGCCCCTGGCCTCGCACCTTCGAGGCCCGTAGGTCTGACATCCACCGTCGGCGTTTGCACCTTGCAGAAGGGCTCTCTCAGGCCGCGGGACCCGCTCTCCTCGCATAAAGCAGAACAGAAGTACCGGTGAACTTTTGTGCTCCAGAAGCAGCAACCAACCAAAGGCGCCCACAAACACACGGGAGATGCTCCCGGAGTCCCCCAGTGGGGTTAAGCTCCACCTGCCTACAGCAGCAGCCCGCTTGGGGACACGCCCTTTACTGGCCACTTTCTCTTCTGTGTCTCACATCCCAATCTCCTCCTCCAAAGCATGTCCAGAAATTACCACCAAATATGTTTCTGCCCTGAGATTCTTGTCCTGGCATCTGCTTCTGGGGAGACTCACACTAAGACAAAATTAAAACCGAAACTACCATACGATCCAACAGTCCCTCTTTGGGGTATATATCCAAAGAAAATCAGTACCTCCAACAGGTATATGTACCCCATGCTGCAGTATTATTCACAATAACCAAATATGGAGGCATCCTAAGGGTCCCTCAGTGGATGACTAGATAAAGAAACTGTGGTAAACATACATACAACGGGATATTAGCCTTAAAAAAGTGAGGAAATTCTATCATTTGCAACAACATGAATGAACCTGGAGGACATTAGGCTAAATGAAATAAACCAGACACAGAAAGGCAGATACTGCATGATCTCACTGATATGTGGAATCTAAAAGTGTTGAAGCCATATAAGCAGAGTAACATGGTGGTTAACAGGGGATGGGAGTGTTGGTTCATGAACTGGCCTCTGTCCCTAGAGGACAAGGAGAGACCAAAGGAAGGGGCGGGCCACTCCAGACTGGTAGGTGGCAGGTTTACATGCAGGGGAGCTTACACGCAAGGCTTGTCTGAGGCAGCCACAAGACACATGGATCTGTCCACCTCCACAAGACACATGGATCTGTCCACCTGCCCGCCAGAACCTCGGAACTGCACATGGAACCCTTAACTGGGCTCGGTCACGTGTACCGCCCAGATGGTCTCGATGACACCTTACTCTCTTCAAGGCCGCGTCCTTGGAACAGCTCTGGCTATGAGAACGGTGGGCGGAACAGACGTCCCAAGGACGGGGTGCCAGGGTGAGGAGCCCCCGATTGCCTGGGTCCAGCTCTCCGGTCAAGTGGTGGTTACACCTTCTCAATGACCCCCGCCAACGGGGAGAAATCAGGAGACGATGGTCAAGGAGAAGAAAGTTGCAGCGAAGGAAGAATAAGTTCTAGAGATCGACTGTAAGCGTGGCGGCTGACTATAGCGAATAATACGATGCAGAAGGATTGATGTCAGGAGCTCTCGCCACGTACAAAAAAAGATGGCGACTGTGGAAGGAGATGGAGACGCTGACTAGCTTGACCGCGGTAGACATTTCACTATGTACGTGTATATCAAAATATCATGTTATACATCTTAAATATATACGATTTCAATTAAACGAATGGAGTTAATGTCAGGCATAAACTTTGTGAAAAAAAAACATAGCTATGTCAACACTAGAAGCTTAATAGAGATCATTGTTCTTTAAGTTCTCTTCCCTCAAAACATGCGGCTCTAATTCTTTCTCCCATCCTAGCCCACGTTTCATTCATAACACGAATAATGATCCTGCGTATTTGCAGAGCGGCTTTAACTTTTCAAAGCGCTTATGCATTTAGACGTCCTTTTGGTATTGACAAAAGATCTTCCAGGGAGGAGAGGCAATAGCATCATTCTCTTTCGGTAAGTGAGATCGGCCCTGTGAACACAGGCCCAGAGACGGGAGTCAAATCGCACAATGTCGTATTGGCCTCCAGCCTGCCACCAGCATCCCTGTCTCTCCAGGGCGGCATCATCCTGTGGCTCATACAGCCCCCGGAGCAGGGACCGGTAGGAGCTGTTCATAGTGGGCAGCACAGGGCACTGCAGCTCACCAGGACAGGGGCCTACTATGAGAACGCTCTAGAGGGTCAGAAGTCTGCTGTTCACATACTCTCCTGGCTGGGAGGGATAAACCAGTTGAGCCAGCGTCTGCTGAGCTGGAGCCAGTCAATGATACCCACATTTGTCTCCGAATCATGGGGTCCCAACACTTTCAGGGGCAGGAGGAAGTAAACGAGCTTCTTTGATACAGTAATGCAAAGGTCAGGCCAGTGAATTTATACATTCACAGGTATAAACGTCGGATACGGACTAGCACACCTGAAGAGAAATCAGCTTAAAAAAGGAATTGTTAAAAACAAATTCTCCCTGAGTCAGTGGTTCTCCAATTTGAACGTGCATCAGACTCCCCTGGAGGGCTTGTTAAAATCCGAATTGCTGGCTCTGCCCCAGAGCTTCTGATTCAGTCGGTCAACATGGGGCCTGAGAATTTGCATTTCCGACAAGTTCCTGGATGAGGCCAAAGAGATAGCTCTAACTACGCGGAACATTGCTTTGAGATAGTGCTTTCCAAATTCCGTGTGCCTACGAATAACCTGGAGCCACAGCTGAAATGCAGATCCAGCTGCAGGAGGTCCGAGTTGTCTCCCTGACGAGCTTCTGATTATGCTGGCACCGCTGGCCTGTGGGCCGCAGTGAGAAGCAGGGCTCCAAGGCAGCACCTCCAAAGGGATGCGCAACCACCCCCACATATCGATCACCGGCGAGCTTATTTAAAATACAGATGGAAGCTCTGTGGTGCCAGGAGGTGAGTTGAGGGTAATTGGACCCACACTGTGGGATGGATGGACACATCTGCCATAGGCTCGTGGTCGATACAGGATAAAGGCTGCATGGTGGGTCGCCGTGTTGGTCCCCGGCTCTGACTCCTCAGCAGGGCCTGGACCTTGGCTCTGGCTCTCGTGGGTTTGCACTAAAGGTGGAAATCTCTGAGTGTCTTGAAGACAAGTTGCAAAAACTCCTTCATAGGGGAGAAAGAGAGAGCCAGCAACCCTACTTGGCTTGTGAGTGACAGTCCTCACGCTAGACACCAGCTGGGACTTCTAGCTGAGCCCATGTACAGTTGGACCATCAGCAGCTGGGTGTCTCTGAGGACATCAAGACAGCCCCTTCTCACCTCCCATAAAAACAGGAAGCCAGAAGGAGGAGGGAACGGGGGCGGGGGGAGGGGTGATGGAAAGAGGAAATTATGCTCTCATTATAAGACAGCATTTAGAATAACATAGAAATTCAAAACAAATATTGAACAACTTGCAAACTGCATTTTCCTGGGACTTTCCCTTGGCTTGTTTGGTTTGCCTGCTTTAACCGAAAGCCATGTGCTTCGATGAACTCACGTGACATGCCGTGCTCAGTGACTGGAGCTGCACGATGTTCTATTTCTCAGCAGTTGCAGACACGTTTTATGTTTCAGAAGCTACAGTACAATCGCTTTCTAACTATTGTGTTGCACAGAAACGGCTTCCGCACTCAGGTACAATGACACTTCCTGAATGATGGGGGTGGAGGGGTCAACCCCAGGTCATCGATGAGTAGAGACTGTGAAAAGCAGATGCTTCCTGGGTACCACCTGGGAACCGGCAGGCAGCAAGCCTGGGACAATCACCCACAGGGGAACAGCACATGGCACCCAGGGGCCGCCCGACCCTAGAGTTGGGAAGGCAGAAAAAAGCCCAAGCATGTGCCTGGAGAACAGGAGGAATCAGCTCAGGGAGGAGACACCCTTTATGTTCTCAAGACTGGAAGCTTGTACTGAATCAGCCCCCAAATGAGGCAAGCTATACTAAATTACTGAATCCAAATTTAAGGGAGGTTTTTTTTCCTACTTTACCACTGCTGAAATAATTTTTCAAAGCCAACCGACCAACAAAAATACACACCAGATTTACTCACAGAAATAAGAGCTAATGCAGAAATTGCTGCATCATAGATGCTGGGCCAATAATCTGAGTTACCACCCCCCCCTCCCAGCTACTATACAAAGAGGTATTATTATTTCTCTTTTACGAAGCAGAGAAATGAGGCTGAACTAGGTTATCCAAAGCCACACAAATCATAAATGGCAGAGCAGAGACTGAGTCAGGGGTGGGGGGAGGGCGGGACACGTGAAACCAGCACTGGGCGTTTAAACTACTGTTCTAAACCACCTTCAACGGCAACACATAATCAGAAATGGGACCCCCGCCGACCCCACCCCACCTCACCCCACCCCAGACGTCGCTCTCTGTGAAATGCGTAATGGTGCAGTCACTTCAGAAAACAGGTCAGCAGTTTCTCAAAAGTGTTAAATGTAAATTTACCACATGTAGAAAGGACCCAGCAATATCACTTCGCTAAATATCCACCCAGGAGAAAGACTTGGAGGTGAATGCTCACAGCCGCGTTATTCCTCAATAGTCAAGAACTGGAAATGGCCCAAACGTCCATCCGCTGGTGAGCAGAGAAAGGAAATGTGGCATTCCCATACAATGGAATACGCGTCAGCAATAAAAAAGAAAGGAACGCTGACATACATTACAGCATAAATGAACCTCGAAAACATTATGCTAAATGAGAGATGCTGGATGCGAAAGAGCACCTCTCGAATGATTGCATGTGGAGTATCCAGAAAAGCCAAGTCCATGAGACAGAACACAGATTACGGTTACTCAGAGCTGGGGATGGGAACGGCCCACAGAAGAGCACGAGGGATCTTTTTAGGGTGATGAAATAGTCCAGGTTACACACTCTAGATTTACAATGCATTACATTGCACACCTAAAATAGGTGAATTTTACAATACGCAAATTAGACCTTTAAGAAAGCTGTTTTTAAAAATAAAAACGTAAAAAGGTGAAACAACTAACATCCAAATTAAAAAATTTAGAACGAGGAAGTGACCATTGATCGATCTGGCGAGTGATGACGTGAGAAGCGCGTGCCAGGTAAGCGCTGACAAACGTGACCTCCTTTAATCCTTGCAACGGGGTCTCCATCCCTCACCCCTGGTGCTAGGTGAAGTCACGTCGTACATAGGAATTCTTGAGTCTCTGCTGGGAACACAGGACCGGACATGCAGGAGCCACTCAGTGAAGCCTCGCAGAAAAGAGCAATATCGTGTCATGATTGAGAAGTCAGGCTCTGGGCAATCGTCAGACGCAGTCCAATCCTGACTTACTGGTATTATTCTAGAATCATTAGCTATTATTACTTTTAGAACTTATTAGAATATATATTATGATATACATGGTTTGGAATAACATCTGTGGCAGGCATGGCTATTTGACCAAACAGCCATATCGATACTCTTTTCTCTCTTGCCACTTTCCACTATTACAGCAGAGAAAAGTTAAACAAATACCCGCTTTCCTGGATCCTCCTATAGCCAGGTGTGACCCTAGCTAATGAGATAGTAAGCCCCTGTGTGAAGGGAAAGGGGGCCGGATTCTGAAAAATATTTTTGCTCTCCTGATAAGAGCCACAGTGGCAGCCGGTACCATCCTTGCCTCCTCCTTCTTGACTTGAATGTAGATGTGATGTTCGGAGCACAGCAGCCACTTTGTGGGTATGAGGGACAAACAATGATAAAAGTTCTGACCTTTCATTGCTGAGCCGTCAAACCAACACTGGCAGCCACATGCCTCTAGACTGTTTGACGTGTGAAAAAAGAGCCATTTAACTCTTGTTTGGACTCATCTATTATTTGTAGCTGAATGCATTTCAATGAGTATTATTAGAAGCTGAACTCCAGCTTCTAAAACTCCAGGTTTTTTTCCTTATTAGAATGCTCGCACGTTTCCTGCTTTGGTTTCTCTCTTTCCAGCTGGCTCTTCCAAACCATATGTAGCCTCTTTGTTTCTGACTGGAAGGTTGAGAGGCAACCTTCTGGGCTGTCTCTACTTTCGCTGCCGTTCTAAATATCCAGTTGGAACTCCACTGTCCTGGTGCTAAACTCATTAGAAATGTCCCAAAGCAGCTGCCCCAATGAGACATAAATGAGTCGAATTTCAGAGAAGACAAGTCCATCTTCTCGCCTCTCGAGCAATCTCATACTACAGAGGTAATTACCAGTAACGATAATAGGCAGTTACTACACATGGACTATAATCTATGCCTCTCGCCACGAGCACCCTTCATGTTCCCCAT
>NW_011888821.1:8078184-8085828 GCF_000151845.1 Pteropus vampyrus | reverse complement strand
TATCCAGAAAAGCCAAGTCCATGAGACAGAACACAGATTACGGTTACTCAGAGCTGGGGATGGGAACGGCCCACAAAAGAGCACGAGGGATCTTTTTAGGGTGATGAAATAGTCCAGGTTACACACTCTAGATTTACAATGCATTACATTGCACACCTAAAATAGGTGAATTTTACAGTACGCAAATTAGACCTTTAAGAAAGCTGTTTTTAAAAATAAAAACGTAAAAAGGTGAAACAACTAACATCCAAATTAAAAAATTTAGAACGAGGAAGTGACCATTGATCGATCTGGCGAGTGATGACGTGAGAAGCGCGTGCCAGGTAAGCGCTGACAAACGTGACCTCCTTTAATCCTTGCAACGGGGTCTCCATCCCTCACCCCTGGTGCTAGGTGAAGTCACGTCGTACATAGGAATTCTTGAGTCTCTGCTGGGAACACAGGACCGGACATGCAGGAGCCACTCAGTGAAGCCTCGCAGAAAAGAGCAATATCGTGTCATGATTGAGAAGTCAGGCTCTGGGCAATCGTCAGACGCAGTCCAATCCTGACTTACTGGTATTATTCTAGAATCATTAGCTATTATTACTTTTAGAACTTATTAGAATATATATTATGATATACATGGTTTGGAATAACATCTGTGGCAGGCATGGCTATTTGACCAAACAGCCATATCGATACTCTTTTCTCTCTTGCCACTTTCCACTATTACAGCAGAGAAAAGTTAAACAAATACCCGCTTTCCTGGATCCTCCTATAGCCAGGTGTGACCCTAGCTAATGAGATAGTAAGCCCCTGTGTGAAGGGAAAGGGGGCCGGATTCTGAAAAATATTTTTGCTCTCCTGATAAGAGCCACAGTGGCAGCCGGTACCATCCTTGCCTCCTCCTTCTTGACTTGAATGTAGATGTGATGTTCGGAGCACAGCAGCCACTTTGTGGGTATGAGGGACAAACAATGATAAAAGTTCTGACCTTTCATTGCTGAGCCGTCAAACCAACACTGGCAGCCACATGCCTCTAGACTGTTTGACGTGTGAAAAAAGAGCCATTTAACTCTTGTTTGGACTCATCTATTATTTGTAGCTGAATGCATTTCAATGAGTATTATTAGAAGCTGAACTCCAGCTTCTAAAACTCCAGGTTTTTTTCCTTATTAGAATGCTCGCACGTTTCCTGCTTTGGTTTCTCTCTTTCCAGCTGGCTCTTCCAAACCATATGTAGCCTCTTTGTTTCTGACTGGAAGGTTGAGAGGCAACCTTCTGGGCTGTCTCTACTTTCGCTGCCGTTCTAAATATCCAGTTGGAACTCCACTGTCCTGGTGCTAAACTCATTAGAAATGTCCCAAAGCAGCTGCCCCAATGAGACATAAATGAGTCGAATTTCAGAGAAGACAAGTCCATCTTCTCGCCTCTCGAGCAATCTCATACTACAGAGGTAATTACCAGTAACGATAATAGGCAGTTACTACACATGGACTATAATCTATGCCTCTCGCCACGAGCACCCTTCATGTTCCCCATGTCCAGTCTTAGTGGAAGAGGGAAATTTCACTGCAGTATATTCCAGAAACATGCAATGGCCTTTCAATTAGCCAACCTGATGTCTCAATTCCCTCAGGTTGTTGTTGTTTTTCGTTTTTTTTTTTTTTTTTTTTCCAGAATAGGAAGTCAGGACATCGAGTGGTTACCGGAAGCACCAGGGTACCCAGCTCTCTCTGCAGCAGACCGTGCACTGTCCTGATCTCAGGGTCTGATTTAAACTGACGGAAGGAGACAGGTTTTCTTTAGGCACCTGGGAGAATCATGATGGAGGAGCTCCTGAAAACTGACGTGAATATTCAAGGAGTGACGGGTACAGGGGGACCCGGGGTGCAGTGGGATGTATTCCTAGAGCACAGCTGGGATTAGGGGACAGGACACGGGAGAAAGGATTGGGAGAGTGTGGCGGGCAGCCTCTGACGTGGTCCCCGATGGCCCCCGCCCCTGTGCGTGGGCCAGACCGAGAGATTCGCTTCCAACGAACAGAACGCGGCAAAAGTGATGAGATGTCTCTCCTGTCCTTAGGTCACAAAAGATCCCAGTTTCCCTCGCGCTGTCATTCTCTCTGGTTCTTGCTCTGATGGAGAGAGGCCCGCTGCGAAGAAGCGAGGACGCTCTTGTCTCCGGCCGACGGCCGGCAGGGAACCGGACTCTCAGTCCAGTTCCGTGGGAACCGAATCCCCCCGGAAACACTGTGTGGGCCTGGAAGCAGTTCCCGCCTGGGCTGAACTGGAGGTAAAGCCCCAGCTGACACCCTGATCGCAGCCTGCGTGAGACCCTGAGGCTTAGGATCCAGCCAAGCCACGCCCGGACCCCTCGCCCACAGGAACGGTGTTGTTTGAGGCTGCTAAGCCCGGGGGCCGCTTGTTATGCAGCGATCGCTAACACGGAGAGGGAGTTCTGATATTTGGAAAGTGAAAAAATACAGACGGACATACATGCTTATGGACGCAGAACCTTTCTGTGCTCCGCGTCACGAGCACTTTGTTCTGTTTGAGGATTTCTGTTTGTTTGTTTGATTTTCTTTTGGAGGTTTCGCGTCGTGTTTCCACTTTGCTCCAGCAGCTGCTGACTGAATCTGGGTGTTTCCTGTGTTTCCCGGGGCGGCCCTGACCCCTGTTCTTTTCGCTCCCCCTCAATCGGCTTGCCGCCTGTCACGCATGGTGCTGAACATCACAAGTATCATCTCATTAAATGCTCACAACAGCCCAGGGAAAGGAGAGCCATTCTCACTCCCCGTTTCACACATGAGGATGCGGGGGTTTAGAGAGTCACACAACCAGTTAGCCGTGGAGCCAGGATGCAAACTCGGGGACTGTGACTCACAGCCTGTTCCCCTGATCGCTTAGCCAGGCAGAGCCGAAGAAGGGAGAGGAGGCTAGAAGGCTGGAATAATCCATCAGAGGGGGCACAGATCCAGAAGGTTCCGGGGTGGGGGGCATGGAGGAGGAGAAGAGCTGATAAAAACTAGGCTTTGGAAGAGAAGGGCTGGGGCAGGCCGGAAGGAATAACCCAGTGACCGGGGTTACTGCTGCATGCTGAAGGGGAGGGGGAGGGGAGAGAGGAAATATGGAAAGAGGAGGGAGGAGGAGGGAGAGGGAGGGACGTAGAGATGGGGAAAGAGAGATTGACTGAATAATTTTGTTGTACTTTATGTGCATAATCCCTTTTTAGCATTGTCAGAAGATGCAGTGAAGCTTTAAGCTTCTTTCAAGGTAAGAGATGGGCAATACGCCAGACACTAAGAGCTGGGCGCTGCTTCGGAGTTACTTTGTCTCTTCCTGGGTACAGCTCCTGTAATGCCTTCTCGGTGTGTCTGTGACCCCTTTTCTGTCTTACAGGATCTGAGCTTATTCATCATTGTCTCCCAAATCCTCCTTAATGCCACTGCTGTGGCCACAGCCCTGACCCTCCCTTCCTCTCTCCCGCATTATGCCGACAGCGGCCTCATCAAGCTTCTGTTCCCAGTCTCAGCCATGCCGACCTCTTTCCTTGACTAGTGACTAGGCGATCTGCTTAACCACACCGCAACCGGGACACTGCCCTGCTTCCGCCCGTCACAAACAGAATCGATTCTAAGCTTCAAACCGTGACGTAAAAGACTGTCACTATCTCTTGCATGAACTACAGCCATCACTTATAAGTGGAATAAAAAAGAAATAAACAGTCCCACTCACCTCCTGAGCCCCAGGATCCGCCCCCCAAACAACCTTATTTCTTGTTTATATTTCTCGAGATGTGGCATGCACATATAAACAGAACCTACGGGAGGATTAAACTTCACCCCTGTTTGACGTGTGAAAAAAGAGCCATTTAACTCTTGTTTGGACTCATCTATTATTTGTAGCTGAATGCATTTCAATGAGTATTATTAGAAGCTGAACTCCAGCTTCTAAAACTCCAGGTTTTTTTCCTTATTAGAATGCTCGCACGTTTCCTGCTTTGGTTTCTCTCTTTCCAGCTGGCTCTTCCAAACCATATGTAGCCTCTTTGTTTCTGACTGGAAGGTTGAGAGGCAACCTTCTGGGCTGTCTCTACTTTCGCTGCCGTTCTAAATATCCAGTTGGAACTCCACTGTCCTGGTGCTAAACTCATTAGAAATGTCCCAAAGCAGCTGCCCCAATGAGACATAAATGAGTCGAATTTCAGAGAAGACAAGTCCATCTTCTCGCCTCACGAGCAATCTCATACTACAGAGGTAATTACCAGTAACGATAATAGGCAGTTACTACACATGGACTATAATCTATGCCTCTCGCCACGAGCACCCTTCATGTTCCCCATGTCCAGTCTTAGTGGAAGAGGGAAATTTCACTGCAGTATATTCCAGAAACATGCAATGGCCTTTCAATTAGCCAACCTGATGTCTCAATTCCCTCAGGTTGTTGTTGTTTTTCGTTTTTTTTTGTTGTTTTTTTCCAGAATAGGAAGTCAGGACATCGAGTGGTTACCGGAAGCACCAGGGTACCCAGCTCTCTCTGCAGCAGACCGTGCACTGTCCTGATCTCAGGGTCTGATTTAAACTGACGGAAGGAGACAGGTTTTCTTTAGGCACCTGGGAGAATCATGATGGAGGAGCTCCTGAAAACTGACGCGAATATTCAAGGAGTGACGGGTACAGTGGGACCCGGGGTGCAGTGGGATGTATTCCTAGAGCACAGCTGGGATTAGGGGACAGGACACAGGAGAAAGGATTGGGAGAGTGTGGCGGGCAGCCTCTGACGTGGTCCCCGATGGCCCCCGCCCCTGTGCGTGGGCCAGACCGAGAGATTCGCTTCCAACGAACAGAACGCGGCAAAAGTGATGAGATGTCTCTCCTGTCCTTAGGTCACAAAAGATCCCAGTTTCCCTCGCGCTGTCATTCTCTCTGGTTCTTGCTCTGATGGAGAGAGGCCCGCTGCGAAGAAGCGAGGACGCTCTTGTCTCCGGCCGACGGCCGGCAGGGAACCGGACTCTCAGTCCAGTTCCGTGGGAACCGAATCCCCCCGGAAACACTGTGTGGGCCTGGAAGCAGTTCCCGCCTGGGCTGAACTGGAGGTAAAGCCCCAGCTGACACCCTGATCGCAGCCTGCGTGAGACCCTGAGGCTTAGGATCCAGCCAAGCCACGCCCGGACCCCTCGCCCACAGGAACGGTGTTGTTTGAGGCTGCTAAGCCCGGGGGCCGCTTGTTATGCAGCGATCGCTAACACGGAGAGGGAGTTCTGATATTTGGAAAGTGAAAAAATACAGACGGACATAAATGCTTATGGACGCAGAACCTTTCTGTGCTCCGCGTCACGAGCACTTTGTTCCGTTTGAGGATTTCTGTTTGTTTGTTTGATTTTCTTTTGGAGGTTTCGCGTCGTGTTTCCACTTTGTTCCAGCAGCTGCTGACTGAATCTGGGTGTTTCCTGTGTTTCCCGGGGCGGCCCTGACCCCTGTTCTTTTCGCTCCCCCTCAATCGGCTTGCCGCCTGTCACGCATGGTGCTGAACATCACAAGTATCATCTCATTAAATGCTCACAACAGCCCAGGGAAAGGAGAGCCATTCTCACTCCCCGTTTCACACATGAGGATGTGGGGGTTTAGAGAGTCACACAACCAGTTAGCCGTGGAGCCAGGATGCAAACTCGGGGACTGTGACTCACAGCCTGTTCCCCTGATCGCTTAGCCAGGCAGAGCCGAAGAAGGGAGAGGAGGCTAGAAGGCTGGAATAATCCATCAGAGGGGGCACAGATCCAGAAGGTTCTGGGGTGGGGGGCATGGAGGAGGAGAAGAGCTGATAAAAACTAGGCTTTGGAAGAGAAGGGCTGGGGCAGGCTGGAAGGAATAACCCAGTGACCGGGGTTACTGCTGCATGCTGAAGGGGAGGGGGAGGGGAGAGAGGAAATATGGGAAGAGGAGGGAGGAGGAGGGAGAGGGAGGGACGTAGAGATGGGGAAAGAGAGATTGACTGAATAATTTTGTTGTACTTTATGTGCATAATCCCTTTTTAGCATTGTCAGAAGATGCAGTGAAGCTTTAAGCTTCTTTTAAGGTAAGAGATGGGCAATACGCCAGACACTAAGAGCTGGGTGCTGCTTCGGGGTTACTTTGTCTCTTCCTGGGTACAGCTCCTGTAATGCCTTCTCGGTGTGTCTGTGACCCCTTTTCTGTCTTACAGGATCTGAGCTTATTCATCATTGTCTCCCAAATCCTCCTTAATGCCATTGCTGTGGCCACAGCCCTGACCCTCCCTTCCTCTCTCCCGCATTATGCCGACAGCGGCCTCATCAAGCTTCTGTTCCCAGTCTCAGCCATGCCGACCTCTTTCCTTGACTAGTGACTAGGCGATCTGCTTAACCACACCGCAACCGGGACACTGCCCTGCTTCCGCCCGTCACAAACAGAATCGATTCTAAGCTTCAAACCGTGACATAAAAGACTGTCACTACCTCTTGCATGAACTACAGCCATCACTTATAAGTGGAATAAAAAAAGAAATAAACAGTCCCACTCACCTCCTGAGCCCCAGGATCCGCCCCCCCAAACAACCTTATTTCTTGTTTATATTTCTCGAGATGTGGCACGTACATACAAACAGAACCTACGGGAGGATTAAACTTCACCCACTACGATTCACAAGTAAAAAATGCAACATATATAGTCAGTTAGATCTTTGACAAAAGAACAAAAGCAAAACGCTGTCACAAAAAACAGTCCCTTCAACGAATAGTGCTGAAAAAACGACGTGCAAAAAAAAAAAAAAAATCAATCTAAACACAGACTTTTCACCCTTCACAAAAATTAACTCAAAATGGATCACAGATATCAATGTACAACGCGAAATTATAAAACTCCCAGAAGATGTCACAGGAAAATACCTAGATGACCTTGGGTATGAAAATCCCTTTTTAGATATAACGCCAAAGACACGATCCGTGAAAGAAATAATTGATAAGCTGGACTTGATTAAAATTAAAAACTTCTGCTCTGAAATAGACAAGAGAATGAGAAGACAAGCCACAACTGGGAGAAATATTTGCAGAAAAAAAGAAAAAAACACATCTGATAGACTGTAATTCAAAACACACAAAGAACACTTAAAATTTGACGGTAAGAAAACAAACCACCTTTGTTTGTTTTAATAAATGAGACAAAGACCTTAATAGACATTGCACCAAAGAAGATATGCAGATGGCAAATAAGCACATGAAAAGATGCCCCACATCATATGTCATCAGGGAAATGCAAATTAAAGCAACAATGAGATACTATTACACACCTATTAGAACGACTGAAATCTGGCACGCTGACACCACCAAATGCTGGCGAGGGTGTGAAGCAACCAGAACTCTTGTACATTGCTGGTGGGAATGCAAAATGGTGCAGCTGCCCTGGAGGACACAGTCTTACCATATGATCCAGCAATCTCTCTCCTTGGTATTTACCCAAAAGAGTTAAAAACTTACGACTGCACAAAAACCCACACACACATGTTTACAGACACTTTATTCACGATTGCCAAAACTTAGAAGCAACCAAGATATCCTTCAGTCGGTGAATGAATAAATAACCTGGGGTCCATCCGGACAATGGAATTTTATTCAGCACTAAAAAGAAAGGAGCCATCAAGCCATAGA
>NW_011888821.1:8065419-8077508 GCF_000151845.1 Pteropus vampyrus | reverse complement strand
CTGAAGTTCAAACTCTATACCAGGACTGGCTCTCTCTTCTACAAGATGTCACATGGGTATAGAAAAAAAAAAAAATGTATGTATCCTTAGAGAAGTAGAAAAAGGAAGCCTCAGGTCTATGAGATACCTCTCGGGACTTTTCTGGTACCTGCGCTGGTCCGTTCCTGGTCTTTCCATAAGGGATGACATGTCTCTTTTCACATTGGGGGTTTCATACTGGGACCCGCTTCTCATTCTGGCCACTTGTCTCTTGTTACAAGGTCTCTGTCCTCAGAGGCCCGCCTTGCTCTGATCCCAGGTGGACCACAGGCCAAATCCAATCTGCCCTTGATTTTTGTATGGCCAGCAAGCCAAGAATTATTTTTACATTTTTAAATGGTTTGGGGATGGGGTGGGAGAGGAGGAGGAGAGAATTTTGTGACATACAAAAAATTTTTGAAATTCGAATTCCAGTATGCATAAATAAAGTTGTTGGAGCACACGCCAGCCCTTTATGTATTATGTATGGTCTATGGCCGCTTTCAACATGACAAGGGCAGAGACCACACAGACCACAGGGTGAGCCTAAAATAGCTACCATCCGGCCTTTTAAGAAAAAGCTGCCCCTCTCATTTCTATACTGTTTAGGTTCTTTGCTTTTTTCATCTCAAACAGATCTTGGAGATCATTCCACATCATACATCGAACCTACTTCATTCTTTTAGAAGGCCTTTTCTTTCCAGAATTTCCCAGTTCCCAGCACCATTCCCGATAACCTTGGACATCTGACTTCCTATATACATCCCACACCGTGCCTCCCTCCGTATTCCTCCCCCTCCAAGACCGTGAGCTCCTTGAAGACGGGCGACCTTGTCTATTTATCTCGATGGTCCCAGAGTCCAGCTAAATCAAAGCATTAATTGATTGATTACAATACATCTGGCTCTCAATATAAAATTAAAACAGACTTGGAATCCTCTCCAAAAGCTGAACATGGTTCGAACAAAAGGATTTGAACTTCAGGAAATCCCGTGTCCTCTAATACAGAAATCTGTCTTCTGCACCGTTCTTTGTGCACATAAATCTCTGCTCTGCTTCTCTTCTTTTCCTTGCGATTTCACTTATGTCTAGCAGCCATTCCCCAAGACAGCATATTCCTCTGTGACGAGATTTAATTAAACTTCCAGCAAAATAATTAGCAAGGCTATCTTAAAAGGCTGTTTTAAAATACCGGAGTGATACCGAGGCAGAAATAGAGTTAACACTGTCATCAGAGATCAAAGCCATCCAAAGACGTGACTGAAAATTTAACCTCCAGCAGCCAGCTAATGAAGAAGTATACACTGGAACACTCGTGATATCCGCCCTCTCGAGTCCCATCGACAAATTCATTTGACATGGAAAATTTCCCAGAGGAAGCTTAAAAAATGGTAAATTTCCATTAATTACATAGCAAAGAATGTTCTCCTCGTAATTTATTATTATCTGTTAGGTAACTTTTGGGGACGGTGTATGGGCTCTTATTATATAGACTCTCCTTCATTACCTGGGGACGCGGACGAGATTAACAAACGGCTTCCCAACGGATGTGGGAGCTCATCGGGGGTAAGACACTTGGTAAAACGACCTTGGCCGTGATGGTCATTTCCATCGTGGCAAAGGGTCCCTGGGGTGATGGCGACCAGGGGGGCGGTGATGGGATAGTGACAACTTCAACCACTCGGCTACCAATTTAGGACCCACTCCCCTCCACCAGGATTCTTGCGGGAGAACGGAAAGAGTCCAGGGGACCCCAAATCAGAAGACTCAGATCGGAGCCTCTGTTCTACCACTTGGTCGCACTGTGGTCATGAGGAAGTCCTTTGTCCTCCTTAAGCCTCGCTGTTCACCTGTACAATGGGCACCCTATTCTCCTTTTTTACCGATTTTGCTCAGTTGTGGGGATAAAGGGAGATGTCAGCCCTCGACGTGATGGTAAGAAGAGTGATTCCACACAGTGATCCCATCCTCACTTATCTTTTCCACTGTCCTCTGTTAACTATATCTACGCCCAGGCAGCCCCAAGAGACCTACAAGTGCAAGAACAACGGTCAGGATCTGGTCACTTGGCAATTAACACGGAGTATGGTTGGCTCTCATTTCTTTCTTTGGGGACCGCGGTTGCACATTGTGCCTTAATTTTTGATCTGTATTGAGAAGATATTTATAAAGGTTTTTTACTCTTTGAAGATGTAGGTTGAACTACTTTCCGAACAGCGGCGACCAATTATTATTGTCTTTTTGCCTTTCTTAAGTACTCAGAAAATCCCGATTATTATGATTCCATACAAGAGATATTAGTACAAGGATATTTAAGCACTTATTATGTGTCGAGCATGACACTAAGTACCTTTGAAACCATTACCATTATCATCACCATTTTAGAATGAGGAAACTCAGGGCCATAGGTGCTTTTCCATGTCTGCAACTTTTCCTTAATTTTTTCTGCCTCTCACAGTCAATAGGTCTCTCCACCCCCATCTAAATCACCATCACCTTTCTCACCAACACCCACCTCACCACTAATCATTAGAAACCTGCACACCCCGCTCCTCTGTCCCTCGTCTTCCGAATTGCACTGACACACAGCTTAAAGGGCGTTTAAACAGTTAAACGGACCCATGCACGTAATGGACCCAGCTTGCTGCCCAAAACGCAATAACTGTTGAGTCGATGGTGGCTGCAACATAGCCCGGCGGTTCAGTACGAGAGCTCAGGGTTCCACGGCCTTAGCTCCGAGCCTGGCTCCTCTGCTTATGAAAGGGAGGCCTTAGCCAACATGCTTCATTTCTCGAAGACTCGGCTTCTTCATGAGAATACTAATGCCTCCCCTCATGGGGTCGTTGTGAGGATTAAACGAATGAGACACACATCACGTGCCTGGACTCCGGTCTGGCACTCACAACCCCCACTACTGCTGCGACCCCCACAACAATGCAAAGCTTCTGGTACGTGAGCTCTTTGTCTCGATGCTGTGCTCATGCCAGATAAACCGAATTAACCTTAGGAAGCTTCTTCCCTTTAAATCTTGACCGTAAACACTCTCCGTCCCTCCCGCCCTGCCCCTGGCAAGACTCTCACATCCTCTCAATTCCTCTGTTAATACTTCTGCTGATTATCGTTCTTAAGGAGGGTTAGATCATCCCCGCTCCCTCTCCAAACAAGCTCAGACAGAAAATAGACACAAGGGCATAACATGTGTTTTAGCCATTAACTACGTCTCTCGCTGCTCAAGACCTCAGTGGGACCTCAGTGGGCCCTCGCCCACCCTCCGCCTCTTCCATCAGCACTCGGGCTTCCTTTAATTTTTAATAGAAACAAGAGTAATTCAGCCCACCACAGACTGTGGCCCCCGGGACAAAACGAGCCCCCAGCACGTCACTTGCGGCCCAGGGAGCTTCCAAGTGCAATTTGAAATAAATACTCACGTAGGTGCTACGGTCAGCTCTTGGAATGTGTCTCAAAGTGATTTGCATATTCAGAACCATATTCTCCAATGCTCTGGCCCATTGGGGAGTGATTTGCATTCAGGGAGGAAAGGCTAATATTCTAGTCTTAGCAATTATTGAAACACATCCAGTCAGTACTCTAATAAATTATCTTAACCCAATTACTAAAAACATTGCAAAACATTACTGTGCATCAAAGACCGTTCTGCCCAGGAATCTTTATTGGCAGGGTAATTAAAAACGTACTAGCTATGGCTGCTGCTCAAATATTTGGGGATGTTTTGTGCCGTTTGAATTAGCTCTCTTGGACTCCCGGGAGAGAGAGGGCTGCCTGCTCCTTGTTTATCCATCCTTCCCTTTATTTATCCCCAACCCCTCATTTTGGGGGGCCACTCATCACTGGAGTCTCCTTCCCTCATTGATGCCACCTATAAGCTTCTTCCCCCTCTAATCCTTCTTACAGAAAGAAATACTTACACAAGCCCAGTCTCCTCTCCTCTATCCCTTTCTTCTCTGTTCAAAGCAAGAGATGTTTGTTAGCTGTCGTGTATCGGGTGCCAACTAAATGCCAGCAATGCTCACGTTATCCGAATAAATCCTACAGTGACGTTGCAAGGAATGATTGATACTCCCATTCCACGAATGAGAAAATGCAAGGATCACAAAGGTTAAGTGAACTTCCAAAGTTCACAAAGCTGACGAGTGACAAAGTCGGGATCAAATCCTTCTTTCCTTCCTCGACAAGGATCCGCCCACGGCGTATATGCTCTGGGCACTGTGCTAGGTCAGGAGAAAAGACGCTGAACAAAGACGGGCAGGGTCTCTGCACTCGTGGATCTTGTGCGTGCCCCCGAAGCGGATCAGTCAGGGTGTATCAGTCACACTGAATAACAAGCAAACCCCAGATCTCAATGGGATATAATAAACGCTGCTTTCTCATTCGTGCCACATGTCCCTAGGGGTTGACCGGGACCATAGCAGGTCATATGTCCACATGTAGCTTTCAAATAGGTGGGGAAATATAATCCCATCAGAGGACTGGACAATTGGAAATGTTTGGTAAATGGCACTAACGACAAGCTCAGCTCCTGCCAGGAAGAGAGGGATGACATTTTCAGAACCGCGACTGGGATCTCTGCAGTGAGCTCACGACTGAGCTGAACACCGGCCGAGGGCCCTGGCACGCTCTTTACAAATTCAACGTACATCTCCAAACACCATGTCCATCAGATCCCAGGCATCCCAGGCACCAAACTCTGCCATGATCACGGGGACACGTGGCACTCACTCCTTTACAATTAGGCTCGTCGTCACACACCCCAGTGTGCACCAGGCGGCTGGACTTGTGAGCCAAGGTCTGAGGGTGCAAATGAATCCGGCTCGAAGCCATAGAAAGGAGATGGCCAGGGAAGCTCTGCCTGTTGAATTAACTTTTTAGAATCTCTGAAAAGTTCTGAGCATTTTCTTCAAATGTCCGGAAAGACGGGGTTCTTCCTCGGTATCGTCAGTGACATAACTTGACATTGGTTCTCCTTCACTATGGGATCGGTCCTGGGCTGAAGTGCATTATCTAATTTAGTCGGCACAATAACACTGAAAGGAACGTGTTAATGGCTCCATTTTATAGATGAAGACACAGGACAGAAAGATTAAGTAAACAGCCTACAAATGACGTAACAAGGCTTTGAACCCATGTCCATCTGACACCTGAGCACGCAGAAGCCCAGGGCAGCCAGAGCCTCCGTCAGAAGCACCACAGCAGAAACCTTAACTCCATGCCCCCCGCCCCAAATCTAAAGGGCCTGGAGCTGTGGCTGAAACCAGAGATTGTGAAACAAAATGGTCCACAGTCCAAGACAGAGTGACTGAAAATCCAAACCCACCAGCATATAATAGAGAAACTAATTTTTAAACATCTATAAAGTGCCGGAACACCAGACAAGTCCATCGTGCACGTGACCTTGGCTCGAAGCATTGTCTCATTTAATCTCCCCAACATCACGACCTTGGATATTTAATAAGAAATCCAAGTGTCAGAGAGGATGAGTAACTTGCCAAGGCCACGCAGCACATAGGAGACAGAGTTCACATGTGAATCCTGTGCCACCTGACTTCCTGTTTTCTACTCCGCCACGGTGCCTCCTGAAGGGTCCCAGGGAAAGGCCAGGGGTCTAACCCCACACTCAACACACACACACGCACGCAATACATGCAGACGTGGGTTTGTATCGTTGTCTCAGAAGTAGCACAGCATCACATGGGGATGGGTTCAGCTGTGCCTCATTTCAGACCAAGCCCTTTAATTTGCCAGGGCATAGCAACCCCACCACCTCTGCCGACAACAGCGATAATAGTAGGAAGGAGGAAGGAAGGGAAAGGGAGGGAGAGAAAGAAGATGAAGAAGGACCATTGTCACCGCCTCCATCGCCGGTAAGAATTCCCAAGTGCCAGGCATGTTCTGAGCACTCTATGTGCACCAGCTCATTAAACCTTCACAGAAGGCCCCCAAAGGTAGCGAGTGCTATTATTCCCATTTTACAGGCAAGGAGACCGAGGCTCAAAATGGTCAGGTACCGTTCCCAGTGTCAGCCAGCTGGTGGGCGGAGGAGCCAAGGCCCACACTCACGGCTGCGAGCCAGTCTGGTCTCTGAAGCAGCTGCCGCGTCTGCCTCCGAGGCAGAGCAGAAAGGGCTTTACGTGGGTCAGAGAGCGAGGGGCTTTTCCTGCGAGGTGGGGAAAAGCAGACAACAGGCTTGGTTTCCTTCCAAAGGAGATTCTTTTCCAAGGGTCTGTCCTGTAGCCCCCTACCCTCCTCTTGGCGCCCTAGGAGAGTTCTCTGTGGTGGGGGCATCTCTCCCCCAGCTGCCGGTGGGCAGGTGCTGGTCCCCCTCTCCTGAGAACAGCTCCCCCCGCCCCCCGCTTGCCTCGAGGTGGGACCAACTCTGTGCTGCGATTCAGGCTCCAGAGCTGCCGAGGGAGCGGCGTGCCCCGGGCCCCCATCCTCGCCCTATCCCTCCGTCCTGCCCTGCTACCCTCAGTCCCCTTTCTCCGGACACCTTGCCCCTGGTAAATCACTGGCTTCAGAATCCTGCCTCAGGCTCTGCGTCTCGACGACGACGAGACCTAAGACGCCCCGCTTCTCCTGCTCCCCATCTCTGCTCTGCTCAAGCGGGCTCCCTGGATACGGGCGTCTGCTTCTCAGACTCAGAGGCGGGAGAGGTAAGTGAGGGACTCGGTATCCGGGGTTGCAGGAAGGCGCGAGGCCAGGCGGCTGAGAGAGGGCAGCCAGCCCGACCGCGCTGGCGGTGCCCGTCGCCCCTGGCCCCGTGCACTCTGGGTAATTAAGAACAGATGGCTCAGTGCCTCCGCCAAGCCCCATTAACTCCTTAATGCTGCTCCTCTGGAAGCCAAAGCGGCGGCCGGGACAGCCAGGCTTGGAGGTCACACGATGAAATGATGCCCGGCACCGAGGGCTGCCAGTCTCCCTTCTCAGGCTGGCGGCTGCCCCTCCTGCTGCTGCGCTGGAGCCACCATCGGTGACCAGATGGGCTGGGAAAGGGGCCTGCGTGTGCCTAATGGGGGAACTGCGCTACGTGCAAGGAGCGCTGGCTGAGGAGTCAGGGTATGGTCGTCGCCCTGTGATCTCGGGCAAGTCACTTAATGCAGGTCTCGCTTTCACCGCCTGCCAAATGGCAAGAGCAATAACGACCATAATAACAAGAGCAATAGTAATAATAACCTTAATATTGTCCTCACGGCAATTATCATCCCTTTCAGCACGACCGTCGTTCTAGTGGTAATAAAAATGCTGCGCCAAACACTTTACATGTGTATCTCTGATGGTATCCATTTTATAGACGGAAAAGTGGAGTCTCAGAGGGGTCAGCTTGCCAAGTTCGCACGCCTGGCAGGAATCAGAGAAAGGATTCGAACCCGGATCCGGCGGACTCCGGGGCCCCTGCTCTTCACCGCTACGCCACTGTGCCCCATGTTGCCCACTTTACGGGGACAGTCAAATCTCACAGAAAACGGGGAAACCACAAGAGCATTCCCTGCTCCTTGGCACACCAAGCGAGCTTTGACTTGCCTCCCTCCAAAAATAATAATGATAATTTTAAATCCTCATCCTTCATGCAATCCATTCTTCACCCAGATCATCTTCCCAGACCTAAAAACCTAAGGCTTGTACCAGAAACTCCAGTTTCTTTGCGACGCTTCTAGTGACCTCGAAGCAGAGAAAGGTAAGGCCTGGACACCTGCACATTATAGGTAAAGTAGACGGAGGAGGAGGCGCTGAGAAGGTGGTCATGTCCTTGGTCAGTGAAAGAACTCAAGACATTTAAATGCCAGTGTCTCATCTGAGAGGGTTGAGTATATCAGGGGGGCTGAGGCGGACAGAACAGGACGAGAGATGCGAGATTCAGGGGGCGTCATGAGCCCGACCACGAGGCCGTAGGGAGCCAACTTTCTGCATATTCAGCGTCGGGGTGTCCTGACTGAAGTGGGGTTCCGTGCCTGATTTGGGGCACCGATTGGAGAGACCTCCAAGAAACCTTAATTCTACTATCTGGTTCTGAAATCTAAAAATGCTTTGGCAGAAAACGTTTGATTTCTTGAGCCGGGTGATTGATAAATGGGTAGATTCGGTGGGTGAAAAATCAGTTGAGCTGCTCACTTACGTAAATGTGCTTTTCTAAATGTATTTTACACCTCGATAAAGACTTTTTTAAATGGAGGGAAAATGTCCTTCATGAAAAACAGGAAGTGCTTTGTAAGCCCAAAGGGCTACCCGGGTTTCCTGTTTTGATGTCCTTATCGCGTTATAAACAAGCCCCTCTTACCCAGAAAGTCTTAAAACAAATGGGCGCTCAGCTCACTGCATATCTGCTCACCTTGGTCTCCACCTCTGTGAAGATACGGTCCCCAGGCCACCCCCGGAAGCATTCACGAGCATCTTCCAGGCAAGACTCACACGCTCTCTAGTCTCCGCAGGCCTTCCAATAAGAGCAGGTGTCCTCCACCCCGTCACACCTGCTCCTTGAAACTGGAGACCACGGCATGGTGTAAGCAGCTTGGCAGAGTCCCTCACCCTGGCAAACACGAGCCTTCTCCTGCAGGCGCCCCCAGTCACCATCGCCGCCCCCAGGTGTTCGAGCCAAAATCTCAGCACCTCTCTGGGTTCCTCTCTTTCCCTTACCCCTCACCTCTTGAATCCATTGCTCCTCTCTGCATCCGCTGACATTGCTTCGGGCCAGGCCGACTGCCCATCTGCGATAGCTCCCACCTAGCCGCCTTCTAAGCCGCCCACGGCCGACACGGAGTGAGCTCACAAACTGTAAATCGCATTATGACAATTCCCTGCCTGAACCTCCACTGCTATTTACATCCCACTCACAGCAAAATCCAAAAATAATGTCATGCTTACGAGGCCCATTTAAGGTGACATCGGCTCGCTCATTCCCAAAGCAGCCTCTTTCATTCAGCCCCAGTCACCGGGGTCAATTTTCATCTCTCAATCACTAAACCCACTCCTGACGCAAATGCTTCTCCTCACACATGCTGTTCCCACTGCCTGGAACACTTTTAACTTGGCTTTTCCCATAGCTGGTGCCTTCCCATCCTTTAGGTCTCAAAAAAAAAAAAAAAAAAAGGTCACCTCCTCAGAGAGGCCTTCCTTGACCACCCAACAAAATTGTCCCAACTACTTTCCGTCACACCATCCTGTTTCATCTCATTTATAGTGCTTAATCTGGCATCGTCCTTATTCGCGTACTGTCTTCTGCTCAAACAGGAAGCATCATGATACCGGAGACCTCGTCTGTCTTGTTCTGTCATGAGCCCGCAGTCCCGGGCACCTGGTCAGAACGGGATACACGTGGCATTCTCCCCAGGGTTCCTCTCCTAGCTGCCTATTGTGAGGTACCTATTCCCTGCCTGGCATCCCAATTAACAAAGAGATAAGTAGGACATGAAACAGTAACATCGGATTCTTCCCGAGATGCTTCTGCTTCCTTAACCTCATCCCCCTGCACTCAAATTTCCAATACCCATGAAAAAGCAAGGTCCTTCTTCACTCAGGCCTGTCTCACTCCTTTCTGAGGATCAGCAGTCTCTGAGGCTGACCAGCATTCCCCATTCAGCTGGAAACCAAGAGGCAGCCAAATAAAATGGTAGGTCACGGAATCTGGACTACGGAATTAGAAGAACCCAAGGCCCAATTCTGGCCTCATCATTTGCCCTAACAGATCTTCCTAAGTCTGTTCTCCCTTCTGTGAAATAACAGTCAGGCCATCTGATCTGCCTCAAGGCAGCCTGTGGCATTATGGATTGTTTAGAGGGTAAACGACTCAGTTGCCATGAGTGTTACACGAGGTCTGTCTAGAAAGCGTCTAGTGTAGCAGATGATGCAGGGCACCCAATAAATGTTATCTCTGACACGTTATCTTGGGGTGCAGCTCGCTGTCTCTATTTCCCTTCCCCTGGGAGGACTCCCCTCTCCCGTCACCCTCTAAGTCTGACTTATCCCGAACTCAGAGGGTTCAGAGGACCCCTGTCTCATTCTTTCCGAGTGGAAGCCAAGTTCCTGTCCAGCTCCAGCCACCCAGGCCTCTGTCCTGTCACTCTCCAAACTCACCTCCCACTGTCTCTCCTTAGGATCCCCTTCCCCCAGCCATGGGTGTGGTCCCACCCTTCTCTCCTTCAGGAACCTGATCAGATAGCCCCCTCCCCGAGACTTCCCTGGGGCACCATGGAAGGCTGAATAACGCCCCCAAGGTGCCCTGTGAATATGTCACCTTGTTTAGCAGAGGGACTTTGAAGGTGTGATTACGTTAAGGATCTTGAGCTATGGAGAGTAGCCTGGATTATTATCCAGGTGGGCCCGTGCAATCACAAGGGTCCTCGTAAGAGGAAGGCAGGAGGGCCGCAGTCAGAGAGAGACTGGAAAATGCTAAGATGCTGGCTTTGAAGTGGAGGATGGGGCCATGAGCTAAGGAACGCAGGCGGCCTTTAGAAGCTGGAAGAGGCAAGGAAATGGATCGGCCCCCAGAGCCTCTGGAAAGGACGCGGGCCTGCTGACCCATTTCAAACTTCTGCCCTCCGGAATGATAATATAATACAGTTGGGTTGCTTGAAGCCACTAAATTAATGGTGACTTATTACAGCAGCAACACAGGACTCATACAGACACCCAATCTCTGTTACAGTCTCCACCAAATGTGCGCGCGTGCATGTATTTACACGAAACACATACATCCGTATCTTCCTTCCTTGGTTTGGTTTTCACCCCACCACTCGCCATCTGGCAATCAAAATAAATAAGAAAAATGAGGCAGACCTCTCCCACGCGCGCACACACAGAGCGAAAGAAGAGGTCTAGGAAGACAGTGATTTCTGTCTGTTTCGGTCACTGTTATTTCTGTTGCACTTAGAAACGGGCCTGGAATTACTGGCTGGACAGGCGCTCACGAAACGTGTCGACGGCAGGCTCTCTTTGTCTTCGTACTTCCATATTCCGTTCTTATTATTCATGGAAGTAGAGCCCACCTCTCGACTTGCAGCCCTTGCAGCCCTGACTCTCTTAGTCATTGCCATTTAATTCCATCTCTGGTGCAAAACTTTGCACCCCCACCCAGAAGATCCCCCACAAACGAACGTGCTGAACGGTTGGGCCAACAGCTACGACATTCGGAGTTGTCAGAATTCCAACCCCTCAAGAGCCCTCACGTTTATTTGATTGCAAATATGTCTAATTCCCAGTTCACTGAAGCAGCAAGAAAAAAGAAAGCCACTCGAGGTTGTAATTTACAAAGCAAATCCGCCCAGCGGAAACACTCATCTTCAGAAGACAATCAGTGGGATCCAATCATTTTTAAAACGGGAAAAGAGAGGAATCCACTCCGCTCTTTGGACTTTCCAGTTGTATTGTTTGCAAAGCTTTTGAAAGCAGTTTGAGGCCAAGGCTAAGCATTTTGCTTCAAGGGGCTCGTTTCCTGGGGCTGGTGGTACTTTTGTCACTGAGGAAGCAACACAGCAGGCAGGAAAACTGAGACTGTGGCCAAAGTCCTTCTCGGAGAAAGGATGTATGAAGACCCAGTCGGTTCCTCTGAGCTCGCTAATTAGAATTCCAGGCAAACAGGGGCAGTGCGTCCCTTCAAAATCCTTTTATCAGAGGAACAGGGCTATCCCTAAGAGGGAATGGGCAGGGACAGAGCTAAATTACCTTATTTTCACTTTAAATAACCACGTAGAAAGAATTGGTGACTAGAAGTTAAATGAGGGATTTGGGAGCAGTCAGTGTGTATTTATTTCCTTAGTCATCGACCTATCTCATCTTGCTACGTTGTAAAGGACTCTTCCTTGTCAATTTCCAGACCTGTCTCTGGGCCCCTAAAGCTTAGGGACCGTGTGTCATTTTTCTTTGCATTCCTGGTAGCCATTACAGTTCCTGACACATCCTAGACACTGTGTTGAATAATTAAATAGGCGAGCAGATGATTGAATGCACGACTGAATGAATGGATGTTTTAAGCTAGCAGTGAGGACGCCTGTACCAAACGCCTGCAACCCCACTTGCCAGATAGCCATCACCCAGGACACATGTTCAATCTGCAAGCTTCCAGG
>NW_011888821.1:8047029-8065369 GCF_000151845.1 Pteropus vampyrus | reverse complement strand
CACTCGCCATCTGGCAATCAAAATAAATAAGAAAAATGAGGCAGACCTCTCCCACGCGCGCACACACAGAGCGAAAGAAGAGGTCTAGGAAGACAGTGATTTCTGTCTGTTTCGGTCACTGTTATTTCTGTTGCACTTAGAAACGGGCCTGGAATTACTGGCTGGACAGGCGCTCACGAAACGTGTCGACGGCAGGCTCTCTTTGTCTTCGTACTTCCATATTCCGTTCTTATTATTCATGGAAGTAGAGCCCACCTCTCGACTTGCAGCCCTTGCAGCCCTGACTCTCTTAGTCATTGCCATTTAATTCCATCTCTGGTGCAAAACTTTGCACCCCCACCCAGAAGATCCCCCACAAACGAACGTGCTGAACGGTTGGGCCAACAGCTACGACATTCGGAGTTGTCAGAATTCCAACCCCTCAAGAGCCCTCACGTTTATTTGATTGCAAATATGTCTAATTCCCAGTTCACTGAAGCAGCAAGAAAAAAGAAAGCCACTCGAGGTTGTAATTTACAAAGCAAATCCGCCCAGCGGAAACACTCATCTTCAGAAGACAATCAGTGGGATCCAATCATTTTTAAAACGGGAAAAGAGAGGAATCCACTCCGCTCTTTGGACTTTCCAGTTGTATTGTTTGCAAAGCTTTTGAAAGCAGTTTGAGGCCAAGGCTAAGCATTTTGCTTCAAGGGGCTCGTTTCCTGGGGCTGGTGGTACTTTTGTCACTGAGGAAGCAACACAGCAGGCAGGAAAACTGAGACTGTGGCCAAAGTCCTTCTCGGAGAAAGGATGTATGAAGACCCAGTCGGTTCCTCTGAGCTCGCTAATTAGAATTCCAGGCAAACAGGGGCAGTGCGTCCCTTCAAAATCCTTTTATCAGAGGAACAGGGCTATCCCTAAGAGGGAATGGGCAGGGACAGAGCTAAATTACCTTATTTTCACTTTAAATAACCACGTAGAAAGAATTGGTGACTAGAAGTTAAATGAGGGATTTGGGAGCAGTCAGTGTGTATTTATTTCCTTAGTCATCGACCTATCTCATCTTGCTACGTTGTAAAGGACTCTTCCTTGTCAATTTCCAGACCTGTCTCTGGGCCCCTAAAGCTTAGGGACCGTGTGTCATTTTTCTTTGCATTCCTGGTAGCCATTACAGTTCCTGACACATCCTAGACACTGTGTTGAATAATTAAATAGGCGAGCAGATGATTGAATGCACGACTGAATGAATGGATGTTTTAAGCTAGCAGTGAGGACGCCTGTACCAAACGCCTGCAACCCCACTTGCCAGATAGCCATCACCCAGGACACATGTTCAATCTGCAAGCTTCCAGGCCCCCCGCCCCAGGGAGTCCATATTCCGTCTGCCTCGCTCTGAACCTGGGAAAGCGGTGTTGAACATTTACCCAGGTAGCTCTGCATCTGGGGCCAGCTCGAGAACACGTGCTGCCTCCAGCTGTTCAGTGCGTCCCTACCTGAAGCATCCTTATCTGAAGCGTCCCTACCTGAAGCGTCCCTACCTGAAGAATCCCTACCTGAAGCGTCCTGTGTTTCCCATCACATAGTAATATTCCACCTATGAAGTTTCACCTGTTCAAAATGGGGAGCGGGCCCCTCCCACTTCGGCCCCTGCGAATCCCCTCCCTCCCATCACCACTCGACGGTTCCTGACGCAGCCTTGCTTTTCCCTTCTCACTCCCTTTACCAGAGCTCGAGATGGTTTCTAACTTAAGACAGAGACAGCAGAGCCTACAGGGTCTGCGTTTTGACAGCCACGCTGTGACCACACTCATTCCCTGGAGGCGTCGCACCTAAAAGCAGGGCGCCCCACCCCCCAACTCCGCCCCCACATTCCCCGGCACACAGCATCCGTGCAGCCTGTTCTGTGCATGTACCAGCTTGAGAGAGGGGGGCGATCAAACTGTGTGTTTGCTCTATCGCATAACCCGTGCCTCTCCTTTGGGAAGTAAGGCCTGGCAGTGGCTTTCGACTTGTGCTCTGGGGGGCCTTTGGGGACCAGCCAGGCTCCAGGCCTCCGCCCTCCGCCCACTGCGGCAGCCGCTTGTGTTTCCAGGTTCCGTAGCGGACCTCCCCCTGCAACACTGGATTCAAACAAAAAGTTCCTTGGGTCAGAAAGGTTAGAAAATTACTAGTCTAAAGCATCATTTTTGAGCCAATGATCTATGTGCAACTCCCTCTCTCATCCTACCGTTAGAATAAAAAGGAACTACCTTTTAAGACACCAAGAAGCTGAACCTAAGGCGTGTAGTTCCCGTTTATACGGGGCGGCGGACCCAACCACTTCCTCCGCCTGAGATCACATCCCCACGTTCTCGATTACTCGCACCCAAAGCCTCGTCTCGGCATCTGCTTCTGCGGAAACTCCAAAGAAGGCAATACTGTTATCCTCGTTAACCCCAGTTTTAGATGGGAAAACTGAGGCGCGGGGAGGCGAAGTAACTTACCCAAGGTCTCACAGCTGCAAAGCGGTAACGTCGGGATTCGAACGCGGGTAATCCGGCCCTCTACACTGTACATGATGCTTGTGTTTTTCTTTCGGTCCGGACCAGGTAAATAGAGTAAGAACAGCTGCCTCATGGGGCTGACAAATAAACATGCTGCACCACAGCACTGCGCCCCCAGCGGCCAGGTACGCAAATGATTTCATGCATTACTTCAAAGACCAACTCCATTCTCTAATGAAAATGCCTTGGGCTCCTCAACATAGCGGGGCTCTGATCCCACAGAAAGGTGACTGTAGAAGCCAGTCACGGTGGGAATGGTGTTCTCCTGTAGCTAGCATTTCTGGTGTGCTTGCAAACCCAAAACCGTAATTGCCGAAAGGAACCTGTCCCCTACAAATCAAGTCCCCCTGTATTGACAATTGTATCCGGTGTTGCATGGAATTTAATGCCTAAATAATAAAGTCAAAGAACAATGCTGGAGACCGAGCCTGTGAATACACTTGATTGATTCATTTCTCACTCCCAGTTAATAACCCACTTAGTCGGTGACAGTTAAGTGCAGCAGACTTAGAAAGAACATAACACACCAGAGAGAAAACATTTTGCAGATTAATAACTGGATGTGGGTACAAGCCGATGCTCCCCTAATAGCAGCACAAAAATAGGTTATCGTCGAAAATCTGGATTTAATGTTCCAAAATGGGGATTCGTGTTTTTCTTTTATACGGTTCCATACTTATCACCACAGGCTAATGAAACATAAATCAGAAATCAGAAGCTAATAAATGCAATTCTGGGGGAGTGTTTTTTTTTTAATTTAATACCTTCCAAGATCGTGATCTTTGTTCAAGATCTTTAATGCGTAAATTACAGTGTGGGAATATTAAGCATATTCGATTATGATTGAATTCTCCAAAAGGCTAATTTATGAACCCTGCAGCCTAACACGTGTGCACCATAAAAGAGGACGTGGCCACAGTTTGCCTCTACTGATTTCTCTAGTACAGAGATAAACACGCTTAAAACTGCCTCTGTGAACAAAGTCATGTGCGCATGTATCTGGCTGGTTTGTTTGGTTTGTGCAGAGGGACGTACAATTAAGTGATATTGACTCGGTGCTTAAAGTAATTTTGGCAGAAATGTTGCTTTGGGGAACGTTTCCTTAAGGTTTTGTTTGTTTGTTTGTTTGTTTGTTGTTTTGGGGGTTTTTTTTGTTTGTTTTTGGTTTTTTTTTTTTTTGCTGTTCCAGCGAAGGGAAGAGGTGGCTAGGTCAAGGAAGGGTGCTCTCTCGGGTTAGACAAGGACAAAAGGGGCTTCTTCCCCAGCCGTTATTCATTTTCTGAAATAATTTCATGGTGCCTGTGGGAAAAGAGCTTCCTCCGATAAACTCGGTTTTATGTGAGTTTAACAACATCTTCGTCCCCTTAGTTTGTTGTGAGATTTATCGTCTTTGGCCCTGTTTATCATACAATGGCCAAGCCATTGGGCATAAGGAGAATGCTTCATTTCTTTCCAGGTGCCTGGAAGAACACGGAGCTGCAGGGAACTAGCGGAAGAAAAATAAAGACATTTTCCATGTGCAGTGAAACTTCCTGTCCTGGAGAGAACCTGATCCATCATTCTGCGGCTTACTGCCTTTTGCCAGATTACGATTTGTGTTTTTAATTTTTTGCCAAAGGGCATGTATGATACTGACGGGTAAGACTGGAATGTAAAACTAGAACTCAGATGGCAGGACATGAGTGGGTAAAAAAATACAATTCAGAGACTTGCATTTCAAGACTCTATATATTTATTCCAGGGAAGCCAGTGGATGCTGAGGCGCCTGGCAATCGAGGTGAAAAGGGAAACCAGTCACTTACTTATATGGCTCCCAAGAGAAAGGAGATGTTTTCTGGGCCCTGAGCAAGTACTGCCACCACCCCCTAAAGTGCCTCTGGGAGAACTAGCAACACCCTCCCATGGGCAGGCTGCTCTCATTCAGCACGTAGTGTCTTTATGCAATTTAGCAATAAATGTACCACAGCCCTGTAGGTGGGTGCAGGCCAGCTGACCGTGCCTTAATGCAGGGAAGAAGGCATCTCCTCCTCCAGGAAAACACAGCCAAGGAAAACAGCACAGCAAGAAAACGCTATCTGGATGTCAGCTTCCACGTATTCCTTCGGCGGGATTGTGCACAAGGACTTTGACTTAATTCTAAAACTTTTTCATGCAGGGCTCCCAGTGGGACCGCAGAGAGACAGGATGGACAGAATTCCCGACAACAGGAATACGACTGTGTTTCCCGAAGCAGAGTTTTAGCCTTTGGCGAAAGCCAAGAACAGTGTCTGAGGGAAATTGAAGGGAAGATAGTCCTTCAGGGGCCCAGGGGATGTGGTTTTTAAATCCCCAGGGGTCTACTTCGAGACTCCCTCGCAGGGTAGATGGACCGAGCATGTTCGGCCAGTCTTCCAAAGTCCTGCTTCTGTAACAAGCTCAGGACACTTCCGGATGGGTCGGAGAAGTTGGTAAACCATTCGGCTTTCATGGTGTAAGCGGAGGCATTAATAGAGCAACACCCAGGCCAGGGGTAAATCTGCCAAGATCTGCGAGGGTTTTCACACATTGGGCGAGACTGGCAGAACGGAGGGAAGGCTGAGGGACTGGGACAACATCTACCTTCTCTCTGTCATTTCAGTAAATAAGCCCCCTTTTTCCTTCGTTAAACTCCCTCTCTTGGGGGGCTCCATTTAATGTGTCGTTCAGGTGGGCTCAAGAGCATAAAAACAGGCTATACGTGATGAAGGCAGCCCAGAACTCGTTTGATTGCGTGGAGTAAAGGATGATGCGAGTGGTAGTAGCTTAAAGACGAATTTAAAACCACTGAAGGAATGCTCTGTAACCCCCACATTGAAAAGCCAACCAAGGACACCAAGCTGACATATGCGCCTATTACATTTTTCACAAACATGATGCCACACTCAGTGGGAGGGCTCCTTGTACCTCTCAATGTTCCTCAAAGGAGATCCTCCTTCTGGGAAGTCACTAGGAAAGCCCAATCATGGGAGAGGTGTCTTTTATTGTCCCAGTCTTTTATTGATGTAACTGATGCTGACCCTCCAGGAAGCAAGAAGCCAATTCTGACTGCTCTGATTGGCCAGAGCCTGGCAAGATACCAACCAATGCCCATGCAGCAGGGTTTAACCCTTCCGCCTCTGTTTCCACTGTCGGTCTGGGACCAAGAATGGCTTCACCCTCACAATCTCAACTCATCAAGCTGGCGGGAGAGGTGTCACCATGGACCAGGTGGTACTTGAGCTGCAGAAAGCCAGCTAGTAATGAAAGACCTGGTAGAAATTCCTCCCCCTGTTAGAGTTTTGTTCATGACCTCCCTTATTATGGTCAACATTTGGAATGAACAACTAATAATTGCAGCCATGCCTTCAGCAGTTTTCACCTATTTACATATAAATAGTTCTGACCAGAGCTGGCCACCAGCACCGGTTAATTTAATTTACTATCCGCTGGCAAAAGAATAGTCATTGGTTTCCCAGCACTTTTAACCTTGGTAGACCCTTGGGAAATAAAAATTAGATTAAGAGAAAATTACCAGTGGTGGAGAACAGTATAAAAGTGACAGTAACATATATAAACCTCCGGCGGGAGTAGAATAAACTGGCACATTATTGTTTGCTGGCTCCCGAAGTTCAATATTTCTTGTGTGATTTACACCTCCGCCATCGTCTCACCACCTGGAGTAATTCTGGCCACTGCAGGCAGTCTCTCTCAAGATGCACACCCTTGCTGCCGTCAGAGAAGGGACAGATTACCTGGCTAACCAACAAATAAGAGTTTAAAGAGATGGCTGGAATGACGCAGGTGAATGTCTGCGATGGCTGAGTCTGTGGTTCCAGCTTTCTCGATAGAATTCTATGATTATGCTCCATGTGGGAGCTCAGCTCTGGTCGGAGGTTCTGGCTGACGCTTCTGTCTCAGCCTCATTGTGTCCCCTCTGCATGTTCCCTCTACGTGAAACACACACACACACCCTTACCACAACTGTTTCTCTTCCCTGAACTTTGTTCTTGTGGTGTACTCCTAAACCCTGGACCACCCTGCCTCTCCTTCCCTGTTTTGTTTGTCTAGCTCCTAACTGACCTTCCAAACTTGACCCAGGTATCACCTCCTCTAGGAAGCTTTCCCTGATTACCTCCGGGCCAGGTGAGAGCTTTCTTTAGTATCAGCCTCCTGAACTTGCCACTTACATTATTTACATCCATCTAATCACGTGTCTTTCTGTCCTACCTCCAGAGCACGTAATGAGTATGTTGTGACCTCCTAAAGCACAGAAAGTTTCATTCCAGAGAGAGAGCAGGGTCAGAGTTCAAAACAAAGGTGGCGGCAAGGTTAGAAAACTGCCAACTGATACCTCCAACTGGATAGGTTCCCTGGCGTAGGCATTTCCTTCATTGTACATGCCACAATTTTGTCCTTATTTTCTTTGTGTGACCATTTGATTAATGTACACACACACACACACACATGCACACACACATGCACACACACATATACACACGAACACACATGATTGTAAAGGCAGGGGCTGTATCTACCTTTCTTTCCCATATTTCTTAGATTTAACACAGTGTTTAGCACATAGATGGTGTCCTATAAACGTGTGTGCAGTCAATTCATTGGCTAATTAATTAAGGAGCAGACATGCAAATTTAAAACCACCGTAAGATTTCTCTTCCCCAACAGGACCCAAGCCCATAATTTACTGAGTATAAACAGACTTAAGTGATAAAAGTCTGTGGAATCTGCCAGTACTGTCGTTTTACATGCAATGAGGTGGAGCAAGATTTCATTCACTTATCCACTGGTATGACAACTTCTTATGAGAGAACGCTGGATTTGCTTAGGGGATACTTTGATTAACAGTTTGGAGTAGAGCAGAAGGCCCCAAAAGTCATGCACGAGTCCCAGCAGAAGAAACACCGAAGTACTAGTAATAGTGAATAAACGGTGATCACGGTCACCCTTGGGTTCTTTTATTGTGTCAGGCACTGTGTGAGCTGAATGTGCAAGTTTGGGGCAGAGCAGAATTGCTTTGATAACAGGGACGAGGGGATTGGGGCGCCGCGCTGGGTGTCGGGGTAGGAAAACATGGGCTGATATAATAATAGTAAGAGACTTAAGGATCTTTCAGTTGGCTTGCTGTGAGTGATATGCTATCCACTCACTCCTCTGTCTCCCCTTACAACATCTTCAGTGAATTCTGCTTGGCTTCTTAGTGCTCTTGCATGAGTAGATTTTTATTTGGGCAGGGGAGAGGACTTAGAGAGTAGTGTAAGTGAGTAGTTGATATCTGGATGTTAAGAGAATGAGAATGATTCCCAGCCAAGCTGGCTGAATTGGCCACAGACTGAATTATTTCAGATCCATTAGCCTCACCTCTCCCTCTCATAGATATTAAGGATTTCAACTAGCCATTGAGCAGGGTACTGTAGGGAAAAGAGAAGAAAGGATGAGTTCCTTTTGAAAAGTTAATGTCAACATTTATCGATATCTAACATATGTCACACAGTTTACGTGGATTCTCATTTAAATTCCATGAAATAGCTATGGAGTAATTAGTGCTGTTCCTATTTTGCAGGGGCAGAATGAGGAAATCCAGGACCACGGAGGTAAATTACCCCAAGTCATGCAGCTAGTAAGAGTCAGAGCCTAGTGAATCATCTGTCTTTCTATCACATCATAAGTTCTCCTAAGAAGGGCTGGGTGGTGGCCAAGGAAGAGAAAGGGGTGGAGCTGGGAGATGATGCCATCAATTCAGGTAGTTTCCTGGAGGGAACTGTGGCCATTGGGTCCTGTAGAGCTTTTGGGAGCCACATGAGGTGGGCTGGAGAGGTAGGTAACCACGGGCCTGGGATCGCGGGACTTAGGTTTGGCATCACCGAGGAAGCGTGGTGCCAGGAATACAGGCTTTGGAATCATCTGAAACAGCTCAACTCTAAATTTCGCTTTAGGAATAATAATCATAAATATAAATGTAATGAGTCGTCAAAAAAAGAACAGCTTCTTCAGGGAATAAGAACCCTACTCCTCCGCCAATTCACAGCAGACTCCGGTTAACGGGGCGAAAGAGCTCAGCCTCGCAGTTGCCTGCATTCCCGAAAACACACTGAAACCTCTGGTGCCTGTGAGACGAATCTTCATTTTGAAGAAGGGACACTGTTGATAAGGACGATTGTCTCACGACGCCGGGCAAACTACCGCATCTCTCTGAGACGCAGGTGTGTCATCTGTAAAATGGGCATAATCGTGTGCAAAGGTAGTTCCGTGGCTGGTGTGAGGCAACGTGTGTAAAGTGCTGACTGAGCACGGTGCCTGGAACGGAATCAGCGCGCATTGAAAGGGAGTTACGATGGCGGTGGTGACGATGATGATGGCAACGGCAAAAGCAAGGGTATAAAGACAAGATCGCGATGAGACGATGACGTGCTTACACTGACGTGCTGGGGGATGGTGGTGGCGGGCGGCGAGGACACTGGTGACAGCCAAGACAACAATACAATGAGAAGGACCATGACGAGAGGTGATCGTGATGCTGATGTGTTGTCGACGGCAACGAAGGAAGAAAAACGGAAGAAGGAATAAGAAGGCGTTGAAAGAAGAAAGAATAGGATCTCCACGGAGCAGCAACTACAGCTCATAGGTGACTGGGTCACACGTACCCGAACTGAAGGTGCTCTGTCCCTCCGCCCAGAAGAGATAACCTCTTCCGGACTCGAGGGACAATGCCCAGCCTACCCATGGACATGGCTCCTGGGATTTCCATCGCCCCACTCACCGCCTGGCCCACCCCTCCTCCAGGAGCTCACGGCCTTCCGATCTCCCGCATCGCAACATGCTCGGGCAATTTGCTGGCGATGCATCTATTTCCACGACGACTTGGGACTGAGATGGTGAACTGACTGTTCATCGTCACCATCTAGCATAGCGCCCGGCACAGAGCAGAGCCCGGTGGATGCTTGCTGAATGAAGGAATGAGTACCGGGACCGACGTTAGCATGGGGCACGGAGGGGGAACATGGAGTTGGGGGACAGAGGGAGCCTGGTGGAGGGTGATACCTAAGCAGACTCCTGATGGACAGACAGGATTTATCCAGGCAGATAAAATGAGATTCCAGAAAGAGAACAGCATGGATAGAGCACAGGAACATGACGAAGCATGGTACGTTAAAGAAAATGAATAAAACTGAAACCTAGGATTCCACAGTAGGGTGGTACGAGATGACACTGGGTTGTGCATGGCATGCCACCAAGGAACTGGCTTTATGCTGTAAACGCTGGGCAGCCATTGAGGAGGTTAAGGCAGCGGAGTGACCGGATCAGACTACGCAAGAGGTTAGTGGCTGGGACCTATTACCTCTCTCAGGTTATTTCTCATTCTTTCTTCCCGCCCTCTCATCTTTGTCTCTCCTTTCCTCTGTCTTCTCAAATGTATTCTTTCCTTTCCTACAGTTTCCATTTACATGGATTTTTTTGACCCAGGATGTCAAAGAATCATCGATTTAGCCAGGTCGTCCTAACAGCATCAATTGGGACGCCAGAGAATAAAATTCTATTCTAACATGGCCCCAAACACTAAGGGACCCTTCTCCCCAACATGAGGGCTCTACGAATGGTCTGAAAATGTGGCAGAAATGGTGTCTTTATCTTGATATAAAGGGAACGTGTTTGTCTCTTGCTTAAAATAATTATTTACCTGAGAGCACCCTGGCAACACTAAGCTTGTCCAGGGATCAATGTGCTTCTTTTAAGATTGTAAAAATAGCTCTTCTCACTCCTCCTCTTTGGTGGAGCTTCCGACCTAATCTCATTCAGGGCAGGATACCCAGAAAATCCCACTGAGCGGCATGGTTAATGAGGTTATTCTAAGGCAATGGTTATCAGACTCGAAGTCCTAGCTTTCTTTGGGGGTTAATGTTAGGGCTAAGATTTAGATTTAAATTTAGAGTTAGAGTTTAGGGTAAAGGGTTAGGATGAAGGTGAAGGTTAATGTTAAAGTGGATTGGGATTGGATTAGGATTGGATTGGATTGGATTGGATTGGATTGGATTGGATTGGATTGGACTGGATTGGATTGGACTGGACTGGACTGGATTAGGATTGGATTGGATTGGATTGGACTGGATTGGATTGGATTGGATTGGATTGGATTGGATTGGATTAGATTGGTTTGAAATGGACTGGACTGGAATGGATTGGATTGGACTGGACTGGACTGCACTAGATTAGGATTGGATTGGATTGGATTGGATTGGATTGGATCGGATTGGATTGGATTGGATTGGATTAGGGTAATGTTAGGGGTAGAGTCAAAGTTAAGGGTAGGACTAGGTAAGGGTTGAGGTTAGGATGAGGGTGAAGGTTAGGGGTAGGATTGGGGGAACTCCTAGGGAAAGGAGAATAAGATTGGAGGACAGTTGTGTTTTCGAGTACTCATATACACACTCACACATCAGACGCTTATTTATCTATTTTTCCCTGTTTAACTTCACTTGAATAATAATCTAAAATTTTACTCTTCTCTGATTCACAGGTGGATCGCTGATAGAAAGAACCTCCAAAGCCATGTATCAGATTCAAAGACTGATACCACAGACCACTTTTCAGGAACTCAAAACTCGTGAATGAAAAGCATCGTGACTCCTGCAAACATGCTACCTTTAGAGCTGGCACTGTCCCCGGGCACAGGAGAGGTCAACCGTGGACCACTGGGGCTACACATGACCTTCCCTTGACTGGCAGGAGTTGGGGAGCATGACCAGAAGTGGGGATAGGGCCACATTTCCCCTGTCCTATGATAAAGAAAACTAAGGAAAATAGCTTAGAATGACTAGTCTTAGGCAGTTAGAAAGTCCAAAGAATAGGACCCTAGATCCAAGAAGTTAGGCAAAACCTCGATGTGGAACCCAGAATGAAGGGGTGGCCGGGGACATAATAACTGACCAAGCACGGGAAACGGGTGAGACTGGGGATTAATAGCTTTCTCCCAGAGCAGGTGTCAGCATACGCTTTCTGTAAAGGGCCAGATAGTAACTGTTTTAGGCTCTGCGAGCTGCCGATCATCTCTGTCACTCGACACAGCTGCTCTAGAATAAGCAGGCACAGAGCGCACATGTATGAAGGAGCATGGCTATGTTCCGATCGAATTTTGTTTAGAGAAACTGGCGGCAGGCTGAATTTGGTCCAGGAGTCGCGATTTGTTGACCCCTGCGCTAGGGTATTGAGAGCCTGTTTTGTCATCTGCTATAAGAGCACAGTCTTCTGAAAATTAAGCCGGCAGAGAGATATGCACAATAGGGCATTAGATAGCAAGATCGAGGCCGTAGAATTATTAGAAACCCTGGATCCAGCCGTACCTGAAACTAAATTCTCCTCATATGACAGAAACAAACACACACACACCCCCCAAATCTTCTGACTGCTATTCTAATGCTCTTTCATTGCAACAAGCGTCAGGTAGAAATGAATGCCCTAGCTGAGATATCTTTTGTTCTGGCCAAAGACCTGTGTTGCCAGTGTGGGCTGGGTTTTGCTCCAAGGAAGCTCTGCTTCTTACAGCATCATGAAAGGACGGTACATGCCTAAGAAAAGCTGCCTATAGATGTGGCGAGTTGGCAGAGCAGCTCTGGAGGGCCGGATGGACCCCAGACAGCCGCGATTCGAGGGAGGTGCTCCATCTGGCAGGACCAGGGAGAACCCGGCATGAAAAGCATCAATCAGCAACCTCTTCCGAGAGAGGATGCTCACAGCACATCGCTGCACTCAGGCTTCATGCGGCCTCTACAAATAATGGTTATAAAGTTTCCATAGTAACACAGAGACATGTTTCATATGCAGGACACACCAGAATTCTCATTTGGTGCTGAAAGGGTTATGAATTGATACCGACTCCCTAGAAAGTGGTTTTACGCGATGTATTAAAACCTTTAGAATAAAAAAATGTTATGACTTTTGATTCAATAATCACCCTCATCTTCTGTAAAAAATCTACCCTTAGCAAATAATCAGAAATGCAGACACAGATTTCTGCTCCAGGATGTTCATCACAGCATTATTTATAATAGCGATCAAATAGAAATTGTGTCCAAATGCCAAAGGTAGGAAATTGATAAAATACGTTATGCTGTATAGCCACCGGCTGGAAAATTATAATAGCCATCAAAAATATGATTAATAAGAATCTCTAAAGACATGGGAAAATATTCACCCTGTGGTAGTTTAAAAATCAGGACACAAATTGCATACATAACATGAGAACCAATAAATAAAACACATGGTATAAATTTTAATTTTCACTTACCTGGATATGGTGACGATACGTTTGGGCTGGTGGACTCAGAGTTCCTTTTATCGGTTTATTTGCACAGAGATGCTTTTCTGGGGCTAAGGAGTAAGCAAGGAGGTGGTGGGGGTGCCTAGGGAGAGAAGAAAGCAAGGACGATTTAAGGGACGTGATCCATAACACGGACAGGTTTGAGGCCCACTTAAAACTTCCAGGCAGAACTGAAAGATCACAAACGTCATTTCTTCGAGGAAGCCTTTCCCTTCTCCCATACAAGGTCCCATACCTCTGATACATGCCCCCAAAGTACTTGTTTTTCCTTCAAAGCATATAATAAATATCGTCGTCATATATTTAGATGATACGCCATTCTCACTCATCAGTCCGGTCTTGCCAAATATGGTAGCCACTTTAAATAGCAATGAAATTTAAGCGTAAATTAAATTAAATAAAACAAAATAAAAATCCGTTTCTCAGTCTCATCAGCTACATTTCAAGCGCCGAAGAGTTGCATGTGACTCGTGGTCATCGTCTTGGACAGTGGACAGTGCAGATATAAAACATTTCCATCATCACAGTGCTATGGGGCACTGCTGCCCTAGCTAAGACTCTAAATCTTGCTTGCAGGCGACCCTTACTCCCGGCATCCGGTACATCACAGGCACTCAGTAAGTGTTTGCTGAAGGACTACAGGAAGGAGATGTTTTCATTAAAAAGACATCCTCGGTATAGTGAGAAAAATAAAATCGCACCTCCCCCTGATAGCCGTCCCTTTTTCTAATGACCAGGATCATCAAGGTCTAGTTATGAATACGTTTGGTACGGAATAAACAGGATAAATAATGATAAAAGAGCTCTGAACGCTGGCATCAGCCCCGACGGCAAGGATGTCATGATGACACAAATCACGTCCAACCTCTCAGGACTAAATCTGTACTGTCACTGGGGCCAGGGTATTTGGATGGCAGAGCCAAGGGGCAGATGGTGGCGGGTCCATCTTTTTTTCATCACTGATATATTTTTTCCTGATGGCTAAAGGACAAAAAGTTTAAAATCTTGGTTATGCGTGTGGACAGGAGTGTTCTGAACTCTGGAGTTCTAGAAGACCCATGCTATTCAAACTCTTTATGCTCCCTACCCATCCCCACTATCCACCTGTCCACTCTACCCCCCGCAAAAAAAAAAAAAAAAGACAGCAGGTAAAAACCTAAAATGGGCCTGCAAGAAATGTACCCTCTCGCACTTCCTCCCCTACGGGAGCGCACAGATAAATGCTCAACCAACAGAGAACTGGTATCTGGTAAGTGCCATTCACTCATTCATTCATTCAGTAAGTGTTCATTGAGCATCGACTTGGTGATAGGCACTTGGAGGTACACCAGTGAACAAAACAGAAACAGACAAAAATGTCTGCCTTCGTGAAGCTTACCTGCCAGGCTGGTTGTCAGCCCTGGCTGAATATTAGAATCACCCGGGGAGTTTTGAAACATCTCATTGCTTAGGACACACACACACACACACACACCAGAGATTCTGATTAAAATGGTCCAAAATAAGGACTAGGAACAGGTATTTTTTTAACCTTTCTAGGTGGGTCCAATGAACAGTCACTGGGCAACCTGAGAACCACTATTCCAAACCAGTGATTCTCAAAATGTGGTCCCCAGACCAGCAGCCCCTGGGAACTTGCTAAAAATGCGAGTTCTCACGCCTCTCCCCAGATGCACAGGATCAGAAACTCTAAGAGTGGGGCCCAGAAAGCTGTGTTGCACAAGGTGACTCTGATGCATTCAAAAGTTTGAGAACCACTGCTTTAGGCGAAATTAACCAGGGAGATGAGTGATTCAAAATAGAAGAATCCCGCTCTCCCTCTCTTCCCAGTGCCCTCCTGCCAAGTCATTAAACCTGGACAGGAGTCGCGAGAGCATCCTCCCCAAACTGGTTCCTGACGGCCACAGTGCTGGGTTGTCAGAGGCTCTCCTTCAAGGCCCTGCTTTGCTCCCTGGGGCTTTTCACCCCAACTAGTTCCTCAACTAGCATCGTCTCCCCAGCTGCCAGTGAGGCTGGCGAAGACACCGTCTGGCTGACTTCTCTACAATAAAATTCAAGTGCAATTGGCCCCACAGCCATCTGATGTCCTGATCCCCCACAGGGCTGCAGGGAGAGTGCACATAGTCACACGCAGAGGCACGACCCACTGTGACACACACACACACCCAGAGGCCCATGTTACACAACACACATAAACACATTCCTACTCTATCACACATAGCACGTCAAAAACACACAAGCACATTTCGTTCACTGTTAAGCATATATTCACATCCTCTTACGCTGTTGCACACACACACACACACACACACACACACACATCACACTTTACTAGTGATTCTCAAATTCACCTACCCATTGGCCTCACCTGGAGCTTAAAAAAATTTCTGATGCCCAAGCAACAGCCAACACCAATTAAATCAGGACCTCTACAGTTGGGACCCAGGTATCTGCATTCTTAGAAGCTACCTGGTGGTTCCAGTGTGGGGACAAGGTTGAGAACCCTGGCTCTACAACATGGTCCCATGACTAACAGGAAGAAGGAGAAGCAAGAGGGTCTCAGCTTCTTTCATAAAGGAAGACATAAGAGCCAGAGAGGAAACTGGAATCCGAAGACTTGCAAAGGTCTCCTGTGCATCCCCTGACCCACGATCCCCTGGGCCATTCATCTGGTGTTTCCTGAACATACTCTACCAAGTCTTCTTCCATTCGTTGATGCCCACTCGTCAAAGACCACCGGGAACTCACTTCCGCCAAACAAGGTTGGGTCTATTGACTCAACCTTGAGGCAGGTGGCACACCATGGAGAACCATGAGGCATCCCAGTAAGACTGTTAGCAGGAACGTGCTGTGGGACCTGGGCTGGTGCTGTGCCTCAAGGAGGCGGGGCTTTGCTCAGGATTGGATGTGTCAAGAAGTGAGGATAATCCTGTGCTTGGGTATCTTCATGAATCTTGTCTAGAGATCAAGAGGAACGAAGTAGCGCCAACGCTACGATTGACCAAGAAGCAGAAGTCATCCCGTACGGCAGGAATTAGGATGCTTGGCCATTTTTGTGGTTTTGACAGTAGCCTCTTTTTCCGCTAAGGTATGATTGTGGAGTGGTCTTACACGTGTCTCGCTCCATTAGGGCCACAGAGTGGCCTCGTCTGATGTCGGTCACTTGTGAAATTATCGATCTTCAGCAGGAGAGCACCAAGGACTACCTGTGGGCGACAGGCCGGCTCCCAGCTGCCGAGGGCTGCTTTGCTCCTTCTCACAGCCCTGTTGTCCACGTCGACTCTGTGGACTTTATGGAGTCTCTTTGCCTTTTAAATGGGGCAGTTTTTTCCTCTAGGAAATGAATCTTACCTTCTCAACCTCCTCTGTAACACACAGCACAGTGCTGGGCATACAGACAAGGGAGCCTTCACGTGCTGAAAGGCACATTGGGTTAAGGTTTGGAATCAGAAAACCCAACTTTTACCTGCCACTTTCTACTTGCTAAGTACAGGAGCCGGGACAAAGTGGCTCCACTTCTCTCGGCCTCGGATGGAAATGACAGACCCACTGGGTTTCTAGGGGGAATAAAATGAGACTACTTTGCAGCCACGAGGAGCGAGCAAAGCAGCAAATTCTCTAGAAATGCACGTAGGGTAGGTAATTGCAGTGGAGAAGTGATTGGTTTGACCAGTGCCTCGGTCATGGGGAGCAAAGGACAATGGGCTTAAGAGACCTCTAAAGACTCTAGAGGAGTTATAGGAAATTAAATAACAGGTAGAATTTCCAATCACTTAGGTGACGCTTCAATTCTTAGAAACAGCTTCCAGGGTTAGTGACCAGAGGTTGAATTTTCTTAGAATGCCACGCTACAACATTTTCTGAGTGCTTACTATGTGCCAGGCTTTGCGATACAGAGGGGGAAAATTAACCCTTTTTTTCCCAAGGTTCCTTTTGTTTTCTTGGAAAGGGGGGGGTCCCAACCAAACCATTTGCATTTCAGGCCATTAAAAAAAAATAGAAGCACAAAGTACAGCACAGCACAGAGCAGGGAGGAGTTCATTGTCAGGGGCTGGGAGGAGCGACAAGGATGTTGCTGTACAGAATGGGGTTTTGAAGGATGAAGAGGAGTTTGCCAGGCAGATGGAGGAGGAAGTGTCAGAGGAACGTGACCCCCAGCAGAGGGGGCAGTGGGAGCAGGGACTTCTGAGCATGGAGTGCTCTGATGTGTTCTGGGGGCGTCAAAGCCATTTGTACAGGAGTCACATTAGGGGTTCTAAGACTGCCCTGTCAGTAATACAACCCAGGCCATAACACATGGTCTAGGGCACAACGTTTACTTGTAAACGCAGGAACCAGTGAATGAACGCCATAGCTGTTATTATCAGAGATCTTAGCCACTGCGATAGAATTCAAACCATATAGAAAAGCAGGTACATGAATAGTGTAGGTTTGCATTCTAGTTAGAGCTATATTATGTTTTCTCGTTCCATATTTACAACTATTCGGCATTAATTATATGGCTAACTGGTTTCAGGCCTCAAAATCAGGCTTCTTTGGAACAAAAACCACACAAATATGGAGGGCTTTTTAAAAATTAGTTTATTCAGTGTTCCACATTTCCATGACTATTTCGTAACTACCGATTTGTACTTTTTAATCTCTTCTCCCTTTTCACCTGGCCCCCTAACCTCCCTTGCATCTGGCCACCATCGGTTTGTTCTCTGTGTCTATGAGTCTGTTTTGTTTTGTTCTCTAGATCCCACATATAAGCGAGATCATTTGGTATTCGTTCAATTATGTAAGTGTCTAACCACTATGCTGTATACCTGAAACCAGTATAAAATAAAATCGAATGTCGATTATAATTTTAAAAATCAAAAAATTTAAAAAGTTAGTTTGTTCAGTCCTTCGTTAGCTGCTGTCCGTCTTCTAATAGCTTATTCAGGAAGGGGACGCCTCCTCAGCCTCTTCTGAGTTCGGCTTCCAGAAAGCCAAGTTCAGTTAGTTATTCGTAAGATAACAGGACACCAGAGAGCCCTGGGCTCTTCCCACAGACCTTGACTTTACAACGGAGACTCGAAAGTTAATTCTAGGAATAGCTGCCAAGCGAGCTTCAGGCTTCACAGACCACGTGAGCAAACTCGCCCTGGGTGGCCCAAACTGAAAGCGATCCATCTGGTCAAATGTGCTGGCCAGACAGGGCTTCCTTGAAGGGTCCTCTTAGGATATGGCACATAAAGTTCAGTGGAGTGGATATACTCTCCAGCGCCCCCTGCGGCATCTGCCACACAGCCAACTGCCTGGCGAGCTACTCTGGCCACCCCAACAAGTCAGCCGTGTCCAGGGCCAGCCAACCTTGAGACACATGGACAAGCATAAGGCAGTGCTCTCTAAGAGAATGTCTCTTTCGGGTGACTCAGGGAATGACGGAGACACAGATGCCACAACACATATACAAGCCCAAGTGAAACCGCTTCACGACATGGGAGCGTGAGAAAAAAAAAAAAAA
>NW_011888821.1:8027487-8046164 GCF_000151845.1 Pteropus vampyrus | reverse complement strand
AGATAACAGGACACCAGAGAGCCCTGGGCTCTTCCCACAGACCTTGACTTTACAACGGAGACTCGAAAGTTAATTCTAGGAATAGCTGCCAAGCAAGCTTCAGGCTTCACAGACCACGTGAGCAAACTCGCCCTGGGTGGTCCAAACTGAAAGTGATCCATCTGGCCAAATGTGCTGGCCAGACAGGGCTTCCTTGAAGGGTCCTCTTAGGGTATGGCACATAAAGTTCAGTGGAGTGGATATACTCTCCAGCGCCCCCTGCGGCAGCTGCCGCACAGCCAACTGCCTGGCGAGCTGCTCTGGCCACCCTGACAAGTCAGCCGTGTCCAGGGCCGGCCAACCTTGAGACACATGGACGAGCATAAGGCAGTGTTCACTAAGAGAATGTCTCTTTCAGGTGACTCAGGGAATGACGGAGACACAGATGCCACAACACATATAAAAGCCCAAGTGAAACCGCTTCACGACATGGGAGCGTGAGAAAAAAAAAAAAAAAGCCATGTTCCAAAATAACCTATTATGTTATACACAAATTGAAATTGGCATATTAACTAAATTAATTAAATTAAATAGACATTCGACTTTCTCATCTACATCTCCGGAAATTGATGTCTTTAAGTCGGTCCCCGGAAAAGCATTTAAGTGAATCATTGAGAAAATGAAGTCCATACATATTCGGGGAGACAGAATGATTTAATATCGAGTGCTGCGAGAGAGGGCCGAGGCGAGACCCGGTCCGGATTAGGAAAGAATATTAGGGTGGTCGTACTTTTAAGTCACTGCCCTGTCCCCAGGTACCGCCCACCAGGTTCACATTCCTGGCCTAAATTTCCCATGACCTCTCTCTCCTCTACCTCTTTCCATCCTGCCTTTGATATTCCCACGTACTGACCTCACTTCCTGTTTTGTCGTCTCTTCTTCTCTCTTTAAATCTTAGGCTTATAACGACGTCGCTGACTCTGTCTTTATTTATTTTTCTTTTTACTGTTTACATCGGTCGTGGCGGTAAAATTTATGTACAATAAAACGTGTCCATTGTAAGTATCCAGCTGGATGGGTTTCAACAAATGCGTATACCCATCCATCCACCATCCCAATCAAATCTAAACCCCAAAGACAGCCCTCAGGCCCCGGTGTGGTCCGTCCTTTCTGTCGCTATGGCTTGCCTGTCCTAGGGTTTACTATGAATGGCATCGGACATGACGAGCTCCTTGGAGTCTACTTTCTCTCACTCAGAGTGATATTCTGAGGTCCGTCCATGCTGTTTATGTACTGGTAGTTTAATCTTTTCCATGGCCAAGGAGTATTCCGTTGTATGAATCCATCACTATTCAGTTACCCATTCACACACTGAAAGATATTTGGGTTTTTCGGGTTTTCGAGGATGACATAAGTGTCCGCCTTTGTCCAGTGTTGGAAAATGGTTACTTCATGTACTTGTCCAGCTGTCTAACTGCTGACAGTGGCTCCCTCGCCTTGGAGCTGCTGTCCCCACCCTCTTCATGAACGTGCTGTTTAGCTCAATTCTGAGACCCTCCTGCCCCCCAAAAGCATTGCCCCCAGGTATGCCCCTGCCTTGAAAATGGAAAACAGACAGGTAAAACTCAGATTTCGGTGACCAGGTTAACTTCATCGGTGACAAGTCGTGCGGATAACATGATGGAATATGAGGGGCACTTCACTCTGTCATATCCTCGCCCAAATCCTTAACGCCAGTCTCGTCCAGAGAAGCCCAAACAGAGAGACAGTCTACAAACCCCCTGACCAGTCCTCAAAACTCTCAAGGTCATGAGAAAAAAAAAAAAAGGAAAAGACTGAGAAACTATCACAGCCCAGAGGAGACCGTGGAGAATGACGACTCCAGGTCATGTGGCCTCAGGACTGGTTCTGGGGGCAGAAGAAGGGAAACCGGTGGGAAAAGCCAGTGGGAAGCCCGTGCCCTCTGAACGAGGTCTGGGGTTCGGCTCACAGCAGGGCGCCCACGTTGGCAACCGCAGAGGAGTCTGGGTAAGGCGTCTGCAGGGATGATCGGTGCCACCTTTGCCGATGTTCGGCGAATACGAAATTATTCCAAAATTCAAAAGCATATGCTGAAAAGGTCCAACCGTAACATTCTGAACACACGGAGCCAATAAAGCGATCGTCATGAGCTGCGATCGTCGTGAGCTGCAGCCGTGCCCGCCAAAGCCGGGGTGCCACCCACGACGCCCGCGTGACCTGGGAAAGGCAGAACAAGCCCTTGACCGTCCACGTGTCTCGTTCCACTCTTTACTTCCTCTTCGTGTAGCTCTGCCTGAGAGTCGCGATTATTAAATTGGTCCCTCTTGACAGAGCCAGAAATCCTTACTGTGGCCTCTCTGCTCAGATTGGCCAAGTCAACCGCCCCAGGCCAAGGAGAGAGAGGCATGTCTGCGCATGAGGAGACGTGGTCTAACATACAGTGAACCCCGACTAGCTCTCGCAAGGGGTGGACAAAGCGGAGAGAGACACGTGTTGTCCAAAGCTCTCTGGGCAGCGATGCCACCTAATGCCCTGCCTTTTCGATCACTTGCTCTTTTCCGCTAGGGAGCAAAGCGCCCCGGTGCAGAGGAGGCAACTGTTTTACAAATCCTGCACTGGGCTCCGGTTTTATTTCCCGGGGTGACCAATCGAGACACACCTGCCTCGCCTCGCCTCCGCTGAGCTGCTTGAGAAGTGAGGCTTTATAGTCAGCCTAGATCAGGTCTGTTCTTTCTCCCTGAGAAAGCTGCCATTGGTAAAAGTTCTCACTCTGTCTGATGAACCAATATTAGTTTAACTACATGGTGTTAATTAAAAGCAGAATTCTATGCCAGTTTTTTTCTCTAAGAAAGAAAACAAACAAAAAAAAAGAATAGTGTACTCGCAAAGTTCTCAAAACAGAATAGTGGTGCTAGAATTTACAGGTCTTTCCTACTGGACGTGGTGAAATGTCGTTTAAGGGCGTCCTATCCTTAGAGATCTCATTCTCTTTCTAAACAAGACGAGACCCGCAGCTCACTCTCCAGGTTTAGCTTCCCTCACGACTGGGAGAAAACCTTTCATCCCACCTTCTCAATCTTTCTTTCTTTCTTTCTTTCTTTTTTATTTTTTATCCCAAACCATTTTCTTGGCAAGTCGACATGAATTGTGTGCCCCAGAAAACGAAAGCCACATCTCCCGGTGGTTCGAGCTAAAGATTTAGGCAAGTGTCTTCACGTGGGTTCCTCCGGAAGTAAACCCTGAAATAAGGATTCAAGTCAAGTAATTTGTCGGGCGGTGATCTAAGGACATTTGAGCGGGGCGAAGAGAGCGAGGCAGGAAGGAACCACTACAAAGGGCGTCCTCAGATAAGCTGGGACTGCGGGCCACACTGGGTCGCTCTGGGACCAGTGCAGAACACGCACTCTGGAGTCACCCAGCGGAGAAACTCAAGACCTGCGTAGCGTTCCCCAACTGTCAATCATCGTAGGTCGGCGGCTGCTCCTGGAAATGTTAAGTTGCCGGTCCTTTTCACCTCCCGTGAGCGTGGACAAAGTGGGGTCTGGCGACCACAGAGAGCCTTCAAGCAGAGAGATGCAGGAGCCAGAGGCTGAAAGGTAGGCTAACCCCCAAGAAAATGGTGAGTGCTGAAGGGAGGTGGGTGGGGCGCCAGCAGCACCCACAGAAACGGTGGGTCAGAGCAGAGATGGGGAAGGGGTCTAGCCCTCCAGCCCCCTGGTTGTGTTGGGTAAACCCGGGTTCTGCTTTTGGTGGCATGAACTGCCACATGGCGTGGAAGTCAGTCTGGCTCTGGGGAACCTGCTGAGTGGAACTTGGCATGCAGCAGCCCGGCTCCCCACCCCACCCCACCCCACCCTGGTGTGGTCCTTAGAAATGACACAGCAGGAAGAGGACCGAGCCAGCGGGCCTGGTTCCGCCCCTAATGGTGACCTTGGGAAAGTCACTCGACCTCTCTAAAATTCAGTTTCCTCCATCTGCAAAGTGCGGGTAATAAGAAGTATCACATTAGTACTTATCTTGAATGAAAGAAAGCTAATATTACCTCGGGTTTGCAACTGAAGAAACTGGGGTGTCCGATGTTGCCGAGAGAATCAAATGAGATAATCTACACAGAAGGTAAACAGCGACCTACAAAGATAAGCTACCTTTAATAAGAATCCATGAGGGAAGGCTTCTCAAGACAGCCTTTTGGAGCACAGCGAACAAAAATAGAGCCATCTCAAGAATGTCCTTGGGTTATCGAGATTTTGTAATCAACATACAAGAATGGGCAGTAGCTTTATAGGATTATAAGAATCATAAAAACCAAATGCAACCCATTATTCATACCTGGATCCTGGCTTTGTAAAAAATAGTTATCAAATACAATTTGTGACAATTAGAGAACTTTGAATACGGACTAACTTGACATTAGATGATATTATTGTTAATTTTGTTCGGTGTGATAATGGTCCTGTGATTATGTAGGAAGATGATCTTATTCTTTGGAAATGCAGATTTGCATATTTAGAGGAAAAATGTTACGTGTCTGCAGTTCCTTTAAAATGAGCGAGTAAAATATGGCAAAATGCTAAACAAACGCTAGGTGATGCCTATATACGGGCGTTCATTGCACTGACTTTTCTACTTTTCTGTTTGAAAAGTTTCCTAATAAAAACTTCACAAGGTTTTTAAGGAATTTTTAAATAAACGCTTCGAACATCAGAAAAGTAGCATGATTGGGATTTAACTCTGTTGTCATATTGAACCCTAGTTCATTTATTTTTTAATTGAAACTTTACTGAGATAATTGTAGATTCACATGCAGTTGTAAGAAATACACGTACACTTTGCCCAGTTTTTCCCAATGGCCACATTTTATAAAACTGTAGTATACAGATGGCCTTCCATATCCACAGATTCTGTATCCACTGATTCAACCCACTGTGGATTGAAAATATTCGGGAAATAAAATCCCAGAGAGTTCCAAAAAGCATAACCCGAATATGCCATGGGCTGCGTTCTATGCCGAATCCACGCAGATGAAGTGACGTGTCGGGATATCCTGCTGTAGCCGAGATGCAAATGCAGGTTTTGTGCAAATACGACACCATTTATATCAGGACTTGAGCACCTGTGGATTTCGGTGTCCAAGGGGGAGGAGGAAGGTCCTGGAACCAATCCTCCCTGGAGAGAGGGATGACCATCATATAATCAGGACACCGATAGTGATAAAATCTATTGATCTTCCCCAGACTTCCCCATTTTTATCTATTTGTGTGTGTGTGTGTGTGTGTGTGTGTGTGTGTGTGTGTATTAAGTATTCCTCGTGTAGCCCTTTTATAATTACAGCCACCTCGCTCCCCACATGCACCCCTCCCCATCCCGAAACCTTGGCTCCTCCTCTTTCTAAAATTACATCATTTCAAAAGTATGATATAGAGTCATATGGTATGTTACCTAAACAGCCGACATGCAGTGAGAGGTAACACTAGACTAGGGACCCAGAAGACCTGCGTTTGAGCCCAAGTTCTGCCACTAGATTAATATATTTCTTAGGTCCATCGCCAATTTATCTTGGCGTTTGTTTCTTCATTTGTAAAACCAAGCGGCAACTTGCCTCCTAGGTTACAAGCCAGCTTGCTTGATTCAAGCTTTCTCCCCGATACCTGAGAAAATATCCTACTCTCTTGTGCTGAGGTAGAAAGTCGTTGAGCCTGGGAGGTCCTGGACCGTGATAAACCTATCCTCAAAATAAAGGCCACCTTTGAGGCCTCTCGTCGGACAGTTAAAACTCTCCTGGTGACACCTGACCTTATTGCCAACTTCGATCACATTTCAGCAGGTGGTCTGTCCTTGTTGGGGTCTGCATTTCACCTATAAAAAGAGGATGTCCAACAGTGGGAATTCTATGCCACCAGAAGGAGTCAGACAACCACAGGGACAGGATGCCAGGCACTCTTAGAGTGTAAGTACGTGGCACAAGCATCTCTCTTCAGCCAAAGGGTGACGCCAACATTGTTTAATTTATGTTCAATTATTTATTCTGCTGTAATGCCTCCTCCAATTACTAACAGATAATTGCCTGAGAGGAAATGAAACCCAGCATGCTGGACTAATGCGAGATCATTTTATGGGCAAATTCCTGACTTGGAAACACATGCTGAAATGAGGCCCAGGTGATTGAGTACAGTGACAGCAGCGAGACAGGGCCCCCCTTTAATCAGCTCCTCAACTTACTTAATGATGCATCGTGGATGCGGAAAGCTGTTGTTGTTTAAGGGTTTAGTGTGCCATACAATTCAGAGAAAGGAGCCTGGGAAGAAAAAAGGCAAGATGCCGGCTTTATACCCAAGGTCTCGGTGTGGCCTGCTCAGCACCACAAGCATCCCTGGTGATGGCTACCATGCTTTCTTCCTCCCTTCTCTCTGCATCGGGTATCCGTGGAAAGATCCGTTAGTAACTCCATGCAGCCATCAGCCTCAAAGTTTACCTGACAACCTCACGATAATGTGTGTTTCTACTTCCTGTCTCAGCACGTCCATCATCAGCAACGAGGAACTACGTTTTCCCTCTAAAGTTATTCTTTGTCTTGTTCTAAAACTGAACTTCTTTTGCATTTCCAGAGCTCGCTTCACAGGGACGACAGAAACGCTCCAGTCACTGCGGGGTGTCATCTGCGTCAGGTTACTCGTTACCTTGAAGCACGTAGAGATGGCTTCACCTCGCCACGCGCTGGCAGCCTGTTCCTAGCCCCTGCTTCTCTGCGTGAGCCCGGGAAGGACATGCGACCTTCCTCTCAGAACAGTCGTGTATTCTAGGCAAGCCGCGCCTGGATTCAGTTGGTCTCTTTTCTCTCCTCTCTCTCTCAGGCCAGCAGCGTCCCAGTCAATATGTTTTCCTGTCTAAGTTCAGCTTCTTGTATCGCTTTTTCTCATTCAAGTTATGCATCTTTTGTGGCCTGTTCCACATGAACCAAACCGCAGGGATCATAGATCAGAGAGTCTGAAACCTGGACGAGAACTCAGAAATAACTGAATACAACTCCCCGCCCTTTGCCGCGAGGTCGGTCAGGAGGTGGGGTGGAGTAGGAATACAAAAGGGGAGGTCAGGAGGGTCTTCTGGGGTGACAGAACTGTTTTGTGTCCTGATTGTGGTGGTTATATGAATATCCGCCTGTGTTAGAGTTCACAGAACTATCCGGGGGGGAAAAAATCGCATTTACTATATAACTTTAAAAAGAAAATTAACTTTAAAAACACAGAACTAGCACGTTTAAGGGTTGGGATCCAAATCTTGCCCTTTTGAACACTGTAAAACTACTCCCTAAAACAACTACAACTTAGTAGACAGAGCATATATATTTAAAAGTGTCTCTGTCATCTTGACCTGATATATATTTATATATATATGTATAAAATTATATATATCATTATATTTGAGATACACATATGGATGATATACAGAGCTTAGCATAGTGACTGGTACATAGTTAAGTGCTCAAGAACTATTTGTTGAATGAAAATGAATTAGCAGTTTGCACAGAAAAAACACTATACACGAGCGGACACAGCTTGGATTTTTGGCCTCCCATGATCTATTCACTTATGTGCTCAATGCCCCCTGCCAGGTGAAGACTCCGCTAATCACCTGCACTAATAAAAAGTCAGTGCTAACAGCAGCTGTCATTTCCTTTCAGGTCACACAGAATGTTTTCATTCTCATCTGTTCCTTTAGTTCGGGGCTCATATATATGACCTGCAGCATCAACGGCCCGACTTCCATGTTTTCTAGTCACCTCAAATTCAACAAGGCCAAAACAGAACTGCTGAGTTCCTACCCCCTAAAAAAATCTCCAAGCAAAAAGAGATTGTGTCTCTCCCATTTCAGTAAATGGCACCTCCAGGGACCCAGATGCTCAATTCAACACTAAAATGTCACTCGATCCCTGTCGTTCCCTCATCCTCCGGTTGCCCGTCCCTCCACCTCATCAGGTCGTCATCCTCTCTCCATCCTCCCTCCATCTCTCTCATCCTGGTGGTCATCTCTTGCCTGGAAAACTGTTAGAGAGGTCTCACTGACCTCCAGCTTCTATGCTTGACCTGCTACAGGCCATGCTCTGCAGAATAAACTGGTCTTCAAATTAAAATTACATCATGACCAAAAAGAAAAAAAAAAACCCACAGGGCTTCCTCTCGTGCACAGAATCCAGTCCATCGCCAGGCCTTCTGTGAGTTGACCCCCGCCCTCTCTCCCACCTCATCTCTCTGCACTGTCTTACTCACAGTCAGCTCCTTTTTGCCTTTGTACTGTGGAGCAGCTTATGCCGATCTCATGCTTCGTTCCCTATCCTTAGTTTTCCTTGGCCTGTACGCTCTTCCCCTAGATAATGGCTGGCTGCTTCTTTTTTTCAGATTTGAACTCTTCAGATAAGACTTCGTTACTGCCAAACCCAAAAGGGCCTCTTTCAATTTAAAGAGCAATTTGTTCTTTTCATCACAGAACCCGATAATCTTATTTTTAAAAAGAAGTGGAAGATAAGCCCTGTAAAGATTCTCCTCTATCTTGTTCTCTGCTTATACGGCTTCATGCCAAGAACAGTGCACGTAGTAGGGATTCAGCAAATGCGCGGTGAATGAATGAATTAGAAAAGAAACACAGGTAATGCGTGCAAGAAAAAAGGATGAAGCATCCTCGGAGAAACTCTCAAAGAAGGCATAAGCTAGCCAATATGGCCCCAAACGCATTTAAAGAACAATTCTTAAGGTACAAAATATTTTAACGAAACTCTGCAGCCCAGAGGCAAGAACGTCCTTCCCTTGGTAAGTCAAAACTTTAACATTCAATGTGAGGAGCCTCTTCCTTCAACCAGTAAGGGACTTTCTCCCAGGCTGAGCAGCATGGCAGGTATTCAGGGAATGAATTAATACGTTTATCGGGTCACAACCCCAGAGACAGGCCACTTGTCTCATCAAAGTTACAGCTGTCTCCATAATATGGAAAAGCTCTCCAAAAGGCAACTGACGTGGGCACACTTAACATATTGTATGGTGTTGATTTATGGTGACAATTAAGAACGTATTACCAAAGTCTATTCACCATTCACATCCCTGGGGATGAGATAAATTTTAAATCTTCTCGCTGCTTCTTCCCTAAAGGCTTGGATCTGGGCTGAGGATTTAGAGCTTATAAATTTAACAAAGGATGAAAAGTGCAAGAAGAGAGTCTTGAACAGCAAATAATGAGTTTAACCAGCATCTCAAGTTCTCAGCAGGATTTACAATGCCTCTCTGCCTAAGGCGAAGGAACCTTTTATTTTGAAGTTGACAGGCACTATCGCTTATTGTTTCAGCCCCAGATGTGTGTCTGGCCCTCAGACGTGGTTCTTTATGGAAGCCAGCGGTCACGGCTTCAGCAAAACTTTCCTCCTTAGGACCTTTGTGGAGAATAGTAGAGTGACCAGGTGGCCATCGCTGTCATTTCCAAAGACCAAAAGAGGCACCTACAGCTTGAACAAGTTGCTGGACTTGTAGACCACTGATTGCACATTTATCTGACCAGAAGCTATGGCTAGGTCTCCGAAGCTCTGGCCTGGGAGGACCCTGAGGCTAATCATTTCTATGATTCCAGATGTTGGATTCTCATCTCTGCTGGGGCTGTATCACCTTTGGGATCACCAATCACAGCAAAAGAACACTAGCAAAAATCGATCACTATAGATTCATGGTTGAACCGACAGAGTTTGAAGGTCAGCCACACCTAGGTCAAACTTTCTCAAAGTCCCCTCGTGAGACCACCTCCATCAGAATCACCTGGGGTGCTTCTTAAGGAAGAAAAAGCACTTGCACTAGACCTCCAGAACCGGAGTCTCTAGGATTGGGGTCTAGAAATCTTCCTTCTTCACCTGCTCTACAGATTATTCTTATACATACGAAATTTTGGGAAGCTGATCAAGCTTTTTGGGGACAGATGGCAGAGGACTGGAAAATGACACCTGCTCCAGGCAGAGCTCTCAGATGCCACTAGTAAACATTCGTATTTGCCTTTGGTTATTTTCCTCTGAAAATGCAACCATCATCAGGCCCTCATGGAGAGGAAAGGGGGTGGAATCCCTGGGGAAGATTCATCTCTTCTGCTGCGACATTGACCCTTCACTGGACCGCCCACTAACATGACAATATCTCCACACAATCCTGCTCAGTTGTCACTTGGAACATGGATCGACAGTATACTTGACCTCCATGAGGTGCTAGAATATTTTTAAAGACTAAAATAACTTGAGAACTCAAGTAATGAATATCCAATAGGAGAATTTCAGGTACCGTGAAGGCTTGTGGGGGGGAATATTTTAGCTCTATTTATAGGCACAACTACCTGATCCCCTCCCTCACTCTCTCCCTAGAGAGCCATATAAAAGTTGGCTCTCACAACCGCATATTGGAGATTGGAACCTAGTGCCCTCTATGAGTCCAAATTCCCAATGTTGTCGGTCATGAGGCTTTCAAATTTTGTCATTGTACCAAAAGAAGAAGCATCCACCAAACGCAACATGTATTATGTAAACACACACGCACAGGTGCACGCACGTGCGCGCACACACACACACACACACACAAATAAGCCTAGGAAATGTATTGTTCCACTTGGCAGGGACCAGCAGAGGACGGTGGCTTAGTGGCTATAAAGTTTACCCATTCTTGTCACCAGAATCTTAACCACAATGATAGAAAAGTATCCAGAAATACCGGCTAACCATGTCTGTTAACAAATATTTCTCTTGCGGAATGAATTTTCGTAGCATGAATTGGGTATGACATGGCATGGTAGGGTGACGATTGTGATAACTAACATTTATTGGGAGATTATTTTGTGTTTAAGAATTTTACATGCATTGTGAGTGAGTCTCACCACAATGCTAAGAGTTGGGTAATGTTTTATCTCCTTTTTCCAGATGAGAAAACAAAAAGGTGTAAGTCACATTCCAAGATTATAGATCAGAGAAATAAACCGGGATTTGAATTCATAAGGCCTGAATCCAGGGGCAACATTTTCTACAAAACGCGAGATAGTAAATGTTTTAGGCTTTGTGGGCCATGTGGTCTTTGTTGCAACTCCTGACCTCTGCTGCTGTGGCAGGAAAGCAGCCATCAGACAACAGGTGGCTTATGCAAATGAGTATGGCTGTGTGCCAATAAAACTTTATTTATGGGCACAGCAATTTGAATTTTCTCTAATTTTCACACATTGTAAAATAGTTTTTTTGGTTTTTCCAACCATTTAAAAATGTAAAGCTCTTTGTTGCCGCGTGGTTGATATAAAAATGGGTGATGGGCTGGATCTGACTGGCAGGCAATAGACTGCAGACCCCCGGTCTATGCGACTTTCCGGTCGTGATATCTTGGGCAGGTCGCTTATCTCTCGGCTCCCTCACTCTTAATCATTAGGCCGAGACACCTCGATTGATGGTGTGCAGTCATTTGTCCATTCACATGTTCGTTTTCCATTTAACAAATACGTATTGCACCTTGCACTGAGCTAGATGCTGCAGACGCTAAGCTTATATTTCAGTGGGAGCAACAGACAAGCAAGCAAGTGGTCTACTGTGTGACAAGTGTATGATGGTGAAGTACAGAGCGCCATGGGACAGCTAACTCTAGGATAAGCAGCTCAGAATGTCTCAAAGGCATCACGGGAAAAGTAGAGACTTTGGGGCATAGGTAGCTCCATCCCAGGAGAGGGCCTCAACTCACTTTTTTATTTATTCTACTCAAGTTTGGCCCTTTCGGGAGATTGATGGGTTATCTGAATCATAAAACCTCGTTCATCGACAAAAGATACACTTGTTTTTTATTGTTGTGTAACAAATCGCCATGTACTTAGCCACTTAAAAACACATACCTTTTTTTTTTTCCCCTTTTCCTGGGTCAGACGTCTGCACGTGGTTTGGCTGGCAACCTCTGCTCAGGGTCTTGCCAGGCTGTAATCGAGGTACAGCTGAGCTACATTCTCATCTAGAGGTTCGACTGGAGAAGAATCGGCTTCTGAGCACGTTCATTTTCTTGGCAGAACTTGTTTTCTTGTGGCTGTAGAACTCGTGGTGGCTTGCTTCTTCAAGGATGGCAGGAGAATGAGACTGAGTCTTCCCAGAGTCACATAAGTATAAATATATTTATAAATACATCTATCGCCACATAATTAAAGGAGTGACATCCCATCACCCTTGCCACATAAGCCAGCTTAATCAAGGAAGTGACACCCCATCCATCACTTTTGCCGTAGCCTATTGGCTGAAAGCAAGTCACGGTAAAGGGGAAGGGAACATCCAGGACGTTACCCCAGTGAGCAAAGATCATGGGGTCATCTTAGGATTCTGCTGCCACAGAAGACTTCTTCTGAGACATAAGACTAATAGTGGTACCCGGGCCATGGGTACTTACCACACTGCCTGGCACATAGGAAAGGCTCATTATCTTTATCCATATCATTTGCCCCTGTCATTGTCTAGAAGGTTCTAGCCATATGTCATGCAGCTCAGAGCATCATTCAGTCTCTCCCAGGTGATGCAGGACATGGTTACGCAGACGGCAGCTTCTCTGCTTTATCTCCAGGGGTTTCCACGCATCACACTGAGTCCACATGCCCTCTGACGTCTTGGAATCTTCGAGGTGGACCTAACGGCTCTGCGCCATCTCATTTTCTCAGCGGAAACGTTTCTGTCAGCGATGGGTTGTGTCAACTTTTGCCCATAACCTCTGAGCTCCCGAGTGCCAAATGCTAATTGCTCCGATTCGACCGATGCACCTCGCAGCCTTTTGTCGCATGCCTGCTGAATGTCGAGGGTTACACTTTCCCTTCAGTAGCTTTGCTCCCACTCATATCTCCAGAATGTTCTCGTTTTGCCCATTTTAATGGGAATTCGGTGTCACTTTCCCCCATTCGATTTAAGATTGAGTCCGTTTTTTTAAAAGCAATGCGAATAGCTTTGAGGCGCTAGAGGAATGGTGCGTCTCGCTGACCTCTCTTACACGGCACCGCGATGCCCTAACCAAGCTTCTCTCTCCCTCTCTTTTCGACACTTTTCCCTGTCATTGAGATTCAGAATTGTTCCCTGCCTCTTCCAGTTTAGAACCAATTCGAAAACATAAGACACTTTCTGAAACTTTAGTTGACTGTCTTTTCTTTTCTCTTTTTGCCTCCGATTTCCTAGAAATCCTTTCTGAAAGACTTCACTATATCATTAGTTATAATAATATTAATGATGATGATATTAATAACAATTAATATTGCTATTCATTGTATTCCAGGCTCTGTTCTCAGATCTTTGTAGGCATCGGCCCACTTAACCCTCACCTCAGAGATCGGGTCACGGAAGCACAGAACTTAAGTAACTTGCCCGAGGTCACACGGTTCACGGTGGCAGCTGGGATTCATGCTCAAGCTAATTCCAAAGCTTACCCTGGTTACCATTATGTTTTTCTGCCTCTGCATAGAGTGCAGGAAAAGTTTTTGTGAAAATGAAATTCCACTTCCAGAAATCGATTTTGACTGCAGATGAGAGGGGATGGAAGCGGATGCGGAAAGTTTTATCTCCACATGGGACATACGTATGACTGAGGGTCGGTGAGGCCGGCTCCTTCTCTAACACCTCGAAGCTCTAGCTATTGCTTTTAAAAAATCAGCTCGACTGAAATTGAATGAGACAAAAGGTGATACCGAATCCAGATGAAAAGAATGAGAGAAGGCAGAGATGCAGTGGGGAAAGTGTTTGGGTCTGGCATGCCGCGGAATTCCAGGTTCAAATCCTGACCTGAGACTTAATATCCAGCCCAACGCTGGAGGACACAAAGGTCAGCCCCATGCTTGTTTGATTAAACGAACGTTTATTCCTTAAAGCAAGCTGGTTATCATAAATGGATTCTTATGCATTCATTAAAATAGTCTTTCCTGCCTATGCTAGACGGTGACATTTATTTTAGTCCTACTGCTTTATACTTTTCAAGGCATCAAAATAAAGATATCCAGAATCCTAAATAATATTTGGTCATTAAATATTATAATGTTAGTACTCAACATTAGGCATTTCACTGTATTTCTTTTTTTTAAGAGTTAAAGCTTTCTATCTTTTCATTTGTGATATTTGGTAGAGACATTCATCCGTTCCATTCATTCAGTAAATGGTCACTTATCTTTACAAGGACACTAATACCTGCTACGCTTCTTCATGACATCAGGCTCTGTGCCAAGCCCTGACATAGAATGACCTAAACCAGACTCAACCTTCCAAGGCTTCTTCTTTATTGAATATTGAACCATATGAGATTGCCAATATTCAACCTCTTTTTACTTACATGAATGGCAATTTCATATGGTTCAACCTAACTCTGGGGATGTATATGAAATGATTACATAAATAGAAGTACATTTATAATCTGAGATAAGAGTCATGCAGGAAAAATTTGGGGTTCTATGTAAAGGTAAAATGGGGGAAACTGAGTAAATCCTGGTTTCGGGATGGTGTTGGAGACAGGTTTCTTCTCCAGCGCTAGGCTGCTTCTGGAAAGGAGAGAATTCCATGAAGGAAACAATCCAGCCTCCCGCCACCCCCCGCCACTGGCGAGTTAGAACTGTTGCTGAGCCCCTGTCCTTCTTCCTCCTCCTAGGAGTCATCTCCTGCAGAAACACCGGCTCTCCTTGCTCCCTTATGCTTAAGTTTTTCTTCTTCTTTTTTGCAAAATATACATAATATAAAATTTACCATTTTGACCATTTTAAGCATCGAATTCAGCGGCATTAAGTACCTTCATTGTGCTGTGCAGCTGCCATCGCCATCCGTCTCCAGAACTTGTTTCGTCTCCCCAAACTGAAACTTGCCCCCATTAAATAATTCTGATCTCCTCTCCCCCTAAACGCTGGCAACTGCCCTTCTACCTCCTTTCTTTATGAGTTCGACTTCTTTAGTTGCCTCACATAGGTGGACTCGCTCAGTATTTGTCCTTTCGCGACTGGCTTATTTCACTCGTCACAATGTCCTCAAGCTTCATCCGAGCTGCAGCATGCGTCAGAGTTCCCTTTTTTTTTCCCCCTTTCTTTTTAAGGCTGACTAATATGTCATCACATGTACAGACAGCATTTTCCTCATCCACTTATCCTTCCACGGACACTTGCCTTGCTTCCCCGTTTTGGCTGTCGTGAACGATGCTGCTCTGAACACAGGTGTGCAAATACCTGTTCCCATCCCTGCTTTCAATTCTTTGGGGTCTACGTGCGGAAGTGGAATTGTGGGGCCGTGTGGCAATTCTATTTTGAATTTTTCGAGGCATTTCCATACTGTTCTCCATAACGGCTGTACCATTTTACATGCCCATAAGCAATGTACAAGAGTTCCAATTTCTCTATCACCTCACCAACACTTTTTTTTTTTTTGATAATGGCCATCCTAATGGGCATCAAGTGTCATCTCACTGTGGTTTTGATTTACATGTCCGTCGTGATTAGTGATGTTGAGCGTCTTGTCATGTGCTTGTTGCCCCCTCGTGTATCTTCTTTGGAGAAATGGCTATTCAAGTCCTTTGCCCATTTTTTAATCAAGCTGTTTGTTTGTTGTTGTACTATAGGAATTCTGTATATATTCTGGATATTAGCCCCTTATCAGACATATGACTGACAAATATTTCCTCCCATTCCATGGGTGGCCTTTCCACTTCGTTGATAGGGTCCTCTGATGCACAACGTTTTAGATTTTGATTGTCCAACTTATTTGTTGTTTCCTTGGTTTGTTGTCACATCATGGTTTAGTTTTACCAAGGCAGACCCACAACTAGGGATCCTGCGGGGTGCCTGTGAGTTAATTCTGGGCTTAGTATTAAGAATCTCACTCACCAACAGAAATGAGCCATATTTCCCAACATCGACGCTTCCAGCTTAACGAAGGTGATATTTTGATCTCCATCTAAATCACTCCTTGCCTTTTTAAAAATGTGTTTGGTACTAGTTTATGCCCTTCTCCCAATTCCAAAAGAAAGCTGGGAGCACGTGGTTTTAGGATGATATCTTAAGGAGGCACAGAAGTTGGCAAATTGAAGGGAGAAAGGAAGGGTGAATCATTCGAGGTAGAGGGAAGAGAATATACGAATGCCCTGTGTAAAAAAGGAGGATGTCATTGAGGAAGTAAAAACAAAAACATAAGAAGGGCTGGAAAAAGCAGACAGAAGAGAGAGAAGAGAAGAGAGCGAAAGATGAAGTCACAGCCAGGAGCACAGCCAGAGCCCCACATCACCAGGGCCTGTAGGATGCTGAGTCTGCCCTTGACCACAGAGGTAAGCCTGTGTTCTGTGATCCCTAAAGGTTTTCACTCATTGCTTACTCTTGTTCTTGGGTATGAATAAGGGAATCATCAGATTCCCCTCCCCCAAATTGAGGATTCCTATTGAATGATACAGATAAGCATGGCATTTCGCTGCCAGCAAAGACTTAGGTCAGAGATCCTTTAATTGGATAAGAAAAGTCCCTTATGTCAAAAATCGGGGGCGAATCACAGAAAAGAGGCAACACAAATGAAACTAGCTAAAATGATTGCATGGAGTGGGGAAAAAAGAAGGCATCGAAATTCTTATCCCTTTAGAATCACCCAAAATGAACTCCCCCAAGATGCATCTGGCCCTCAGAAGTATAAACACTTCCCCTGGTCCTGGGATTGGCGTCAGAGGAGATGGACGAGGAGGATGTTAGGACAGCACCCCCTCTGAGCACGTCAGTCACCTCACAGGACCGGGGACCGCACGGAGCTGCGTCAGCACATTTCACGCTCACAACTTCCCTAGAAGGGCGGGTACTGCCATCATCCCGACTTTGGAAAGGGGAACACCTGAACACCGAGGCACTGAGGAGGTGAGAGGAATTCCCAGCAGCGCCCACGCTAAGCAGAAAGTAGCGGAAAGGCCGAAAACCAGGTTTGTCTGATGCCGGAATGCATGTTCCTAGTCGTTATGACAACAGCCTCATTTGCATAAGTCCTATTCCGGAGAGTAGACCAGCGATGGACTAACTGTGAAGAAGGCGGATCTCGCGAGAAGAAAGAAGACGAGGCATGGAAGAAAGAGGGGAGCTGTCCTCCTCCCCAGAGAGCAGCTCAGTTCATTAAAGCTAGTTAGCCTGGATTCTGCTTTTCATCTAGACGTTAAGCCTCCCCCACTCAAAACTCCAAAAGCAGAGTTAAAGAGAGAGATTTGAAACTGAGACTAGTCTTTTCTCATTCGTTCATCCATTAACGCTAATTTACGGAGCACCTTCTCTGCGCTAGGCATTTGGGTTAGGTCAGTGGACCAGATGAAGACCCCTTTCCGCGTAAAGTCCTACTGAAGGGAAATAGACAATAACCAATACACAAAATAAACAGGCCGGATGTGAAGGGTCTGAAATAAGTCTTTCTTGCCCCGCTATGATTCCAAATCTGGTCATGGTAACAACTAGTGTTTATTAAATGCTCGCTCTGTGACAAACTCCATTTTAGACGTTTATTTCACTGAATCCACCTGAAACTTTATGAGGTGGAAACTGTTATAATCCCCATTTTACAGAAGGGTCAGCAGAAGTTTACAAAGGACTCTGTCTAAACGCCCACAACTTGTTAAGTGGCAGATCCTGGATCTGAACCCAAGCAGCCTGATGCCCGAATCTGTCCTATAAGCTCTAGGTAGACCACCTCCTGGTATTAGATTCCAAATTATATACACAGAAATGGACTTTATTTAATTAAACAGAAAAAGGATTATCAGAAAAGTATCCAATAGCTCGCATGGTCAACGAAAAAATAGAAAATTAGACTTTGAAAATGGGAAAGAATCGGGGGAAACTAAATGGCCAAAATTAGAGCTAAAATCTTACTCCAAGAGTGCGGTAAGAAGCGTCTCCACTTCCTACACAGCCCACATCTTAGTGTCAGGAGCTCTTGGTTCAAGGTCCTAAGAAGGAGCATGTTATTGGCCCGACTCAGGTCTAGAGCCCGTACTCTATCCTCCAGGGATTACAGAAAATGTAGCAGAAGAAGTGCCCGGGCAGGTCTCCACGACAGTCTGCGGCCGATTTCCCTAAACGCACTGAGGGGCCAGTGCTGCCTTCACGATTTCCTGCGGCGCTGGTGAATCCCCTGCCAGGGGCCTCCTCTGCTGACTCTCGTCTTTCTTATTTGTCCTCAGTCGATCCCACGGCCCCTCTTTGTTTCTTGGCCCACTCGACACTGGCCTTGCATGACAAAGACGGACTGCAGGCGCAGCCGCTCCTTGGGGGAGGGGCGAGAATGCACTTCTCTGCATGTCTCCCAAATGCTAATATTTATGCTTCACATTTATTTCCTTTGAAGCAACAGAATTCAAAATCTCTTAGATCCTCTCTATTTCCTTTATCCCGGACCAACAGACTGACCAAACGAACAGACCGAACATGAGCCTTGCCAAGAAAAGCGGGAGGGGGAACAGGAGACAGAGGCAATTTTGTTCAGGAAATATACTCTCTGGCTTGCAGTTAAAGCGATGAGCAAATTCATTTACACGACATATATCCATCCACCTAGGACTGCCCTCACACCGCGAGGATATAAATGCTGCATAAAAATTCCCTTCTCTCTGCACAGAAAGTCCTGTAAACAGACCTGCTGTGAATGCAAAGCAGGAAGGAGGAGGCCCAGCCGGAAGGAGGAGGCC
>NW_011888821.1:8022786-8026192 GCF_000151845.1 Pteropus vampyrus | reverse complement strand
TAAAAATTCCCTTCTCTCTGCACAGAAAGTCCTGTAAACAGACCTGCTGTGAATGCAAAGCAGGAAGGAGGAGGCCCAGCCGGAAGGAGGAGGCCTTTGGAGGGGCCTGAGAAGAAGATGCTACACACACCTGCCTTGCACATGTCCTCCCTCCTCCTCCTCCCTCTCCTTCCTGCCCCGCCCCCCTTCTCTTTTCCTCCTTCCTACAGCTCCGAGAGGAGGTAGAGGAGCAGGTGGGCTGGAGAGTCCTGGACAGGGTCCCAGAGGGGCCAGCTTCACCAAACGGACGCTCTCGGCATCTCCAATCTCCCGCCCACCAGTGTGCAGGCCACAGGAGATTATCTCAGAGCTTTTAGTCGTAAACCTCCTGCTTAATACATCTGACTGAATTAGTCAATCAATTAATTAATAGCTGATGCTGCTCTAGACTAATGCACACGCCCACACAGCAAGAAACTGGAAAGGCAGAAGGGGCACGAAGAAAGCGACGAGGCTTCCTGCGTGGAACAGGAGGGTTGACCCTGAGCGTGGCGTTAAGTTCAGCAAACACCTGCTGGCTCGGAACACGAGCGACCGGGGGACCCAAAAGGAGCAGAGAGGTTCCTTGGGATTTTAAAAGAGCCGTGATGCTCTTAAACGACAAGATGCTCAGGCCGTAGACATCTTAAAGTGCTCTCTGAATCATAAGAAGATCTTTTTTCCCCTGTGGAGTTTTAGAATAAAATGTGTTCCAACTTTCTGAAAATTAGCTCTAAGGGTATGTTCTCTCGGGCATTTCTCGGTTAACGTGGATATTCTGTCCACCAGATAATCCACTTTTAACTGATGCCAGAGTGCGGGGGAGTGCGGGGTGGGTGACACGAGGTGCAAACCGCACACTGGGTTCACAGTTTGAAGGACACTGAACTTGGAGTCTGGAGAACGGGTGGGGGAGGGTGCCCTGGTTCTTCTGTTTACCAGAAGAGTCACTGTGCGGGCAGCAGCCTCAGCTTCTCCATCTGTATAATGGGAAAACCGTTTCATCGCCGTAAAGTGGCTGTGCAGATGAAATAGGAAAGTGTGTGTGAGAGCTTTGCATGCTGGAGAGCAGTTTTCAAATGCAGGGAATAATTACTGTCATTTATAAGAACAGACTCTCAGGCCTGAATTTTTCCCTCGTTCTCTCTGTCCTCTCTCCTTCCCTCCTTCTCTCCCTCCCGAGGAGCATAATGATATTTGTGATACTACTAGTCATAGAAATTACATCTCTCCTTTACCTCTTCTTTCAGAATAAATTTCATCAAAATCCATTAAAATATTTTAGGCAATATGCCTAATTTAAAAGTGTTACTAATCAACATTTTATTTCAAGATATTGGTCTAAGGGGGTGGGGAAAGCTAGACTTTAGACAATTTGTGATTCAGTTTTGATAGTAAGTTGGATTTGATTAGACTCAGCCACTCCTTTCAAACTGTCAACAAACGGAAAGACGGAGAGAAAGTCAGACACCCATGAAATATCCAGCGACTAAACCAAGGTCAAGATCTCTAATGTGCTGACAAAGGTTCTAATAAGTTAAGAAGATAACGTTTTGCCCACAAACTCAGTATCCACCGAAATGGCAAATTTACACTCTGCTTAGAGTCAAGGAATAAAAATGTTTTCAAACTTTGTCCCATTATTCCTCGAGTCTTTATGAAATGGGCATTAGAGAGATGATTGATAGATGATTGATATACAAGTGATAGATAGATAGATAGATAGATAGATAGATAGATAGATAGATAGATAGATAGATAGGTAGGCAGGCAGACAGACAGATAGACACAGAGATGAATTCCATTCAGATAGAATCTTTCTCCTGTTCATGAAGGGACACAAGATAAAAGGACTTGAGAAGAAAAATATGCAATACGGCTGACTTAGAAGGAACCTAAAAAATAATCTTTACTCCACCTTTTAAAAAGTAAGGCAAACAACGAGTACATGAAAAGGTGCTCAACGTCACTGATCCTCAGGGAAACGCAAATCAAAACCACAATGAGACATTACCTCGCACCTGTTAAAACGGCTATTATCGAAAGGACAAGAAATAACAGGTATCGGCGAGGTTGGGGAGAAAGGGGAACCCCCGTACACTGTAGTGGGAATGTAAACTGCTGCGGCCACTATGGAAACCAGTATGGAGGTTCCTCAAAAAGTTAAAAATAGAACCATCCTACGACCCAGCAAACTCACTTCTGCGAATATGATCTGAAGGAAATGAAATCATTATCTCGAAGAGATATCTTCATCCCCATGTTCATTATAGCATTACACATAATAGCCAAGGTACAGGAACAATCTAAGCATCTGTCTGTGGATAACCAAATAAAGAAAAAATCATGCATACATACAATGGAACATTATCTTGCCCTAAAAAGAAAATCCTATCATTTACAACAAAATGGATGAACTCGGAAGGCGATACACTGAACGGCATGAGTCAGACACAGAAAGTCAAATGCTACGTGGTATCCCTTATATGTGGAATCTAAAAAAAATGTCAGACTCATAGAAATAGGGAATAGAAAAGTGATTGCCAGAATTTGGGAGGCGGGGGAATGGAGAGAAGGTGGTAAAAGGGTACGAACTTTCAGCCGCGAGAAGAAAGTAGCCTGAGGATGTATGTGTAACCTGGTGACTGTGGTTGACAACGTGGCCTCGGAGAATTAAAAGTTACTGAGAGAGAAGAATGTAAACGGTCTCACGCACACAAAAGAGTAAACTAAGTGAGGTGATGGGGGGATTTTTTTCACAGCGCATACGTGTATCAGACCATCACGACGCACGCTTTATCCTACGACATTGAAGCTGAAAAAGATTTCGGTCAAAAGCGAAGCACTAGAAAAGGAAGGCACTCGCCCCAGGTCATAAAGCCAGCGCCGCCACTGCTAACAGTCGTTGATGCTCGCTGGGCGCCGACCGCACACCAGGTTGGCCCTAAGCTCGCAGGGCGTGCATCTCATTTAATCTTCCCGGAACCATCAGAATGCAGTGCTGCCCCGATAAGGAAAACGGGGGTCAGGGAGGGGAGCAGCTCCCCCAAGGTCGCTTAGCGGGTAAGATGCAGAGACAGGACTGGAATCTGAGAAGCTACACGGGGCCGAGACTCCTGGTTTCCCTTTATATATTCGAATCTGACATTTTCCTTTAAAAATGTTTCTTTCATTCTGGTGGCAATTGGAAGTCTCTTTTTTTTAAATAAACCTATGGAAAGATAATTATCTGCCTCAATTCCGCATTCCCTTTTGTCTAGTGAAGTCTATTGCAAGCACTGAAGACTAGTTCAGCTGGGGCTGGGCTGGCCCATAAATAAGTCCTGTCCTAGCTGAATCCGTGTGGCTGTCGCTGTATATCTAACGGAAGGAACCGTGTCAGGGAGCA
>NW_011888821.1:8019702-8021431 GCF_000151845.1 Pteropus vampyrus | reverse complement strand
CAGCAGCCCCGGCGATTTACTAGCGAATGATGGCTTAGGTAATGATAAGGAGCCTGATGACATTCGGTTGTAGGACATGGTTAAACCTCGCACAAAGAGTGAGTCCCTGTTCCACTCCCAGATTTAAATTCAGGAGAAGCGTTCGAGGGGTTCTTCGCAAAGTAGCCCTTTCCAGCTAGCCTGCGGCCGCTGTGGACCTTGCTGCCCAGCCTCGTCTCCACGTGCGCCTCGATGCCCACTTTGCTCGCTGTTCTGGTCTTCGGACCCTTCACTGCCATGGTCGTTCCTACTTCGGGGCCTTTGACTGTACCCTTCCCTCTTCCTGGACTCTCTACTCCCGTGTGTAACTCCCCAGAGACCCCTGCCTCCAGGTCCAGAGTTTACTTCCATAGGGCGGGGTTTGTGTGCAGGGTGTACCGAGGGACCCTGCTCACCACTCCAAGAGGTTCCGTTCGTGATCTTTCCAGCTGGGATAACACTCTTCAGGTATCTGGCAAGAAGTGAATAATCAAGGTGAAAAAAAAAAAAATGCCACACTGGTTAGCGACCCAGGCTCACGAAAGCCACTGGCATGACCGCCATCATCACTCAGATAAGGATTTCCTCCATGGGTCAGCGCCAAGAGTTAGGACAGCGAAACAATGCGAATTCGCAAACGTTCCTTTTTTATATGTTGGCTGTGACGACGCCAACGGAAGAAACAAAAAGTCCTTGCACGTAAAAAAGTCCTTGCACGTAAAAAAGTCCTTGCACGTAAAAAAGTCCTTGCACGTAAAAGCCAACACGGCCCTTTCTGACTGCAGTTCAGACCTTTCCGAAATCTCCATTGCTGTCCTCGGAGAAAACTTCTCAATGATTTTTCTCTTTCTTGTTATTGTGAAAATGTCAAAACATCTCTTCCTCTTTATCGCGCTCTGGTCCCCATGTAGCTCTCTGACAAAGACTGAGCCTTGCCGATCAGGTTATGTTTGCCTAATTCTACTGATTCAATACAGGCTGTGTATGATAACAAAATAAAGTGTACGAAATAGTCCCAAGCAAATAGAATCTCTTTCGGGTATAATTTACTTCCTAATAATAATTATTATAGGCAAATACTTGAGATGTGCCAGGTGCCGATCTAAGCACGTTACATAGACTAACTCATTAAACTTCAAAATAACCTTAGTGGCAGGTACTATTATTATCTTCCCCACTTTACAAATCTGGAAGTTGAGACACAAAGGGGTGAAGTGATTTGCCCAACGTCACACAGGTAGTTAAGCGACGATGTTTGAATTTGAACTTGGGCTGCCTGGATCCCACACTCCTCAACCACTATACAATGCTACTCTTGTTTATAGGATACGTCTCCATGCTTGTCGCTTAACCTAATAATTTCTCCTTATTTTAATTCACTTCACCCCCGACCGGCACATTCCATCATATATGATTCAAATTGCCATGGAAATTGGAAGAAAAAAGAACAGCGTGCTATGAGGAAGACAGATGGCTGGGAGAGTAAAGGAAGTGGTCTCCCCGAAGAATGAAACTGGACCTGGGGCCTGAAAGATGAGAAGGGACCGAGCAGGTGAGACCGGAGGTAGAAGACTGACCTGAGAAACGAGAACAGCGTGGCCGAACCCCCAAGGCAGGTGCGCACATTCGAAGAGCTGATCCAAAACGTTTGTGGTGGGAATAGATAAGAGGTAAGCGGTGGATGTGTGGGCGACTCCTTCAAAGACGTTGA